>NC_061510.1:238720816-238778090 GCF_022539505.1 Lolium rigidum | reverse complement strand
GATTTCTTTATGTAGCTATATGTAATACGATATTCGCCAATGTCCCTTCTACATGTACGTACACTTGATCGTAAAGCTTTCGTTTGGCTACTGAATTGCAACGCCGGCCGACGGAAGATTTTGTACCACAGTAGATAACTTCAAAGCTCATTACCATATATAATTGTATATATGTAAACAATAGAGAGACCTTATTTCAATACTATTATGTAGAAGAGTTGCATGCATGTATATGTACGGTTCGAAACAAGAGAGATCTTTTTTTTGAAATTGTAAACCACTTATATTAAGCAGAGCAAGCCGCCTCATTAAAAACCTTTCAGTCCCTTAGGTACCCTGAAAGGAAAAGAGTGCGTCTGAAAACTTGTCCGCTGAAACAGAACAAACAGACGCTACATATTCAGAAGATTTGCAACAGGGTCCAAAACGCAGTTTGGAGTTGCATCAAAACAAATACCAGAATCCCCAGTCCTTCCTAACTGAGCTAGGTTGTGAGCTTCACCATTGCACCTTCTCTCTACCTTATGGACAGAAGGTTAACGAGAAGATCTTCAGTAGTTCCCTTGCTTCCTCTAAAACGCACCAAGAGCCTAACCGGTCCATATCATTGCATGCAAGCACTTGAACAATACGTAGGCAGTCCGTTCGAGGATAGCAGGCCAGCGACCCAGAGAGATTAATGGTTTTAAGCCTGTCAAAACAGCGTGAACTTCCGCCTCTTCCGCACTAATACACCCAAATAGTGTCCTCCATTCTGAGATGACAGCTTGACCTAAGTGATCTCTGATGATCAGACCAAAACCAGCCTTCCCAGAGCGCGCATCCCAGCTTGCATCAACATTTGCTTTAACTACTCCGGGCCTAGGAGCTACCCAGACATGAGTGCAGGAGAATGAGGTCCGTCCCGGGAGATAGGTTTTTTCCCTTTTACATCCACCATCAAGTCCGGATTTGATGAGGAGTGCAAATAGTTGACAAGATACGACACTGATGCACTGATAGAAGCTTTTCCATCTCCATGAACCACGTTATTTCGATGGTGCCAAACCCGCCATAAGAGGAAGATAACCTTTGCGCGCATCTCGCTGTCGAGGTTTTGGAGCAGAACAAGGAGCCATTCTTTGCCATCAAAGGAAAACATCAATTCAGAAGGGAGTTGCCATGAAGCTCTAAGCTCCTCTCTTAGTGCTCGAGCAAAGGTGCAACGAACAAGCGCATGGATCCCATCTTCCACTTCACGGCCACATATCGAGCAGAGCGGGCTCACAGTCTTGATTCGGTGATTGACATTAGCCATAAATGCAAGTGTATCCGTAGCAGCCTTCCAAGCGAAAACTTTCAGTTTTTGGGGGACCTTTGCTTTCCAAATGACATTCTAAATACCCCGATCACCCGACGGTTCTGAGCTTGACTGTCCACCGCTAAGGTTTGTATAGATAGAACTCATACCCATGGCATACGCTGACCGCACCGAGAATATCCCATTGCTCTCCGACAACCAGGCAACAAAGTCATCACACTGACGTGCAGGGAGTTTAATCGATAGAATAGTGTCAGCATCCGATTTCGGGCAGCACTCATGAATCAGACCTTCATTCTATGCTCGCGTGGTCGGGTCGATCAGTTCAGAGACCCACCGTCGCCGGCTATTACCCAGCCTCATCGAGATCTTTAGTGCATCAATTCTAGGAAGCCAATTATCTCTATAAAAAATTACCTGAGAGCCCGAACCAATCCGCCATATCACACCTTTTTTAAGCAATTCCAAGCCATGTATCACACCCTACCAGGATTGAGAAGTATTCTGAATAAAAGTTGTATCAAGAAGATTTCCCGAAGGATAATATTTTTCCTTGAGAACCCAGGCACAAAAGCTATCTGGGGAGTGAATCAGCCGCCAAGCTTGTCGTTCCAGAAGGCTTGATTAAAGACACGAAGATCCCGGAAACCCATACCACCCTGACTCTTCGGCCGCGTCATTTTTTCCCATGACATCAAGTGCATACGTCTATGATTATCTTCATCACCCCACCAGAAGTTGCGTACGATTTTTGAGAGATCCTCAATAAGGCCCACATGGAATTTAAACACACCCATCGCGTGTGTCGGAAGGGACTGCAAAACAGCCTTAATGAGAATTTCCTTCGCTGCTCCCGTGGTTATTTTTTTAAGTGACTAGAACTTCCGGACATATACTTCTCCACCCAGTCATTTGTTTTTTTCGAAAATCTATCTTTTGTAGACTGAAGCTTACCTTTCTTTAATCTGCCTTCTGGAACCGGCAGCCCAAGATACTTATCCTCAAAACAAGGAGTATCATATTTCAGGAGCGCCTTGATATCATCTTGAGAGGCTACATGAACCCGATCACCATACATGATTGACCATTTTCCCAAGCTAACCATTTGGCCCGTGGCTTTCTCATATTTTTCCAGAACTGATTTTACTATAGATGCTTGGTTCAGAGACCCCTCAAAGAAAAGGATGCAGTCATCGGCAAATAGGAGGTGAGAGATACTCGGCCCTCTTATGCTAAGATGAAGGTCAAGGAGAGCACCCGCTTCAGTCTCCTTCCTGATGAGACATGAAAGGCCTTCAGCTACAAACAAGAACAAATACGGTGAAAGTGGGTCACCTTGGCGCAGCCCGCGTGTGGGAATAAATGGGTCCAACATATTTCCGTTAAAGCGAATAGAGTATCGGACGGTGGTCACACATGCCATAACCCACCGAATCCATTTGTTGTGAAAGCCCAATTTCGCTAAAACCCCTTCCAGAAAATTCTAGTCCACTCGGTCATATGCCTTAGCCATATCCAACTTATACGCACATAACTTCCTGCGACTCGGTGAACCTGTCTGAATTGAATGAATACATTCAAAAGCCACCAATGCATTATCGATGATAAGTCTCCCGGGGATGAACGCACTCCGAGTAGGAGAAATAATGTCATGAAGGATCGGCCTCATCCTATTCACCAAGCACTTCGACACCACCTTAAACAAAACATTACACAGGCTGATTGGTCGGAACTCTTTTACTTCCTCCGGGTTATCCTTCTTTGGAATAAGGACAATAGTTGTGTCATTTACCTCCTCTGGCATTAGCCCATCAGTAAAGAACTTTTGCACTGCCACCACTACATCATCACACAAAAGGTCCCAATTTCTTTGAAGGAACCTTGCTGGAAAACCATCGGGGGTCCTGGAGCTTTTAAAGGCCCTATTTAGAAGAGTGTATCACTGATTTCTTTCACAGAAAAATGGGCGCAAAGCATCTCGTTTGTGTCATCATCCACACACTGGTGCAACAGATCTGTTAAGATGGTATGGTCAATGTTTCCATCCTGGGCATAGAGCCCTTGGAAAAAGTCCCGGGTAATAGTCTCCATTTCATTTGTGTCGGAGGTCCAGGAGCCATCCGGCCTTTTAAGTCTACTTATACGGTTTTTCTTCCTTCTGCTAGACGCATGCTGATGTCTACGCACACTCCTTTTCCTGTAGACAGTGTTGGGCCTCCAAGAGCAGAGGTTTGTAGAACAGCAGCAAGTTTTCCCTTAAGTGGATCAACCAAGGTTTATCGAACTCAGGGAGGAAGAGGTCAAAGATATCCCTCTCATGCAACCCTGCAACCACAAAGCAAGAAGTCTCTTGTGTCCCCAACACACCTAATAGGTGCACTAGTTCGGCGAAGAGATAGTGAAATACAGGTGGTATGAATAAATATGAGCAGTAGTAACGGCGCCAGAAAATACTTGATGCTACAACTGGCGTGTGGTTGATGGTGGTAATATTGCAGGCAGTACAGATGCAGTAAAACAGTAAACAAGCGATGATTTCAGTATTTGGGAATAAGGCCTAGGGATTATACTTTCACTAGTGGACACTCTCAACATTGATCACATAACAGAATAAATAGATAAATGCTATACTCTACACTCTCTTGTTGGATGATGAACACCACTAATTGTGTAGGATTACACGAACCCTCTATGCCGGAGTTAACAAGCTCCACAATATTCGATATTCATGTTTAAATAACCTTAGAGTGCACGATAGATCAACACAACTAAACCAAGTACTAACATAGCATGCACACTCGTCACCATCACACTATGAAGGAGGAATAGATCACATCAATACTATCATAGCAATAGTTAACTTCATAATCTACAAGAGATTACAATCATAACCTACGCCAAGTACTACACGATGCACACACTCGTCACCATTACACCGTGGAGGAGGAATAGAGTACTTTAATAACATCACTAGAGTAACACATAGATGAATAGTGATACAAAACTCATATGAATCTCAATCATGTAAGGCAGCTCATGAGATCATTGTATTGAAGTACATAGAGAGAGATTAACCACATAGCTACCGGTACAGCCCCTTAGCCTCGATGGAGAACTACTCCCTCCTCATGGGAGACAGCAGCGGTGATGGAGATGGCGGTGGTGTCGATGGAGATGCCTTCCGGGGGCACTTCCCCGTCCCGGCGGTGTGCCGGAACAGAGACTCCTGTCCCCCAGATCTTGGCTTCGCGATGGCGGCGCCTCTGGAAGGTTTCTCATACCGTGGCTTTTTCGTCTCGAAGATTTAGGTCAGGGACCTTTAAATAGGCGAAGAGGCGGAGTCGGAAGGTCGACGAGGCGGTGACACACTAGGGGGGCGCGGCCCACCCCCTGGCCGCCCCGGCCTGTCATCTGGGGCCCACAGGGCCCTCCTCTGGTGGCTCTCGGGTGTTCTGGAAGCTTCGTGGGATTCTAAGATGCTGGGCGTTGATTTCGTCCAATTCCGAGAATATTTTCTTACTAGGATTTCTGAAACCAAAAACAGCAGAAAACAGGAACTGGCACTTCGGCATCTCGTCAATAGGTTAGTTCCGGAAAACGCATAAAATCATCATAAAGTGTGAACAAAACATGTAGGTATTGTCATAAAACAAGCATGGAACATAAGAAATTATCGGTACGTCGGAGACGTATCAGCATCCCCAAGCTTAGTTCCTACTCGTCCCGAGTAGGTAAACGATAACAAAGATAATTTCTGAAGTGACATGCTACCAACATAATCTTGATCATACTATTGTAAAGCATATGAGATGAATGAAGTGATTCAAAGCAATGATAAAGACAATGATTAAACAACTGAATCATATAGCAAAGACTTTTCATGAATAGTACTTTCAAGACAAGCATCAATAAGCCTTGCATAAGAGTTAACTCATAAAGCAATAAATTCATAGTAAATGCATTGGAGCAACACAAAGGAAGATTAAGTTTCAGTGGTTGCTTTCAACTTGTAACATGTATATCTCATGGATAGTTGTCAATGCAAAGTAATATGATGAATGCAAATATGCAAGTATGTAAGAATCAACGCACAGTTAACACAAGTGTTTGCTTCTAAGATAGAAGGAAATGGGTAAACTGACTCAACATAAAAGTAGAAGAAAGGCCCTTCGCAGAGGGAAGCATTGATTGCTATATTTGTGCTAGAGCTTTGATTTTAAAAACAAGAAACAATTTTGTCAACGGTAGTAATAAAGTATATGTATCATGTAAATTATATCCTACAAGTTGCAAGCCTCATGCATAGATTACCAATAGTGCTCGCACCTTGTCCTAATTAGCTTGGATTACCTGGATTATCATCGCAATACATATGTTTTAACCAAGTGTCACAAAGGGGTACCTCTATGCCGCCTGTACAAAGATCTAAGGAGAAAGCTCGCATTGGATTTCTCGCTTTTGATTATTCTCAACTTAGACATCCATACCGGGACAACATAGACAACAGATAATGGACTCCTCTTTAATGCATAAGCATTTAGCAAAAATTAATATTCTCATATGAGGTTGAGGATATTTGTCCAAAACTGAAACTTCCACCATGAATCATGGCTTTAGTTAGCGGCCCAATGTTCTTCTCTAACAATATGCATGCTCAAACCATTCAACTCATGGTAAATCGCCCTTACTTCAGACAAGACGAACATGCATAGCAACTTACATGATATTCAACAAAGGTAGTTGATGGCGTCCCCAGGAACATGGTTATCGCTCAACAAGCAACTTATAAGAAATAAGATGCATAAGTACATATTCAATACCACAATAGCTTTTAGGCTATTTGTCCCATGAGCTATATATTGCAAAGACAAAGAATAGAAATTTTAAAGATAGCACTCAAGCAATTTACTTTGGAATGGCGGAGAAATACCATGTAGTAGGTAGGTATGGTGGACACAAATGGCATAGTGGTTGGCTCAAGGATTTTGGATGCATGAGAAGTATTCCCTCTCGATACAAGGCTTAGGCTAGCAAGGTTATTTGAAACAAACACAAGTATGAACCGGTGCAGCAAAACTTACATAAGAACATATTGCAAGCATTATAAGACTTTACATTGTCTTCCTTGTTGTTCAAACCCTTACTAGAAAATATCTAGACCTTAGAGAGACCAATCATGCAAACCAAATTTTAGCAAGCTCTATGTATTTCTTCACTAATAGGTGCAAAGTATATGATGCAAGAGCTTAAACATGATCACAACAATTGCCAAGTATCACATTATTCAAGACATCATACCAATTACTACATGCAGCATTTTCTGTTTCCAACCATATAACAATTAACGAAGCAGTTTCAACCTTCGCCATGAAAATTAAAACCTAAGAACACATGTGTTCATATGAACCAGCGGAGCGTGTCTCTCTCACACACAAGCATTTATTCAAACAAAACAAAAACAAGAAACATACAGACGCTCCAAGTAAAGCACATAAGATGTGACCGAATAAAAATATATTTTCAAGGGAGGAACATGATAATTTATCGATGAAGAAGGGGATGCCTTGGGCATCCCCAAGCTTAGATGCTTGAGTCTTCTTTAAATATGCAGGGATGAACCACCGGGGCATCCCCAAGCTTAGAGCTTTCACTCTTCTTGATCATATTGTATCATCCTCCTCTCTTGACCCTTGAAAACTTCCTCCACACCAAACTCAAAACAACTCATTAGAGGGTTAGTGCATAATCAAAATTCACATGTTCAGAGGTGACACAATCATTCTTAACACTTCTGGACATTGCCCAAAGCTATTGGAGGTTAATGGAACAAAGAAAATCCATCCAACACAGCAAAAGAGGCAATGCGAAATAAAAGGCAGAATCTATCAAAACAGAACAGTCCATAAAGACGAATTTCTAAGAGGCACCAGACTTGCTCAAATTGAATGAAAGTTGCGTACATATCTGAGGATCACTCACGTAAATTTTCAGAATTTTCTGAGTTACCTACAGAGAATTCTGCCCAAATTCGTGACAGACAGAAATCTGTTTCTGCGCAGTAATCCAAATCTAGTATCAACCTTGCTATCAAAGACTTTACTTGGCACAACAATGCAATAAAATAAATATAAGGAGAGGTTGCTACAGTAGTAACAACTTCCAAGACACAAATATAAAACAAAATTGCTGTAGTAAAATAAACACATGGGTTATCTCCCAAGAAGTTCTTTCTTTATAGCCATTAAGATGGGCTCAGCAGTTTTAATGATGCACTCGCAACAAATAGTATTTGGAGCAAAAGAGAGCATCAAGAGGCAAATTCAAAACACATTTAAGTCTAACATGCTTCCTATGAAAAGAAATCTTGTAAATAAACAAGTTATGTAGGCATAATGCAATAAGCATAGGAAAACTAGACAAGCTCAACTTCAAGATTTTTAGCATTTAGAGAGGTGTTTTAGTAACATGAAAATTTCTACAACCATATTTTCCTCTCTCATAAAGATTTTCAGTAGCATCATGAGCAAACTCAACAATATAACTATCACATAAAGAATTCTTATCATGAGTCTCATGCATAAAATAATTATTACTCTCCACATAAGCATAATCAATTTTAATAGTTGTAGTGGGAGCAAATTCAACAAAGTAGCTATCATTATTATTCTCATCATCAAATATAGGAGGCATATTGTAATCATAATCAAATTTATCCTCCATAACAGGCGGCAGCAAAAGACTACTATCATTATAATCATCATAAATAGGAGGCAAAGTATCATCAAAGAAAATTTTCTCCTTAATGCTTGGGGGACTAAAAATATCATGCTCATCAAAACCAGTTTCCCCAAGCTTAGAATTTTCCATATCATTAGCAACAATGGTGTTCAAAGTATTCATACTAATATGTTCCATGGGTTCTTTAATTTTCGCATCAAACCATCCATGTCTTAACTCAGGAAAAAGATTAAAAAGCTCCATGTTGCTTTCCATTATGCCAAACTAGTGATAAACAAGAAACAAAAAGATGCAATTGTAGGATCTAAAGGAAATAGCTTCGATTACTTACAACGGCGCCGGAAAATAGCTTAGTAGCCGAGATCCGGAGTGTGAGTACCTTTTACCTTTCCTCCCCGGCAACGGTGCCAGAAAATATCTTGATGTCTACGCACACTCCTTTTCCTATAGACAGTGTTGGGCCTCCAAGAGCAGAGGTTTGTAGATCAGCAGCAAGTTTTCCCTTAAGTGGATCACCCAAGGTTTATCGAACTCAGGGAGGAAGAGGTCAAAGATATCCCTCTCATGCAACCCTGCAACCACAAAGCAAGAAGTCTCTTGTGTCCCCAACACACCTAATAGGTGCACTAGTTCGGCGAAGAGATAGTGAAATACAGGTGGTATGAATAAATATGAGCAGTAGTAACGGCACCGTAAAAATAGCTTGCCGCTACAACCGGCGTTCAATCAATGGTGGTAATATTGCAGTGCAATACGGATGCAATAAAACGAAGTAAACAAGTGTTATCACCAGAATTTGACCGAGTCAGAGGTGGGCCGCGATCAAGATTGGGTTTGAAGAATATACATAGAAGAAATACGTGAACCGGCCTTATACACGAAGATTGGGAAGTTTGCCCTTGTATGTGTAAATATAGTAGGATACGTGTCGGTTAGTTAGAATTTGGCTCGTGCACGGTTGGGATTATTCCCACGTTAGAAAGTCTACGGACTATAAATATGTATCTAGGGTTATCAAGAAAAACAACAATCACGTTCATCACAAACCAATCTTGGCGCATCGCCGACCCCTTGTTTCGAGGGTTTCTTCCGGGTAAGCTACAACTGGCGTGTGGTTGATGGTGGTAATATTGCAGGCAGTATAGATGCAGTAAAACAGTAAACAAGCGATGATTTCAGTATTTGGGAATAAGGCCTAGGGATTATACTTTCACTAGTGGACACTCTCAACATTGATCACATAACAGAATAAATAGATAAATGCTATACTCTACACTCTCTTGTTGGATGATGAACACCACTAATTGTGTAGGATTACACGAACACTCAATGCCGGAGTTAACAAGCTCCACAATATTCGATATTCATGTTTAAAGAACCTTAGAGTGCACGATAGATCAACACAACTAAACCAAGTACTAACATAGCATGCACACTGTCACCATCACACTATGAAGGAGGAATAGATCACATCAATACTATCATAGCAATAGTTAACTTCATAATCTACAAGAGATTACAATCATAACCTACGCCAAGTACTACACGATGCACACACTCGTCACCATTACACCGTGGAGGAGGAATAGAGTACTTTAATAACATCACTAGAGTAACACATAGATGAATAGTGATACAAAACTCATATGAATCTCAATCATGTAAGGCAGCTCATGAGATCATTGTATTGAAGTACATAGAGAGAGATTAACCACATAGCTACCGGTACAGCCCCTTAGCCTCGATGGAGAACTACTCCCTCCTCATGGGAGACAGCAGCGGTGATGGAGATGGCGGTGGTGTCGATGGAGATGCCTTCCGGGGGCACTTCCCCGTCCCGGCGGTGTGCCGGAACAGAGACTCCTGTCCCCAGATCTTGGCTTCGCGATGGCGGCGGCTCTGGAAGGTTTCTCGTACCGTGGCTTTTTCGTCTCGAAGATTTAGGTCAGGGACCTTTAAATAGGCGAAGAGGCGGAGTCGGAAGGTCGACGAGGCGGTGACACATTAGGGGGGCGCGGCCCACCCCCTGGCCGCGCCGGCCTGTCATATGGGGCCCACAGGGCCCTCCTCTGGTGGCTCTCGGGTGTTCTGGAAGCTTCGTGGGATTCTAAGATGCTGGGCGTTGATTTCGTCCAATTCCGAGAATATTTCCTTACTAGGATTTCTGAAACCAAAAACATCAGAAAACAGGAACTGGCACTTCGGCATCTCGTCAATAGGTTAGTTCCGGAAAACGCATAAAATCATCATAAAGTGTGAACAAAACATGTAGGTATTGTCATAAAACAAGCATGGAATATAAGAAATTATCGATACGTCGGAGACGTATCACACGCCTGTGGAAATATTTTGTATTACGACCCCCCTCACGCAGCCAAGACATACGAGATTGCTGCAGCCACATAATTTCCTCTCTATATAAAAGCTCATCCATATCTTTCTCGAGCAAACGCTTTTTCGCCAAACTTTCATCATCCATCGGCATGGACAGTTCTTCAAGCTGCTTTCTTTTCCTCTCTAATTCTTTAAGGGAATTGCCAATGTGTTTTGATTTCGAGGAGTATAGGCTACTCATAACAGCCTTGAGGGATGTATTAATATCTCCAAGATCTTGTGTTTTAATTCTCCTCGACCAAGACTCCTCAACTGCGGCAGCCAGAGATGGTTCCCTCTCCCACATTACTTCATAGCGGCTGATTGGATTTGTCGGGGCCCTGTCCAAACCCGTGTCAGCAGAGATGAGGAGCGGACAGTGATCCGATCTCGAAGAGATGAGGTGTCTAACTCTCATATTAGGGAAGAGCGCAGACCATTCTGGAGAAGCCACCGCCCGGTCCAGCCTCACATTCACATTACGCTCGCCCTTTTGTTTGTTGTCAAAAGTCCAGGGAGTACCAACGAAGCCTAAGTCATGTAGATCGCAATGAGAAAGAACTTCACGGAACTTCATCATCAGTCTTTCAGACCTCTTAGAGCGAGAGAAATGCTCTTCTTGCCACATCGCTTCGTTAAAATCCCCGAGCATTAGCCAGGGTTCCTTAGACCGGTTTTTGATTTTGCCTCATCTTTGACCACATGTGGTGCCTCTCGCTTGGTTTTGGTTCACCATAGACAAATGTACCAATATTGAAAGGGCCACCACTAATATGAACATCAATATGCCTTTTACTAAAGGAGAGGAGCTCAACATTAATGCCATCTTGAGAATAAAGAGCAATGCCACCTCCCGATCCATCTCCCTTCACGTGGAAGAAGTGCATCATTCCAAGTCGAAATCTGAGATTCTTGACACGTTCTTCAGATTGTCTAGTTTCACAAATGAACACCAGACAGGGCTTATAGGTGTGAACTAGTGTAACCAGTTCATGAACAGTCGCGGGAGCCCCTCCCTGGCTGTTCCACCCAAAGAGACTCATTGGGCCCGGCAGCTATCCTCGAGGGATGCCGCCGATGATGCCAAATTTTCATTTTCTGTCTCCCTAGAGCTGCTCATCCTAGCCTTTTTCAAATCCTTCGTCTTCACATACGGAGGTGGAAGCGGGGGAGTAAGGATTTCGCCAGTTGCAGGCAATGTTTCCAAATTATTCTCGCTGCCATCCTTCGTCAAATTCATGTTCAGACTCTTCCTAGCACATGGATCAATTACGTTCCCTTCTACCATAGGTGCTAATGTGTTGTCCGGTTTTATTGTGCTAGTGGCAGTATCATCGAGCGCATCTTTGTCATCCAAATCAGCATCGCCAGATGAGCGCTTTTTAGTGCCTCCACTGTGTGCCATGCCTCTGCCAGCCATACCACCGCGAGGCGGAGCGCGGGAACAAAACCTTCGCGGTGCCGGCGTGGGTTGGTTTTCTCTTCTGGAAGCGAGCATCCATGTGCCACACTGAAGCTGCTGCTCAGTCCAGACACTATCGCCACACTCCTCATAGTCATGACCTAGCATCCCACATCGCTTACAAAAAAAGGGAATTTTTTCATACTTTACAGCCAACCTTCGTTTGCCCTCAGGAGCTATCCGGCCTTCTAAGAGAGAGATTTTATTCCAATACTATGTAGAAAAGTTGCATCACCTAAATAAGTAACTCTTAACTTCTCTAAATGCTTATCGCAGACTTGTCTAGATTTACCATACTAGATGACCCGTTGCGCTATCGCGCAATGACGAAGGCTAACCATAGGGTTTCTCTTATTTTAGTCCCGAATTACCGCGTTGTGCTATCGCACAAATAGCATAATTCAATAAGAATTTGAACCATAAGTTTTGGCTTAAATATCGGAGGCTTGGAGCGGAGCTCTACTCTTCTTGCCGATGTCATCACCGTAGTGGTAAAGGGAGGGCATTCGGGTTGGGTGGCCATCCAGTCGAGCTATAACATCATCCGATGGCGTGAGTTGGAGAAAATGTTCTTGATGGTCCATGCACCGTCCTTTGGCTACTCCCTTTGCTCCCATGCCACGGCTCCTTCTGCCCCTCGTATGATCTGAATCATCCCTTGTGCTCTCATGTGGGTAATGCTCTCAATATCTCTTTCACTTCCTTTTGCGTAATTCACTTGCCATCACAGCAATATTATGGCCAAGTGGCTGCGATTTCTTATTTTCTCACGTGCACATTTGTGTTTCATCGCAATGTTACTCGTTGTCCGACGGGCGTCCCATGGTGAGGTATAATAGTATATAGTGTGTTTCGTTGGAGGAAACGCCCTCGACGGCCCTTGTACTTTCATTTGGGTAGTGCTCTCGATATCTCTTCCACTTTCCTTTGGGCAATCCAAATTGTAGATGGGAGGAATGATCTATAAACGAAAAAAACATTTAGGCCGACGTTTTTTAAATCGACGTCGAAAACCGAGGGGTCGTTTTCGTGATGTGGCGAGGAAGCGGAGGCGTCGGCGCGTATAAAGCCATCTTCTCCCACGGCCGCATCCTCCATTCCCCCACTCCGTTCCCCTCCCGGTCTCCCACTACTCCCAAAATTACCAAAAACCTCTCTCTCTCTCGGCCACTTCGCCTCCAGGGTAGGTTTCTTCTCGCTTGATCCAGGAGAATCGGTGGCGATGCAAGGCGGGGGAAGAGCTGGCGACGTGGAAGATGGGAAGAAGCGCAAGGCTGCCGCTTTGGGTGGAGAGAAGGAGGTCGTTGAAGAGGCCACCATGAGCGTCGGTGCTTCGAGGGCAACCACCGTGGATACCCTTCACGTTGGTGCGAGCACCATCGGGACGGGCGGCATCGGGCCGGTCGTGGAGGAAGCGGCGGATCTACCGGCGGGTGATTCGGCAACAGTACAGGCCGATGGCAAATGCTGGAGCATCCACCCTTGCCGACGTGGCTGTTGGCGTCGCCGTTATCGGGACGGCGGGCCAAGCGGCCGGCAATGCTTCACTGGTGAAGCCAGAGTTAGAGAAGGAGGTATGTACTATTTGCAGATGACCCGGTGCGCTATCGCGCCAAGGGCGAAAGCGAGACAATATTGTGCATCCGAGTTGTCGCCTGCATCGTCATCAGAGTCATCGCCTACACAGGGACCGACGCCATGAAAAAGTAATATATTTTCCTTAGATATATAGCCAATCTAAACATGTATCTGTGGAAACACCACTGAATTAGTTAATTATTTAATCTATAGCTGGTCTTTGTTTGTTGCAGAGAGGTTTCATACTGAAGCAATAACGGAGGAGGTGGAGCAAAGTAGAAGGGAAGCTGAAACAATAAGACGAAGTGGTGTTTTACAAAAGCTGGTGGTGCAGGGAGGCTTAGTTGTATTGCCATCCATAATTAGCATTCCTCGACAATAGAAACATGCGACATTGGATGATTGGCACATTCACCTCTTAGCAACCAAGTGTCAACCCAATGATACCCTGGTACCCGGGAAGTCGATAGTATAAACCTCGCTGATCAGTTCTTCTTTTATGACATACATATGACCTGAGTGGTGCAATTGGCATAATCAAGATATTACTCAAGCTATAAGTTTTATCCATGAGATTTTTTGGGGATGCTGATGCTTCTTAATTAGCACTTTAAAAGGGCGTACTCACTATTTCAAACAGTTCTCAAGAGCCATTAGCAGCATGTTAAAATTTGTTTCCACATGGAAAATATGCTAAGAGGTATCCAATGTTAATAGAAACGTGGGCGACATGATCTGGACCTTATTGGTAATTTATCAGCAATCAATTTACGAAGTTTTGGCATATCGCTCGAACATCCGCAAATTTCATATTTTCTCCAGAGTCGAACTATACCATTGGAAAATACATGTATAATCGTCATGTAGGATAAAGGAAAGCAGCAGAGTGAATGGTTTGGCTGAAAAATAAAGGAACTGTCTTTTGTTATTGAATATAAAAGCACTGAAGTGAACGGTGGCCGACAAAGAAAAGAGAGACAAGTGCCTTATAGGGCAAGAAAAGAGAGACAAGTGCCTTAGAGAGACGGTGGTAGGAAGTATTTATGCTTGGTTCAGGTCAATGCGAGACCATAATGTTCCAATAAAACAAAAAAACAGAATGCCCGGCTGGAGATATGAAGCTCCAGCGAGAAAAAAATTGTGTCAAGTTTCCTCGATCTATAGTTCTAAAGAAAAACTTCAGAATCATGATAACGGGCATTAAGCACACACATCTCTGTATAAACTTGGATCTCTGGTTTTTCCGTAGAATCTGAATAAACATGCTACCGAGGCACTACTTAGACCTCTTGTTATGTGTATGTTCAAACTGATCCTAACAATACTATGGTTTGACTTGGAGCCTTCGACTCCTAAATCAAATAAACGATCGAGGGTACACGAGAGTCAACAAAGCGATCGTAAAACTCCCGGGAATAATTGTCTATCCTGTTTTCAGAGATGTGCCCGCAGATTTGTACATAAGTCAATGCACCATAGAGTTCTTTGGTAGCACAAATATAGCAGAGTACGATTTAATCCCTAACAAATAGTACAACATATGTAGCCCGGTGCACCTACTTGTTCAAAGAAACACTGAACTTAACAGCTAAACATACAAATAGTGAATACATCCAGATTTAGCAGTCTCACATGGTCTTGATACTTCAGTCGGGAGCTGTGAAAGTAGTACTCAGTCGGGAGCTGTGAAAGTAGTACTCAGCCAAACTTATGGTAGCGCAGTTTTACAGGAGATCTGAATCTTCTATTAGGATACACTGCCTTTTTTAATCTATAAGATTGCATGGTAAATATACTGGTAATTGACGAAGTAAACAGATAGGAAGGGGCCTAAGAGAAACCTAGGTACTATCTTTTGGTAAATCATAGTTTCCAGCTGAGAGTACAAGGATAAAAATTGTCCAGTGGAAAATAAAACATTGTTAAAACACGATTTTACATAGTCTTGTTCATAAGTTACAAGACGGTACCACCCAAACCAAAAGGAAATCGAAACCCCTAGAAACACCTAAAGCTGGTAGCAAAGACCATAACAATAGAGATGAACGGTCCATGATCTCTGTCTTGATTTGATTGGCAGCTCTTTTACTCCAATGATCAATATTCTGAAGTTAGGAGGAAACGTGATTTCATATCGCCGTTGCTTACATGATACGTTAGAAGCTACGAAAAAACAAGTAAACATCATACTTGTGTTGCAGATGAGGCCGCTCATCTTGCTACAAATGGCTGTCCTCACCTCTATTTTGTGAAGCACATGGCGCTTGTCATACTTGGATGGACTGTAGGAAAATCAGGTTAGAAATACATGGGCTTTTACCGTGGACAGTATGAATAGAAACGGTGGCAGAAAGAGGAGGCATCTTTACCTGGTATTAGGCTGTCGGTAGAGCTCTCTGAAGCTGGAACTTCTTTCCCACTATTGATTACCTATGTGAGAGCCATGGAAATTTTAAGGCTGGTAGTAAGGAAAGCACTAAAGCTAGGGTGCTATCTTCTGTCAGTTCGAAAACTCCATGGAATTTCCAGCATAGGGTACTTGTCATGTAGGCACTTTCATATGCGGGCAGACCACTTTGACTACCACTATATTCCATTTCTCATTGGTACCAAGAAAAATATTTACCTCTTCAGTCAATAGTTTAGTTAATCTCACCCGTGACAATTTGATATAGAGTGGAAACAAAACATGTCAAACGGTATTGCTTTAGCATTATGTCAAGTCACATATGTTATGTTGTTGCAATCCATAAATTTTAGTGGTAATGTTCTGAAAAGATTCTAAACTAACCAAGTGATATTTCGAACAAATGATTCTCTCTTTCCTATACATCTTCTCTCTCTCTCTCTCTCACTGGTCTACACATTTGCACGCCTGTCCAATTTATCTTGCGGAGGATTTTGCAAGATCAGTAAATAGGTTTATGATTTATCTGCAAATCCAAAGAATGCATACTCTGCAGCATGCCCTGTGGTCCATGCGCGTACTATGAATTTCATGGGATTTATAATCCATTTTTTAGGTTTTTGAAGGAGGCCCATATTTGCGGCGGAAGAACGAGCAAAGTTGTTGATTATGTATTCAACACTACTTCCACTTTAATTAAGTTAGACATCGTTAGTTTTCAAAATCTTAAGAAAAAATTAGTGCGCCCTAGTTGCCATGATAGTCCAAGGACCACATGTATAAAAATCAACAAACCATGCATAGTATCAAAAATTGCATTTCAAATAAAGAAATTGGTACTAAAACCCCAGCAACACCCCATGCTCCCTTTTTTTCAGAAAATTTGAAGAATATATTTCTAAAATTATGAAAAAAAGCACCCATACATGTACTCACTCTGAGCATTTCAGCGAAAAATTTGTTCTACTCGTAAGCTACAAAAAATAATTTCTAACAAAAATGTAAGTTTTCTATCCCTATATACAGCCACAAATTGGTTTTTCCTGTAGCAGAATAGATGTCCTAATAGGATTCCTACTAAAGCAGCTACATCATTTTCAAATACATTTCCACTACTGCATATAAAGAATGTAGCAGAATAGATATCCCAGATACGAATTCACTCTAACGAGTCTGCTCTTTCCCAAAAGATATGATTCTTTTACATTATGACGGGTAAATTTTTCTCCACCACACGCGTACTATCATTACATCTCTCTATTAGTATCATTTTAACCAACCAATTATATTATAGAAGAGCACATAGGACAGCCTTTTGCAAATAATTCAGTGTCTAGAAAAACTGTTCGAATATTCCTAAGATTTGGATGAAATAACTAAAGAATGTTTAAACCAAGGAAGTTTTACCTGACCACATAAAGCATATCAAAAAGGAGCATATCCAAGATAAAGATACCATTTAAATGTAGAAAAAGGAGCTAACATATGAGTATTTATCACATTCAAATTTCACCCAGAAAATGAACACTATTCGGGTCACTTTTTTTTTACTTTATTCATATAAATTATCTGCATGGGCATCAGATCAGAAGCTCATGATGATTCAGGAATACATATTATGATGTAGTACCTCGGTAATTAGGTCAGACAATATTATGATGTAGTACCTCAGTAATCAGGTCAAACAACTATCAATCAGCTCTTCCCCGACGATTTCCATCTTGTTCGTCACACATAGCCTGCAAATTGCAAGATACAATTAGCAACGAGCATCGTGGTCTTGGACAAATGTTTTATCTTTCTTAACATAGACCACGGATAACATACCTTTTCCTCCATGGGCGGAGCCACTATCTTTAAAAAAATAGAGGAAGCCTCACATCAACTCAAGTTGCAACCACGTCAGGTCAGCTATTGGTAGATTGCTCTTTCTAATGAATAATGCAGCTACCTCCAAAAATCAATACGTTGATGAACAATAAAAAGAAATGTTGTTGATTGAAAGGGGTTACCCATAAGGCTGGAGCTAGTACACACATGGCGTAGTAGATCCGACAAGTTTACCTGAGGAAATCGATAGGGTGCTCTCCTAATTTCCTTGCTAGCTGAAGGGGATCAGACAAGAGCAGCCACTCCTCGCATGAGTGTGAGCTGAAGGTAACTGAAAGTGTAACACGATTTTTTTAAATAATGCTATAACATCAATTGACCGTTCATACAATGGACTTGATATACTTGCATGCAGACAATACGATGGATTCCAGCAACTCGAGTTTCGTTTTCATTATTATAACTTTACTCATGCTCAAGAATGGATCTTGTTTAAAGGCAACTGAATGACTAACATGCCAATGTACACATAATGCTTTGGCAATAAGTGACTATCAGTCTCTGTTTATGGAGTTAAAAATCTTTCCCAAAATGCTTTACAACTGACTATCAATAGCAATAAAGAGTATCACCTCTTTTACCTCATGGTCCGAGGTCAAGAACACACAGTCAAACAAGAAAAAAAATCTCACTTCTGGTGGTGTGACACAGGCAAGCATACACTTTACACAGGCAAGCAGAAGCAAACCTTGACAGGAGCAACAAGAACAGCACGGGTAAAGCTCAATCCTGCCAAAAATTACTACAATGAGCATATTAATTTGTTACATGACTGTCTGAACTCAAAGTATATTAATTTTCCACTGGGATTTATTATGAGCAATTTTGAACTTGGTTCAAAGGACTGAATATTCAATATGTCCTACAATTTTCAGTTAGCTTCTCGGGCTAACACAGGAAAATTGCTTGGAACATGAACTGAAAACAAGTCCAAGCCAAGTAGATAATATGAGCTGAAACTGGGCTCTGTAATACAAAGAACTTAAAAACCAAGGAATGTGCATTCCAAACTATAATGTATAAGAAACAAATGGCAGAGAAAGAATCAAGGCACGGAATATATTCAAGCAAAATTAGTGTGTGGAGACAACAGAGTACAAGAGACGGGGAAATATCGGCGTGGAAGATGTGATTGCTTGTACAAGCCACGGAAAATATGAACTCACATGTTGCTTGTTATCACCATTGGTGAGAATCTTCCGTGTAGCGACCCATCATCAACATCGACAGTTTTAATGAAATGCATTTATGGAGAATATCACCGAGAAAATTTAGAAATAGTCAATACACATCCAAATATATATGCAGATCTAGAGTACATGAGCGTGACCTCGGCTCCAATCTCCGTAATTCCTGAAATTTCTTGAAGGGGGAGAAGTAGAATGGACGCACACAGCTGATGTCCTCGTCCATTGCTGCTAATTGCCACCAATTTACCTACACAAACGATCCAAAAAAAAAGATTAAAACCCATTCAGCGCACCAATGAACCAAAAAAAAGCATTTACCCGCATGAACGACCCAATACAAAATTTACTTAACCCTGTCTAACTCCCAATGTATTTAAGTCGAGGAAATTGCTTAGGAGGTCGAGCACTCGCATGAAGGTCCGGAACCTCCCCAGACTGTCCGGTGCTTCTTCTTGGCGGGAGAGAGAAGAGGAGTCGAGCCGTTGCGGCCTTCGCCATCCATCAACTATTGCGGCCTAAAATGCGGTTAATCGAAACAAGGAGAGAGTACTGGCCATGGCAGGGTAATATATTTTGGATTCCGTACATTAAATAGAACATATATTAAGGAGGAGTGATCCACTGATCCCCCTTGTGCTCCTGCCCACAGTACTGATAAAAATAATCGCACTACAAAACCAAATTGATCTTGACAAGAAGCAAGGAATCGAAGGACTGGAAAATCTGTATTTAGATATGCCAGTTTATTTCTGTAATTCTTGGACACTAAAAATTAAATGGTTATCTAATTCTGAATTAGTAATTCTATATTGGCCCCCAAAAAATAATCTACTGAGCAGACCTGCCACCACGCACCGAATCGAGCGTCGTCGTGGCAGACGCTGATCTCCAATAACAACACGAGCTCGTACCTTTTGCTTGTCACTCGGCAGACACCATTGTCCATCAGGTGAGGTTGCTCTAAAATCATCCACCGCTTCCATTATTTTCTAACCATTTCTTCCTGCACAGTCCAAATATTTCTTGCACATCACCGAGGAAAATGAAGCATAAAAAACTCAAAAACTAAAATAAGAAGTAAATAACAGACAAGCAGCTACTCGCCTACTCAAGAACACACTCGAAATTTAATTTTGTACCAAATTCTAGCAGATTAAACACTTGTTACCCAAATCATCAAGCCCAGAGAGTAATATATTTTTCTCGAAGAAATGCAGAATAGAAAAGAAGAGTCTGAGACATACCGGGCTTGGCTTTCAAATAAGTGTAACATCAATTGGCCACTTGCACAAAAATATCTTTCAGGACCAATATATGAGAACCAAACTTCAAAAGTTGCCCAAATCAATTCCCCAGAACCGGGATCGACACTAACTGTACAAAATTCAGATTGCAAAGACATTAACACAATGAAATAACAGTGCTGAAGAAGTATTTTAGGTAGAAAAAACTGCAGTAAAATGACTGCACCTCCTCCAAACACAATGAAACCTAATGCAGCCAGGACAACTTGAACCATTGGAACCCATCCAACGGCCTCCCGTATGCCTCATTTGATGTAAATTTGAATCATTTGATGCAACCTATCATCATAATGGGCAGAGGCCTATCAAACTATAGATAAACCACTATCCATCGTAAAAATCCTAGATTATTTAAGCATCACCTCAATTAAAATGACAGACAAGAAACAAGTAAACTAATTGATCATTTTTTAATCTTATAGCGTGCGGGGAAGAAACTTCCCGTGAACACTTCTAAATAGGTAGTACCAAGTTAAAGGGCATCATCTACAATCAGACCAAACAAATCTATGGCATAAATAAACAAGAACATGATTTCAGTTCAATGTCGTCCCGATTACGATTTCATTCAGCACAACTTTGAATGATCTTGTATGTGTATGGCCCCTTCTATTTTTATTCCTAATCTTTCCAAACCTGAATTGTATGATTGCTGTAGCAACTTCTCCCAAAAGAATTTAAAACATATAACCTTAAATTATAGAGAAGATTCATATCCTATCATCTTGAGCACATGGACATAGTTCTCACAAAAAGCATATCGACAGCTAATTCACCTCAAAACTGTGGAACTTTTTATATGTTCTGATTATATGAATCAAAATCTTAATACAAACAAAGGGGACTGCTCGGATAAGTATTTTTTATAAAATTCAGTTTTTACACAATTCAGGTTCCAATTATATGCCCCGCAAAAAAAAGGTTCCAATTATATGAATCACATCAAGACAGCTAGTTCACTTCAAATCTTGAAATCAAGACTGCAGAATTTCTGAATTTTTATATTTTTTCTAAGAGAAGTGACAAAATAGAAGAAGTGCTCAACTTTTTGTTGATAGGGATGTATCTATAACTAAAACATGTCTATATACCTCCGTATCTACACAAAGTTGAGCACCTTTTTTTAGAGACAGAGAGAGTACAATAGAAGGGATAAGAACTACCTGACCATCTGGCTTATTTAGCACATAGGTACCACCATAAACAACACTTGGACGTGCAGAAACCTGACCAATAATGTACCACGTTAGCATATATATATTCCAATAGGAAATTAAGCCATGCTCTCTAAGAATAAGTAACTAACACGCAAGGAAAAATGTAGGATGATCCGCATCTAAAATCTACATATAAGGCATCGGGAGCTAATCATTTACCTTCTTATTTATGTAGAAATGCCTCAACTTAGGTTGTTCCTGGCAAATACCATCGAAATAAAATTAATAATGTGCTCACCCAACACCTCGGTTAGTAACCAATCGCGGGAACACAAAAACATAAATAAATGGTCATACATAGTTTACCTTCTAGCCCGTGAACATCTCTGCTACAAAAATCAGTCACTTGACTTGCATGTTCTTTTCTAGCCCCTGCAATGAAACAAAAAACTAAATAGTTTACAATTAAAGTGACTACATCAATGTTTTCCACTGATCATGCCACTATAAAGTACTACCTCTGTCCCGTTTTAATTGACGCCCCTATGTACCTGCTCGCTTCCTGCATGACACTACACCCCGCGTCGATTAAAGAGGAACGGAGGGAGTAGAACATAATATATTATATAGTAGAGCAGATGAAAAAAGAAAGGGAAAATTAAGAGAGCATTACTTGACCTTGCTCATGATGGAGCACACTCAACACCTACACACCACAAGATAAGCCTGTGAATAATTCCTCATGGCAATATTCCAGTAGACAAAATAAAATAGCCACTGCAACCAAGCCTTCGTGTATCTGATCAGAACTCTCTTCGAATGCTACTTCTCCATATAATATTTACACAAATTGAACAAGATACACCTTATCTTTTTTAGAGGAAACAAGCACCGAGCACGGAATTAACGAGACTCACCAAAGCGGCATCAAGAGATGGACCTCATGGTGGTGCGCATGTGGCGGCACCGTGATGTCCGCGCGACGTCCATGCCCCGTGCCACTCCTGTCCTCTTTTCCTTCCAGGAGCAGTCCCTCACTGCTCAAAGCGATGCAAATATGTAGAAAATCAGATACGGTACCAACTTTCTCATCGGTGGATATGCATTATCAGTTTATATTTGTTTTTGTACAACTTACAGGCATCTTTCTAGACTACAAATGAACACATTCGGTCAGAAAAGCAAGTGAATATTATAAGGAAAATTTAGCATACGAAAATGTGTGCAATTGGTTTTATGCAGAAAAATTGCTTTTTAGATGTCATCTTCCATGTCATATTCTGCAGTATCCCACCATTTATACTCGACACGGTTTCAAGAGGATATGGAGTACTAACCTTTTGGCAAGATTTTGATTGGGAGGAAGACGAGAGGTGGTGCTCGTAGTCTTGGAAGCAAGTATGGTGCCCGCCACCTGCCTGAGCAGAGCCAATCCACCCTCGACGCACCGGCAGCCGGGAGGGTGCACGATGCACAAACGTGAGGCCGACGGCAGATCCTCCTCCCTGTGAGACTCCCATTTCGTTAGCAATGGCACGTTGAGCAGCCTAATGACCTAAGAAACGAAAAGAAAAATGGTGTAGGTTGGATTCGTGGAACCATTACCGATGTGTACACAGGGCACCAGCCGCCGACGACCTCTCCTCGCTCGGGCACGCTCCCTGCCTCCACTGCTGCCGCGTCCAACCGCCCCCGTCGCTCGGCGCTGCCTTCCGTCGCCGCTGCCGTGTCTAGGCGTCCCATCGCTCGCCGCGCGCTGCAGGCCGCCGCCGCTTCAAACCGCGGCGTCCTCCCTGCCGGTGGCGGCTCCCGCATCCAGCCGCCTCCGAGAGGAGTGCGGCGTCGCTCCTGCCGGTCGATCCATCCCGGGGAGAGGCGGCGCAAGGCGGTGATTGGGGAGGAGGAGAGGAGAAGGAGGCGGCTCGGGAATTGGGGGAGGAGGACGGAGGCGGCTCGGGGATTGGGGGACGGGAGTTGCTCGATGCTAGGTTTTCACAGCACTGTCACACGCGTGTAGAAAAGGAAGGCGACCTAGGTGAGCTGCTGTGACTGCCTGTGACCGCCGGATCCCGCACTCAGCCGGTCCCATGCGTCATGGACTCTTTCGGAAGCTGAACAAGTGAGAAAATTTTCACTGAATCCAACGGCTGAGGTAGAAAGTGGGATCCGAAATTTACTGTACAAGGTAAAACGTGGGGTGCAGATCGATTTGCCCCTCTTGAAGCCTCCTGGAGGTGGGTAGTCTAGGAACATTTATAGAAGAAATTTGTTTTGCTTCAAATTATTGACACAACAATGAATTAAGAAGAAGGTTGACCAATTGTGTCATCGATGAAAATATGGGCCATCGAATTGTTACATCTGCAAATTATATTTACATGTGTCATGTTTACATTTTCGGGATCATCCAACAACATAAGGACATCTCCAGCAGCCCAATTCATATTCATTTTGGACACCAAATGTATCCCTTTTTGTCTATTTGGGTTAAACCAGTTCCAAATCGCTTTTCCCCTATTCCAACCCAATTGGCCAAACATATGAAAAGAAAACAATAATGTTGCAACCAAAATAATTTAAATAGTGTACATCTAAATAAACAACATAGCTCAGAGATACTATAGTTCACAAATAAACAAAAGGAGATGTAATGACTACTCCTTGCCTGCAATTGCCCACTAATGCTCAATCAGATATGCTTGAAGTCGATGGTGAATGTGGCGATCATGGAGCTCATGATGCACGTGGAAGAATTCCTCAAACGATGGTGCCCCAGGCTGTGGCTCAACCAACAATTGAATTGTGGCCTCCAGCGAGCAAAGGCCCAAACGGTGGCACCAGCAATGGCGAGGGGTGGGGAAGGCGGTGGCGTTGCGATATCCGATATGGTTGCCTCGTAGTGGGAGGGACGCGACCTGGGTGACGAGTTGCTTGTGTGCCACCGGCGGACAGGCCCCATGAGTACAAGAGGGAGACACATTGTGTCCACGCCGATGTATTTCCTGCCCAAATTTGGGCTGCAAATGAATCGCCACGGACACGTCGGTCTGTTTTCGTCGGGCCGCTGGGTTAGGGTTTTGGTGTCCTCTTGTCCTCGCGGGCCAAAACGAATAGCCTCAGTCCATTTGCGTGGGGTTGTTGGCCCTAAAGTTTAAATCCATAACCCAAACATCTATCAATGTAACTTTTTCTAATTTGGGTTTGGCTAGTACATGATTTTACTTGTCAAAATCCAACTGGGAGCTGCAACAAATTATAAAGAGTATTTACGGTAGCTGCATACAGCAACTCACCATTTAGAGTCTTAAGAGGTCAGGCTAAAGACAAGCTGTCAAAAAGAAGACGATAATTTTTCGGTGACATTTGACGAATGACGACCACCACCACTTCTCTTCTAAGCAAGGATAAGATTGCCGACCACCACCATTTCTCTTTGATAAAGGAGTGGATTCTACTCAAACTCACGAATGAACGACAAACCTCTCTTTTAAATCTTGGCGGCCAATGATAACTTGCAAAGCCGCTTCAAATTGAAGGCTTTGGCTTCCCTTACAGTGCTTGTGAGTTAGATAATTTGAAATAAGAAATGCAAGAATGTTGATAACAAGCCACGCTGCTGATCATTCTTCTTTCCTCCATCAACACCAATGCTAGACAAGGTCACCAGACGGCTAAGCAATTGAGTTTTGTAATATCGGGGAGAGTAGTCCATTAGGTTACCTTGGATTTTGGTTTGTTTCTTGTTAAAACTAATCTCCTGGCAAATTTTTTACCACCCTTCAAAAAACAATATCCATATAGAAACGTCCCACGACTCCAAAACATGACCTCACCAAAGCTCAAGGACAATAACAAAACTTGGTCTTACTCATAGGGACAACTACGAAAGGGCGCATTGCCGCATCCATCTATTTTACAATAGAATGATTGTAATTTACATAGATAATTCAGGTCTGACAAATATCACAAGAGTAATCAAAGATAGTTAGCCATATTGCTAAAGTGATTTCTCACACGTTATGCTTCGCAACTGAAAAAAAAAACCTTTTGTTGAACTTGTATAATGCATACAATGTATATTCTCCTAAATTTGAAGAAGAAAAAAATATAGAAAGTGGATTTCTTAACCGCAAATTCGACTTATAATTACAAGTCCAAAATACACTTCCCTACAAATTTACATTTCATGACTAGATTGTTCTGACACCTTTATTAACACTGCATATGCAATTTCACAGGCGATGAGATGAGAAAGAGAAATGAACATTTACTGCAGTACAATTTAAGGACACCAAACCAGGCTTATTGAGCCACTTATCTTGTAGAGATCCTCCCTGGCACTTGTGCTTCTTCATGTTCTTGGCATATTGCCCTTATTTCGGCTGGAAACAAATGCCCAACCATTTGGGAAGTAGAAGTGATTTCGGGAGGGGAGTTTTGGCTCCCGGGTTGATATGGACCCGATATCTGGACCAACAATTTCCGCTTGGAGCTTGCGAACGTGGGGAGGAAAAGTGGTTGTACGAGCGCCAGCAAATCCAAAATACGCGTGCGTGCGCGTATGGCGCAGGACTTGGTCCCGCATCGTTAATGCTTTGTCGACCAAGAGAAAACAGTGGTATGAAACGGGGCACGGTAGGGGGGAGACTAGACCCGCGGTACAAGTCGATGGCGGCGTCCTCGACCACATGTCCAGTTTTAACAAATGGTGTTGCCGCTGGGCCGTAGCTCCATGAGAACATATCTAGTGCTACCACCTTTTAGATGATACCGTGATATTGTACAAAAAAATGTATTTTTATACGTGCCAAAAATAATATACGAAAAATTGTGAGTGCTCATGAAGCATGTCCCTATAACATCACAAAATTTCATATCCAAAATCGACATGGACACCGAGAAACAAAAAAGAGAAAATCAGCATGAACATGCTGATTTTCTCTTTTTTGTTTCTGTTTTTTGTACGGTATCACGGTATCATCTAAAGGGTGGTAGCACTAGATATGTTCCGGTAGCTCCATATCTCAGATGTCGAGACCAGAGTGTCGGTTGATACGTCTCAAACGTATCTATAATTATTATGCATTTTCCGGCACTAACCTATTAACGAGATGCCGAAGCGCCAGTGCCTGTTTTCTGCTGTTTTTGGTTTCAGAAATCCTACAAAGGAAATATTCTCGGAATTGGACGAAATCAACGCCCAGGGTCTTATTTTTCCACGGAGCTTCCAGAAGACCGAAGAGCATACGAACTGATGTGTGAGTAGTTCATCCTTGGACTATGGGTCCATAGCAGTAGCTAGATGGTTGTCTTCTCCTCATTGTGCTATCATGTTAGATCTTGTGAGCTGCCTATAATGATCAAGATCATCTATTTGTAATGCTACATGTTGTGTTTGTTGGGATCCGATGAATATGGAATACTATGTCAAGTTGATTATCAATCTATCATATATGTGTTGTTTATGTTCTTGTATGCTCTCCGTTGCTAGTAGAGGCTCAGGCCAAGTTGATACTTGTAACTCCAAGAGGGAGTATTTATGCTCGATAGTGGGTTCATGCCTCCATTGAATCTCGGACAGTGACAGAAAGTTCTAAGGTTGTGGATGTGTTGTTGCCACTAGGGATAAAACATCGATGCTTTGTCTAAGGATATTTGTGTTGATTACATTACGCACCATACTTAATATAATTGTCTGTTGTTTGCAACTTAATACTGGAAGGGGTGCGGATGCCAACCCGAAGGTGGACTTTTTAGGCATAGATGCATGCTGGATAGCGGTCTATGTACTTTGTCGTAATGCCCTAAGTAAATCTCATAGTAGTCATCATGATATGTATGTGCATTGTTATGTCCTCTCTATTTGTCAATTGCCCAATTGTAATTTGTTCACCCAACATGTTATTTCTTATTGGAGAGACACCACTAGTGAACTGTGGACCCCGGTCCATTCTTTTACATCTGAATACAATCTATTGCAAACATTGTTCTCTACTGTTCTTTGCAAACAAACATCATTTTCCACACCATACATTTAATCCTTTATTTACAGCAAGCCGGTGAGATTGACAACATCACTATTACGTTGGGGCAAAGTATTTTGATTGTGTTGTGCAGGTTCCACGTTGGCGCCGGAATCCCTGATGTTGCGCCGCACTACACTTCGTCACCAACGACCTTCACGTGGCCCTTGACTCCTACTGGTTCGATAAACCTGTGTTTCTTACTGAGGGAAACTTGCTGCTGTACGCATCACACCTTCCACTTGAGGTTCCCAACGGGCCTGTGTTTTACGCGTCATCAAGCTAAATTTTTGGCGCCGTTGCCGGGGAGATCAAGACACGCTGCAAGGGGAGTCTCCCACTTCCAATCGCTTTACTTTGTTTTTGTCTTGCTTTACTTTATTTTATTTACTGCTTTGTTTGTTCTCTATATCAAAAATACAAAAAAATTAGTTACTTGCATTACTTTATTTACTATCTTGTTTGCGTTCTCTATATTAAAAACACAAAAAAAAATTAGTTACTTGCATTTACTTTATTTAGTTTGCTTTATTTACTATTGCTAAAATGGGTACTCCTGAGAATACTAAGTTGTGTGACTTCACTAGCACAAATAATAATGATTTCCTATGCACACCTATTGCTCCACCTGCTGCTACAGCAGAATTTTATGAAATTAAACCTGCTTTACTAAATCTTGTTATGAGAGAGCAATTTTCTGGTGTTAGTTCCGATGATGCTGCTGCCCATCTTAATAATTTTGTTGAACTTTGTGAAATGCAAAAGTATAAGGATGTAGATGGTGACATTATAAAATTGAAATTGTTTCCTTTCTCCTTAAGAGGAAGAGCTAAAGATTGGTTGCTATCTTTGCCTAAGAATAGTATTGATTCATGGACTAAATGTAAGGATGCTTTCATTGGTAGAAATTATCCTCCTACTAAAATTATATCTTTGAGAAGTAGCATAATGAATTTTAAGCAATTGGATAATGAGCATGTTATCCAAGCATGGGAAAGAATGAAATCTTTGGTCAAGAATTGCCCTACCCATGGACTGACTACTTGGATGATCATCCAAACCTTTTATGCAGGATTGAATTTTTCTTCGCGGAACCTATTGGATTCAGCTGCTGGAGGTACTTTTATGTCCATCACTTTAGGCGCCGCAACAAAGCTTCTTGATGATATGATGGTAAATTACTCTGAATGGCACACGGAAAGGACTCCACAAGGTAAGAAGGTAAATTCAGTTGAAGAAACCTCCTCCTTGAGTGATAAGATTGATGTTATTATGTCTATGCTTGTGAATGGTAGATCTAATGTTGATCCTAATATTGTTCCTTTAGCTTCATTTGCTGCTCAAGAAGAGCATGTTGATGTGAACTTCATTAAAAAAAAAAATTTCAACAACAATGCTTATCGGAATAATTTTGGTAACAACTATAGGCCATATCCTTCTAATAATAGTAATGGTTATGGTAATTCTTATGGGAATTATTACAACAATAATAGGAGTGTACCCCCTGGTCTTGAAGCCATGCTTAAAGAATTTATTAGTACACAAACTGCTTTTAATAAATCTGTTGAAGAAAAGCTTGGTAAAATTGATGTTCTTGCTTCTAAGGTTGATAGTCTTGCTGCTGATGTTGATCTTTTAAAATTGAAAGCTATGCCTAATGAAACTAAAGATATTAAGTCATTTGCTACAACAAACGCTATCCAAGTTCGAATTAATGAAAATATTAGATTGATGGCTGAATTGCATGCTAGGTGGGAAAGAGAAGAAAAATTTGCTAAAGAGAATAATGTACCTAAAGTTTGGACTATTACTGATACGTCTCCAACGTATCTATAATTTTTGATGTTCCATGTTAGTTTTATGATAATACCTACATGTTTTTCTCACACTTTATAATGATTTTATGCATTTTCCGGAACTAACCTATTAACAAGATGTCGAAGTGCCAGTTCCTGTTTTCTGTTGTTTTTGGTTCCAGAAAGGCTGTTCGGGCAATATTCACGGAATTCGACGAAACAAAGGCCAAATATCTTATTTTCCCCGGAAGGTTCCAGAACACCGAAGGAGAGTCGGAGGCGGGCAGCAGGGGGCCCACACCATAAGGCAGCGCGGGTGGCCCCCTGGCCGCGCCGCCCTATGGGTGGGCCCCCCAGGCGCTTCCTTGCGCCGCCTCTTCGCCTATAAGACCCCTCGCGACCTAAAACCTCGATACAAATTGACGAAACTCCAGAAAGACTCCAGGGGCGCCGCCGCCATCGCGAAACTCCAATTCGGGGGACAGAATCTCTGTTCCGGCACGCCGCCGGGACGGGGAAGTGCCCCGGAAGCCATCTCCATCGACGCCACCGCCTCCATCATGCTCCGTGAGTAGTTCCCCCATGGACTACGGGTTCTAGCAGTAGCTAGTTGGTACTCTCTCTCCCATGTACTTCAATACAATGATCTCATGAGCTGCCTTACATGATTGAGATCTATCTGATGTAATCGGTGTTGTGTTTGTTGGGATCCGATGGATTGTTACATTATGATTAGTCTATCTATAAAGTTGTGAAGTTATTGTTGCTGCAATCTTGTTGTGTTTAATGCTTGTCACTAGTGCACGAGTGGCATGATCTTAGATTTAAGCTCTATAATTTTTGCTTAGATTGTATCTACAAGTTGTTTGCTCATATTGCTGTCCGGAACCCGAGGCCCCAAAGTGACAGAAATTGGGACAACCGGAGGGGAAGGCTGTGATATGAGGATCACATGTTTTCACCAAGTGTTAATGCTTTGCTCCGGTGCTCTATTAAAAGGAGTACCTTAATAGCCAGTAGATTCCCTTGAGGCCCGGCTGCCACCGGCTGGTAGGACAGAAGATGTTGTGCAAGTTTCTCATTGCGAGCACGTTGATGTCTACGCACACTCCTTTTCCTGTAGACAGTGTTGGGCCTCCAAGAGAAGAGGTTTGTAGAACAGCAGCAAGTTTTCCCTTAAGTGGATCACCCAAGGTTTATCGAACTCAGGGAGGAAGAGGTCAAAGATATCCCTCTCATGCAACCCTGCAACCACAAAGCAAGAAGTCTCTTGTGTCCCCAACACACCTAATAGGTGCACTAGTTCAGCGAAGAGATAGTGAAATACAGGTGGTATGAATAAATATGAGCAGTAGTAACGGCACCAGAAAATAGCTTGCTGCTACAACTGGCGTGCAGTCAATGGTGGTAATATTGCAGGCAATACAGATGCAGTAAAACAGTAAACAAGTGTTATCACCAGAATTTGACCGAGTCAGAGGTGGGCCGCGATCAAGATTGGGTTTGAAGAATATACATAGAAGAAATACGTGAACCGGCCTTATACACGAAGATTGGGCAGTTTGCCCTTGTATCTGTAAATATAGTAGGATACGTGTCGGTTAGTTAGAGTTTGGCTCGTGCACGGTTGGGATTATTCCCACGTTAGAAAGTCTACGGACTATAAATATGTATCTAGGGTTATCAAGAAAAACAACAATCACGTTCATCACAAACCAATCTTGGCGCATCGCCGACCCCTTGTTTCGAGGGTTTCTTCCGGGTAAGCATCATGCTGCCTAGATCGCATCTTGCGATCTAGGCAGTATAAGTTTATTCGTCGTTCATGCGTTGCTCGTACTGAAGCCTTTTTGATGGCGAGCAACGTAGTTATCATAGATGTGTTAGGGTTAGCATTGTTCTACCGTGCTACATGCTTCCGTCCATGCAACCCTTAGACGTCTAGCCGTCCTTACACCTTTCTTAGGTGTAAGGGCGGCACCTTGGTTGATCATTGTTTAGTAGATCCGATCCGTTATGATTGCTCCTTGATTCTTCAGGGATTAGTTTAATATCTGCATAGTTAGGCCTTACAAACGGGTTGAAGGATCCAGTGGTACGTAGGGTGTAGTTCGCTAACCCTAGACAAGATGTTCCGGGGATCAACTTAATGTTGGTTTTTAGGCCTTGTCTAGGGTCGGTTTATTATCACCGTGCGTAGCTGCCAGGCTCAATCACGAGTAGGATGTTCCGATTATGCGGTGAAAACCCTAAATCGTCGTAGGTCGTTTTAGCTACATATTGATCAAGCAGGACCACCATGTGATCGTAGACCTCATATGAACCATGGGTGGATCGGCTCCTTGAGCCGATTCACGAGACAACCTGAGAGCCGATCGAGGCTCGTATTTAATGTTTACGTGTATGCCATGCAGGAAACTAAGCGAAGCAAATCCATTACCTTCCTGATCAGGTATAGATCAGGTGGCACACCCTTGCACCAGCATCGGGACGTGTGTACCAGGAGCTTTGCGGGCCGTCGCTCGGAGGGATTAGGGCCAGCCGCAGCCCTAAGTTGTTCCCGGCTCTTCGTGTTGCCAGCCGTAGCTCGCCGGTGAGTTTCAGACGCCAACACATTCTGGCACGCCCGTTGGGACAGTCTTCGACATCAACTGCATCGCCATCTATATCTGAGATGGCGGAAGGTACTTGATACGTCTCCGACGTATCGATAATTTCTTATGTTCCATGCCACATTATTGATGTTATCTACATGTTTTATGCACACTTTATGTCATATTCGTGCATTTTCTGGAACTAACCTATTAACAAGATGCCGAAGTGCCGGTTCTGTTTTACTGCTGTTTTTGGTTTCAGAAATCCTAGTAACGAAATATTCTCGGAATCGGACGAAATCAACGCCAAAGTTCCTATTTTCACCGGAAGCATCCAGAACACCGGGAAGGACCGAGAGGGGGCACCGGGCCCCCGGACCATAGGCCGGCGCGGCCCAGGCCCCGGCCGCGCCGCCCTATGGTGTCGTCGCCCCTTCGACCCTCCTGCGCCGCCTCTTCGCCTATTTAAAGCCCCTGGATCGAAAACCCTGATGCGTTCGACGAAAACCACAGAAACCTTCCAGAGCCGCCGCCATCGCGAAGCCAAGATCTGGGGGACAGGAGTCTCTGTTCCGGCACCCTGCCGGAGCGGGGAAGTGCCCCCGGAAGGCTTCTCCATCGACACCGCTGCCATCTTCATCACCGCTGCTGCTCCCATGAGGAGGGAGTAGTTCTCCATCGAGGCTCGGGGCTGTACCGGTAGCTATGTGGTTAATCTCTCTCCTATGTACCTCAATACAATGATCTCATGAGCTGCTTTACATGATTGAGATTCATATGAGTTTTGTATCACTTCTATCTATGTGCTACTCTAGCAAAGTTATTAAAGTAGTTCTATTCCTCCTCGCACGTGTGTAAAGGTGACGAGTGTGTGCACCGTGTTAGTACTTGGTTTATGCTATGATCATGATCTCTTGTAGATTGCGAAGTTAACTATTGCTATGATAATATTGATGTGATCTATTCCTCCTACATATGCATGAAGGTGACAAGTGTGCATGCTATGCTAGTACTTGGTTTAGTCTTTTGATCTATCTTACACTAAAGGTTACTAAAATATGAGCATAATTGTGGAGCTTGTTAACTCCGGCATTGAGGGTTCGTGTAATCCTACGCAATGTGTTCATCATCCAACAAAAGTGTAGAGTATGCATTTATCTATTCTGTTATGTGATCAATGTTGAGAGTGTCCACTAGTGAAAGTGTAATCCCTAGGCCTTGTTCCTAAATATCTGCTATCGCTGCTTGTTTACTTGTTTCTACTGCGTTACTACTGCTGCAATACTACCACCATCAACTACACGCCTGACAAGCTACTTTACGGCACCGTTGCTACTGCTCATATATATTCATACCACCTGTATTTCACTATCTCTTCGCTGAACTAGTGCACCTATTAGGTGTGTTGGGGACACAAGAGACTTCTTGCTTTGTGGTTGCAGGGTTGCATGAGAGGGATATCTTTGACCTCTTCCTCCCTGAGTTCGATAAACCTTGGGTGATCCACTTAAGGGAAAACTTGCTGCTGTTCTACAAACCTCTCCTCTTGGAGTCCCAACACTGTCTACAGGAAAGGAGGGGGAAAGTAGACATCAAGCTATTTTCTGGCGCCGTTGCCGGGGAGGAAAGGTAAAAGGCACTCATACTCCGGTTCCAGGTAAAGTACTTTTCTGGCGCCATTGTGTTTGTGCTCAAAGCTATTTCCTTTAGATCCTGCAATTGCATCTTTTTGTTTCTTGTTTACACTAGTTTGGCATAATGGACAAGAGTGAGCTTCTATTTCTATTTCCAGATTTAAAACATGGATTGTTTGATGCGAAAATTAAAAAACCTATGGAATCTTATTTGCATGCTGGTAGTAATATTAGTATGAACGCTTTGAACACCATTGTTGATAATGATATAGAAAGTTCTAATCTTGGGGAAGCTGGTTTTCATGATCTTTTTAGTCCCCCAAGCATTGAGGAGAAAATTTTCTTTGATGATACTTTGCCTTCTATTTATGATGATTATAATGATAGTGGTCTTTTGGTGCCACCTACTATGGAGAGTAAATTTTGTTGTGATTATACTATGCCTCCTACACTTGATGAGAATAATAATGATAGCTACTTTGTTGAATTTGCTCCCACTACAACTAATAAAATTGATTATGCTTATGTGGAGAGTAATAATTTTATGCATGAGACTCATGATAAGAATGTTTCATTTGATAGTTATATTGTTGAGTTTGCTCATGATGCTACTGAAAGTTATTATGAGAGAGGAAAATATGGTTGTAGAAATTTTCATGTTACTAAAACGCCTCTCTATGTGCTGAAATTTCTGAAGCTACACTTGTTTTATCTTCCTATGCTTGTTACTTTGCTTTTCATGAACTTGTTTATTTACAAGATTCCTATGCATAGGAAGCATGTTAGACTTAAATATGTTTTGGATTTGCTTCTTGATGCTCTCTTTTGCTTCAAATACTATTTCTCGCGAGTGCATCATTAAAACTGCTGAGCCCATCTTAATGGCTATAAAGAAAGAACTTCTTGGGAGATAACCCATGTGTTATTTTGCTACAGTACTTCGTTTTATATTTGTGTCTTGGAAGTTGTTTACTACTGTAGCAACCTCTCCTTATCTTAGTTTTGTGTTTTATTGTGCCAAGTAAAGTCTTTGATAGTAAAGTCAATACTAGATTTGGATTACTGCGCAGAAACTGTTTTCTTTGCTGTCACGAATCTGGGCAAAATTCTCTGTAGGTAACTCAGAAAATTATGCCAATTTACGTGAGTGATCCTCAGATATGTACGCAACTTTCATTCAATTTGGGAATTTTCATCTGAGCAAGTCTGGTGCCATTTTAAAATTCGTCAATACGAACTGTTCTGTTTTGACAGATTCTGCCTTTTATTTCGCATTGCCTCTTTTGCTATGTTGGATGAATTTCTTTGATCCACTAATGTCCAGTAGCATTATGCAATGTCCAGAAGTGTTAAGAATGATTGTGTCACCTCTGAATATGTTAATTTTTATTGTGCACTAACCCTCTAATGAGTTTGTTTCGAGTTTGGTGTGGAGGAAGTTTTCAAGGGTCAAGAGAGGAGGATGATATACTATGATCAAGAGGAGTGAAAGCTCTAAGCTTGAGGATGCCCCGGTGGTTCATCCCTGCATATTCTAAGAAGACTCAAGCGTCTAAGCTTGGGGATGCCCAAGGCATCCCCTTCTTCATCGACAACATTATCAGGTTTCTCCCCTGAAACTATATTTTTATTCCGTCACATCTTATGCACTTTACTTGGAGCGTCTGTGTGCTTTTGTTTTTGTTTGTGTTTGAATAAATTGGATTACATCATGCTTGTGTGGGAGAGAGACACGCTCCGCTGGTTCGTATGAACACATGTGTTCTTAGCTCATAACATTCATGGCGAAGTTTCCTCTTCGTTAAATTGTTATATGGTTGGAATTGGAAAATGATACATGTAGTAATTGCTATAATGTCTTGGGTAATGTGATACTTGGCAATTGTTGTGCTCATGTTTAAGCTCTTGCATCATATACTTTGCACCTATTAGTGAAGAATACATAGAGCATGCTAAAATTTGGTTTGCATAATTGGTCTCTCTAAGGTCTAGATAATTTCTAGTAAGGTGTTTGAACAACAAGGAAGACGATGTATAGTCTTATAATGCTTGTAATATGTCTTTTATGTGAGTTTTGCTGTACTAGTTCGTGCTTGTGTTTGCTTCAAACAACCTTGCTAGCCTAATCCTTGTATCGAGAGGGAATACTTCTCATGCATCCAAAATCCTCGAGCCAACCACTATGCCATTTGTGTCCACCATACCTACCTACTACATGGTATTTCCTGCCATTCCAAAGTAAATTGCTTGAGTGCTACCTTTAAACAATTCAAAATTTATCACCTCTGATTTGTGTCAATGTTTTATAGCTCATGAGGAAGTATGTGGTGTTTATCTTTCAATCTTGTTGGGCAACTTTCACCAATGGACTAGTGGCTTCATCCGCTTATCCAATAATTTTGCAAAAAGAGCTGGCAATGGGATTCCCGAGTCCCAAATTAATTAACAAAAATAGACACTCCTCCATGGTATGTGATTGTTGGACGGCACCCGAAGGATTCGGTTAGCCATGGCTTGTGTAAGCAAAGGTTGGGAGGAGTGTCATCATAATAAAACTAAAATAAAAAGGCACTCCTTCATGGTATGAGATTGTTGGCGGGCACCCGAGGATTCGGTTAGCCATGGTTTGTGAAAGAAAGGTTGGAAGGAGTGCCACCCAAAAATAAAATAAAATGGGAGCCGCTCTTTGAAGGTTTGTCTGGCAAGGGGGTTAGAGTACCCTCTACCATTCGTTGACAACAACATACACCTCTCAAAACTTTATTTTTATGCTCTCTTTATGTTTTCAAAATAAAAGCTCTAGCACAAATATAGCAATCGATGCTTTTCCTCTATGGAGGACCATTCTTTTACTTGTATGTTGAGTCAGTTCACCTATTTCTCTCCATCTCAAGAAGCAAACACTTGTGTGAACTGTGCATTGATTCTTATATACTTGCATATTGCACTTGTTATATTGCTTTGCATTGACGACTATCCATGAGATATACATGTTACAAGTTGAAAGCAACCGCTGAAACTTAATCTTCTTTTGTGTTGCTTCAATGCCTTTACTTTGAATTATTGCTTTATGAGTTAACTCTTATGCAAGACTTATTGATGCTTGTCTTGAAGCGCTATTCATGAAAAGTCTTTGCTATATGATTCACTTGTTTACTCATGTCATTACCATTGTTTTGATCGCTGCATTCATTACATATGCTTTACAAATAGTATGATCAAGATTATGATGGCATGTCACTCCAGAAATTATCTGTGTTATCGTTTTACCTGCTCGGGACGAGCGAGAACTAAGCTTGGGGATGCTGATACGTCTCCGACGTATCGATAATTTCTTATGTTCCATGCCACATTATTGATGTTATCTACATGTTTTATGCACACTTTATGTCATATTCGTGCATTTTCCGGAACTAACCTATTAACAAGATGCCGAAGTGCCGGTTCTCGTTTTCTCGCTGTTTTTGGTTTCGGAAATACTAGTAACGAAATATTCTCGGAATCGGACGAAATCAACGCCCAAGTTCCTATTTTCACCGGAAGCATCCAGAACACCCGGGAAGGACCAGAGGGGGGCACTGGGCCCCCAGACCATAGGCCGGCGCGGCCCAGGCCCTAGCCGCGCCGCCCTATGGTGTCGTCGCCCCTTCGACCCTCCTGCGCCACCTCTTCGCCTATATAAAGCCCCTGGATCGAAAACCCTGATGCGTTCGACGAAAACCACAGAAACCTTCCAGAGCCGCCGCCATCGCGAAGCCAAGATCTGTGGGACAGGAGTCTCTGTTCCGGCACCCTGCCGGAGCGGGGAAGTGCCCCCGGAAGGCTTCTCCATCGACACCGCGGCCATCTTCATCACCGCTGCTGCTCCCATGAGGAGGGAGTAGTTCTCCATCGAGGCTCGGGGCTGTACCGGTAGCTATGTGGTTAATCTCTCTCCTATGTACCTCAATACAATGATCTCATGAGCTGCTTTACATGATTGAGATTCATATGAGTTTTGTATCACTTCTATCTATGTGCTACTCTAGCAAAGTTATTAAAGTAGTTCTATTCCTCCTGCACGTGTGTAAAGGTGACAGTGTGTGCACCGTGTTAGTACTTGGTTTATGCTATGATCATGATCTCTTGTAGATTGCGAAGTTAACTATTGCTATGATAATATTGATGTGATCTATTCCTCCTACATATGCATGAAGGTGACGAGTGTGCATGCTATGCTAGTACTTGGTTTAGTCTTTTGATCTATCTTACACTAAAGGTTACTAAAATATGAGCATAATTGTGGAGCTTGTTAACTCCGGCATTGAGGGTTCGTGTAATCCTACGCAATGTGTTCATCATCCAACAAAAGTGTAGAGTATGCATTTATCTATTCTCGTTATGTGATCAATGTTGAGAGTGTCCACTAGTGAAAGTGTAATCCCTAGGCCTTGTTCCTAAATACTGCTATCGCTGCTTGTTTACTTGTTTTCTTGCGTTACTACTGCTGCAATACTACCACCATCAACTACACGCCAGACAAGCTATTTTCCGGCACCGTTGCTACTGCTCATATATATTCATACCACCTGTATTTCACTATCTCTTCGCCGAACTAGTGCACCTATTAGGTGTGTTGGGGACACAAGAGACTTCTTGCTTTGTGGTTGCGGGGTTGCATGAGAGGGATATCTTTGACCTCTTCCTCCCTGAGTTCGATAAACCTTGGGTGATCCACTTAAGGGAAAACTTGCTGCTGTTCTACAAACCTCTGCTCTTGGAGGCCCAACACTGTCTACAGGAAAGGAGGGGGAAAGTAGACATCAGTACTCCAGTCACGTACGAGGATCTGCCCGAGGAGCTCAAGAAGAAGTATGATGACGTCAAAGCTATCCTCGAGGCCGACCTCATCGGCTCTTTCCACAGGACTCGCTCGCATGGCATCAGGTGGAGAGGGTTCACACCTGAAGGCGCGCTCGACGGAATTGACCTGTCCACCCCTTCAGAAGAACGCACCGAGTCCTTGCGTCAGGAGATCAATTTCATGGTAGCTCATTCGCTACACCGCCATTCTGAGAGCCTGGTGAACACTTTGGAGCGTGTCGCCCTTCGGGTGCTCCATGAAATCTTGAGGCATCAGTACTCTCCGTCAGGACCTGCTCTAGGGAATCACCAAGGAGAGCTACCACTCCAGAGCCGACCACCGCTGCTGTTCGCGCTGGCAGCACCAGAGGTGCCGAGTACACCGGCATTCATCGTCTACAAGATCAGTGGCGATCCTAGCGACTACCAGTTCTTGTATGAGGTGCCTAAGGAGATCCCTCACGGATACACGTGCACATACGTGCCAGACAGCAGTAACTGGGCACTCACGAACCAGGCTGCAACAGCAGGGACTTCCGGAACAGCAGGAGGAGCTTCTGGATCAGATCTTGAGAAGCAGACGTGGCTAGCTAAGTATGCCACTCCGACGAACGTCCAGAGCCCAACTCCTGTAGCTAGCTCGGATCTTGAGAAGCAAGCGTGGCTAGCTAAATACGCCACGCCAGCGAGTCTTCAGAGCTCCACTCCTGCAGCTAGCACCGCGGATCAGATCAGCACGATCTTGAGAGACCAATTCGGCATGGTGCCGAAAAGGAGGGCAATCGGCTATTCCAAGCCGTATCCCAACGACTACGATTTGATCCCACTACCACCCAAGTATCGGCTCCCTGAATTCTCCAAGTTTAGTGGGTCGGATGGCTCCAGCTCTATCGAGCATATAAGCCGATATTTGGCGCAGCTGGGCACGATCTCAGCTGCAGATGCACTACGCGTGAGGTTCTTTGCACAATCCCTCACAGGATCGACTTTTGGGTGGTACACATCGCTGCCACCAGACTCGATCCGGACTTGGAAGCAGTTGGAAGAGCAATTCCACATGCAGTATCACTCAGAAGCTTCCGAGGCCGGCATTGCCGATCTAGCACAAGTACGTCAGAAGCGCGGAGAAACAGTGTCAGAGTACATCCAGCGCTTCAGGACCATGAGGAACCGATGTTATTCGGCTCGTTTGATCGAAAAGGAAGTAGTCGAGTTGGCGGTGGTGGGTCTCGCCTCACCGATCAAGGATATGGCTTCCCAAGCAGACTACCCTTCACTGGCGCACATGGTTCAGAAACTGTCATTGTATGAGCAGCGCCACCCAGAGTTGTACCAGGACAAATTCAAGCGTGCAGTAGTCCTGGTTGAGATAGAAGAAGATGAAGGGTCTGCGGGAGATCAAGAGGTAGCAGTGGCTGAATGGACTCGGGGGGCAACCCCCGTATCCTGCAAATGGGTTAAGCCACCAGGTCCGCCCAGAGGGTTTGATTTTGACGTAACTAAAACTGAGCAAATTTTTGACCTCTTACTTAAGGAGAAGCAGCTGAAGTTACTCGAAGGCCTCAAAATCCCCACGGTACAGGAGCTGAACGGAAAGCCATACTGCAAATGGCATAACTCGTTCTCCCATACCACCAACGACTGCAGGGTGTGGCGTCAGCAGATCCAAATGGCGATAGAACAAGGACGTCTAATTTTCAACCAGTACGCCATGAAAGTCGACACACACCCCTTCCCCGCCGTTAACACGGTGGAGTACGCTTACCCCGAAGGGTGCCGGCCAGGTTTCTCGTTGAGCATCAACATGGTCGAGCCTGGGCACCACTCTGGTAAGGACAAAGGCGAGGGCAGCCGCTCTCGTAGCAAGGACAAAGAGGAAGCCGCTCCACGCGGTCGGCTCCGGCACGATGGCAAACGCTACATCACAGAGGGAGAAGTGAAGAATGTGCGATATCAACGACCTCTCTCTGATCATCTCCTCGACAAATACGTGAGTGAGTACGACCAACGCCGGCGGTACAACAGCGACGATGGAAGGGATCGTCTAGCTAGCAGGGACGCCAGGAGACATCGTCGGCATGATCGCGATGAGGAGAGATACGAGCGCCGTGCCAAGGAAAGGTCAAGAGAACAAGACAACGTGGACAAGCACTGGGACTGTCCTTTCTTCAAACACTGCTGGGATTCAGGAATGAGCCGATTGCCTACAATCGACAACTGCCCAGAATGTAGACAGAAGAAGAAGGGTGCAACAGACGTGTCAGTGTTCAAACGTCTTGGGCCTCTCTCATCTAGGAACAAGCGAACTGAGTCCTCTCGGGAAGAAGACCTCGAGGAGTTGGAAGATGACTATGAAGAAGAAGAGGACAAGTACCACCGGCCAAGGTGGTGCCCTGATAGACTCAGCCGTTCCCAAAAGCGTAGGGTTCAGCGACTGCGTGGCTTGGAGGAAGCCGAAAGGTTATACCTGCACACGCTAAGGAAGGCGCGACCCGATCTGGCCGCGAAAATTCAACGAACCCTATACGAAGAGGGTCGACCACAAAAGATGGAGTGGCGCCCCAAGCAAAGGAAAGCCGATGATGAGACATCGGCTAGTACAAACATGGTGTTCATCCTTCCAGCGGAGTTTTGTGCTCCAGGATTAGACGAAGCACCTGTGGCACAACTTGACTGCGGCCCACGGCCGGTTATCTTTGAGAAGCCACGTGAAAGAAGTTACAGACACCTGAAGGCCCTGTACTTACGAGGTTATATCAATGGGCAGCCTGTCAATAGGATGCTGGTGGACACCGGAGCGGCAGTCAACATCATGCCATACTCCATGCTACGTCGGTTGGGACGCTCTAGCTCGGATCCGATCAAGACCAACGTGACACCGAGCGATTTCAACGGCCAAGCATCCGATGCACAAGGTGTTACGAACGTGGATCTGACCGTAGGGAGGAAAACCATCCCTACGACGTTCTTCATTGTCGACAGCAAGAGCACTTACGCTGTCCTGCTAGGGAGAGATTGGATCCACGCCAACTGTTGCATTCCATCTACGATGCACCAATGCTTAATACAGTGGGATGGAGACGAAGTAGAAGTCGTCCATGCAGACGATACAGCCGAGGTTTCAACGGCTGGCATGAACGTTTGGGAGACGGAAGGCCAAGAGCCACTCTCAGGCATCACTTTGGACGACTGCGAGTACATCGACGTGTCAAAAAACGGGGTGAGGCTGGTCTTATCCACTGGCCTGACCGTGTAACAAGAACAAAGTCTATGAACGTACATGGGAAGGCCGATCCTTGTGATCGGCCCCAAAAATGAAAAGTAATGATCTTGTCTCAAGCATGTCACGTAGTCATAGTGAAGCACGAACAAGATGTAAACCTCTGTTGAGCAATGCAATCAAGATGGGGGCCGATTCCAGCAATCGGCCCATATTATCCTTGCCATACGTGTTGCCTGTGTTCAGCGTCGATCTAACAGGTGACGGAAAGACTAGGGTATGGGTTTACATCGGCTTGTGAGCTCAAAGAAATCGGCATTGGTCATGTCTGCAGAGCCGATGTTCAGGGCTAGTTCTTTGGATAACTGCAGAGCCGATATCTGCAGTAACCTGACAGAATCGGCTCGGGGGGCACATAATCATAGGAACATGTGCGATACATGGACAGTGAAATGTGAGGGGTCGATAGAAAAATCGGCCAGTAAAAAAAAAGGGAGATGCACGAAGACAACAGCATACAAGTACAGCCGATGCAAAGACATCGACTTCAGAATAAAGCCGATGCATAGTCATCGACTTTAGAAGTACAGGTTCAGCAAAACAGTTGACAGTTTACACAGAAAGGCTCTACTGAAGAAACGCGTTGAGGGCGTGAAGAGCGTCAGTACGGATACGATCCACCTCGGCGATCTCAGCCTCGTCGTCCTCGTCTTTGCCCGGCACCAACTGTCTGCTCAACCAGATCGGTCTTCAGATCGGCTGTGAGACCCTTTGCTTCCTCTTGAGAGCGGGCAATAAGGGCTTCCTTGTCTTGGATAAGCTGCTTGGTCACTCTGACCCTCTCTTCAAGGTTCTCCAGTTCCTTACGTAGGGTCTCGAGCTCGGCATTATGAGCAGAAGTGTCAGTTTTGGCGTCTAAAGCAGCCTTTTTCTCGTTGAGCCATTGACACTTGTCTGCAATATCGACCCTCAATGGAAGCTGGGCGTGGCGAAGATTGATTCTTTGACGAGCTGACTGCACCCTTGACTTGAAGACCGACAGCATCACAGCTGGCCAAAGCTTCACTTGCAGTGTCACAGGGAGATGGGGCTGGATATCTTCGAGGATGCCCTTGACTTCTTCAGGATTCTCAACCAGGGTCTCAACTGAGGAGGAGAGCAAAGTCTTGAGACCCTGGAGTGGACCATGGACTGTGTTAGGACTTGGCTCTTCCCCGCCTTGGAGGTAGCCGGCTCGATGGATTCGGGGTCAAACGTCGACAAGCTTGAAAGGTCACAACCCTGACACAACAAACAAGAACAGCATTAGTATACAGCAAAGAAAGGGATAGAGCCAAGGAAGTGGAGTGTACCTCTCCCAAGGTGGGAGGAACAGCCGATGTCGTGACAATCGGCTTTTCCGTGGGCTTGGCTAGGTTAGCCATTTGATCAACCCCGCGCGTTGAGGTTGCTAGGTCTAGCGTGACGGATGGCATCAGTACCTCTTCAACGTCCTCACTAGAGGTCTCATTAATCTGCAAAAGAAATGGTGAGCCGATCCACGTAGCAATGGGACGGCGCGGTCGAGATCTGAGATGCATGCGACTATGAGATTGGAGCTGCTTGGGCGGCGATTTGGGGATCTGAGTTTGTTTTCTCAGATGGAGGTCGCAGGTTACCGTTTGGAGGGGCAACTTGGTCGGCCTTACTCGCGTTTTATGGTAGAGGCCGATGCGATGCCATCGGCTCTTTTGGGGATCGTTTGACTTTGACTATCGGCAAAAGTTGGTTGGAAATACTTCTTCATTAATAATAGGGGTTTCTTACAAGGAAGAGCCGATCGCTCAAGAAAGGAGGAACAAAAGAAGAGCCGATTGCTTGAGTACTACTAATCCTACTCTACTAATCCTCGATGCCCTCGTCGTCGGCATCGTAGCTGCCGCCGGCGCTGCTTCCGGAGAGTTCCTCGTCGCTGCTGCCCCAGCCCTCGGCCGGAGCTTCTTCCTCCTCGTCATCATCATCATCTTCGCTGTCCGCCCAAGCGCGGAAGCGCTTCGCCGGCGGATACCCAGCGGAGGAGGAGGAGTCGTCTTCCTCCTCTTCTTCCTGTCCCTCCTCTTCCTCCACGTCTTCTTCTTCCTCCTCCTTGTCCGAGGAAGTGGGGTTCCCCCAGGAGTGGAGGTCGTCCTCGCTCTCGCTCTCCAGCTCCTCTTCAATGAGGAACCGGAGGTCGTCCTCCCCATCAGTCAGGGGTAGGTCGCTATCTGACCCGACGAGAGCTTCGGGTGGGCCGTCTGACACGAAGTCGAAGTCCCACTCCGGCTCTGACATCGGTTCACTCGAGGAAGAAGATTGGAAAGAGAGGCCTGAGGAGACGGAGGAAGAAGAAGACATTGCTACAGGGGAAGAGGGTTTTTTGGTGCCGATGGCTAGAACAGAGCAAGGGGATGAAGAGGTGAACTGTTCGGCGCAGTTAAATAAGGGAGCATAGTGGAAATTTAATGTCATTACAGTTTCCGAGGAAGTGATGCTAAAGCTATCAAATCTTGCGGAGAAGTTGAGAAGGCAAGGCATCATGATGAAGGATACTGCGACGGTTTTTGCCCTGCCACAACATGACCCGACGAAGAAAAAGCAGAGTGATTTTGGAATTATCAATTCCAAAACCAGGGGGGCATGTGTTATCACCAGAATTTGACCGAGTCGAGGGTGGGCCGCGATCAAGATTGGGCTTGAAGAATATACATAGAAGAAATACGTGAACCGGCCTTATACACGAAGATTGGGCAGTTTGCACTTGTATCTGTAAATATAGTAGGATACGTGTCGGTTAGTTAGAATTTGGCTCGTGCACGGTTGGGATTATTCCCACGTTAGAAAGTCTACGGACTATAAATATGTATCTAGGGTTATCAAGAAAAACAACAATCACGTTCATCACAAACCAATCTTGGCGCATCGCCGACCCCTTGTTTCGAGGGTTTCTTCCGGGTAAGCATCATGCTGCCTAGATCGCATCTTGCGATCTAGGCGATATAAGTTTATTCGTCGTTCATGCGTTGCTCGTACTGAAGCCTTTTTGATGGCGAGCAACGTAGTTATCATAGATGTGTTAGGGTTAGCATTGTTCTACCGTGCTACATGCTTCCGTCCATGCAACCCTTAGACGTCTAGCCGTCCTTACACCTTTCTTAGGTGTAAGGGCGGCACCTTGCTTGATCATTGTTTAGTAGATCCGATCCGTTATGATTGCTCCTTGATTCTTCAGGGATTAGTTTAATATCTGCATAGTTAGGCCTTACAAACGGGTTGAAGGATCCATTGGTACGTAGGGTGTAGTTCGCTAACCCTAGACAAGATGTTCCGGGGATCAACTTAATGTTGGTTTTTAGGCCTTGTCTAGGGTCGGTTTATTATCACCGTGCGTAGCTGCCAGGCTCAATCACGAGTAGGATGTTCCGATTATACGGTGAAAACCCTAAATCGTCGTAGGTCGTTTTAGCTACATATTGATCAAGCAGGACCACCATGTGATCGTAGACCTCATACGAACCATGGGTGGATCGGCTCCTTGAGCCGATTCACAGGACAACCTGAGAGCCGATCGAGGCTCGTATTTAATGTTTACATGTATGCCATGCAGGAAACTAAGCGAAGCAAATCCATTACCTTCCTGATCAGGTATAGATCAGGTGGCATGCCCTTGCACCAGCATCGGGACGTGTGTACCAGGAGCTTTGCGGGCCGTCGCTCGGAGGGACCAGGGCCAGCCGCAGCCCTAAGTTGTTCCCGGATCTTCGTGTTGCCAGCCGTAGCTCGCCGGTGAGTTTCGGACGCCAACAACAAGCAGTGATAGTAGTATTTGGGAACAAGGCCTAGGGATAATACTTTCACTAGTGGACACTCTCAACATTGATAACATAACAGAATAGATAAATGCTATACTCTACACTCTCTTGTTGGATGATGAACACCACTAATTGCGTAGGGCTACAAGAGCACCTCAATGCCGGAGTTAACAAGCTCCACAACATTCGATATTCATATTTAAATAACCTTAGAGTGCATGATAGATCAACACAACTAAACCAAGTACTAACATAGCATGCACACTGTCACCATCACACTATGAAGGAGGAATAGATCACATCAATACTATCATAGCAATAGTTAACTTCATAATCTACAAGAGATTACAATCATAACCTACGCCAAGTACTACATGATGAACACACTGTCACCTTTACACCATGGAGGAGGAATAGACTACTTTAATAACATCACCAGAGTAACACATAGATGAATAGTGATACAAAACTCATATGAATCTCAATCATGTAAGGCAGCTCATGAGATCATTGTATTGAAGTACATAGGAGAGGGATTAATCACATAGCTACCGGTACAGCCCCTTAGCCTCGATGGAGAACTACTCCCTCCTCATGGGAGACAGCAGCGTTGATGATGATGGCGGTGGTGTCGATGCCTTCCGGGGGCACTTCCCCGTCCCGGCGGCGTGCCGGAACAGAGAGTTCTATCCCCCAGATCTTGGCTTCGCGATGGTGGCGGCTCTGGAAGGTTTCTCGTACCGTGGCTTTTCCGTCTCGAAGATTTAGGTCAGGGACCTTTAAATAGGCGAAGAGGCGGAGTCGGAGGGTCGACGAGGCGGCGACACACGAGGCGGCGACACACTAGGGGAGGCGGCGACACACTAGAGACCTGTCATCTGGGGCCCACAGGGCTCTCCTCTGGTGGCTCTCGGGTGTTCTGGAAGCTTCGTGGATTCTAAGATGCTGGGCGTTGATTTCGTCCAATTCCGAGAATATTTCCTTACTAGGATTTCTGAAACCAAAAACAGCAGAAAACAGGAACTGGCACTTTGGCATCTCGTCAATAGGTTAGTTCCGGAAAACGCATAAAATCATCATAAAGTGTGAACAAAACATGTAGATATTGTCATAAAACAAGCATGGAACATAAGAAATTATCGATACGTCGGAGACGTATCACACGTACGACTATATATGGAAAACATGCATACACGTCTTAATGCTATTTCAATCCTATCAATTGCCCAACTGTAATTTGTTCACCCGACACTTGTCACTTGTTATTGGAGAGTTACCACTAGTGTAGATAGCTGGGAACCCCGGTCCATCTCTCATCATCATATACTCGTTCTATATGACATTGGAAGTAGTATCAACTATTTTCTAGTGCCATTGCCTCTGTGTTACTGTTACTGTTGCTGTGTTATTGTTACTATTGCTCTCATATTACTGCTGCTTTCACATTACCCCTGTTACTAGTGCTTTTCCAGGTGCAACTGAATTGACAACTCAGTTGTTAAGGCTTATAAGTATTCTTTACCTCCCCTTGTGTCGAATCAATAAATTTGGGTTTTACTTCCCTCGAAGACTGTTGCGATCCCCTATACTTGTGGGTTATCAACACTATTTTCTGGCGCGGTTGCCGAGGAGGCATAGCTCTACTCATAAGTTCACTTGGGGAGTACACTCTACCTCTCTCTCTGTTTTTATTTTATTTTATTTTGTTTTGCTTAGTTTACTTTTGTCAAGTTTATTTGTGCTTAGTTTATTTCTGTCTAGTATTATTTTGCTTAGTTTGTTTTTGTCTTGTTTTACTTTTCTCATATACCCAAAAATCCATAAAAATTTGAAAAACCTAAAAATTAAAACTGTTGTTATGGGAGAACCCACAACCTATTTGGAGCTTATAGAATTATATAATAATTATAGAGAATCAAGAACGGGTAAAGTCATGAGTGCTGTGATAGAAAAATTGAATAAAATTGCTAAAATCTTGCTTAAACGCCATGATATAAACTGTTGCTCTTAACAGGATACTAAACATCTGAAATTCCAATGTGGCTTTAGTGAAGAAGTTTTAATTAAGAACTATAATTGGAATAACTATATTCATTTTGGGTTCGAAGAGGTAGAACAATTTATCTTATTTATGGGAGCCTCTGAGATAGAATCCTTCATGGCTAAAAATTATGAAATTTGTGTTGCTTGTAAGGACCTTAAAGATTATGTCTCTTCTATCCTTAATTTTTGCGTAGAAAGTTACAGCGATAATCCTTATATTATTGATTATAAAGAGAGACTCATTAATGCACTCACAATTTGCAGGAACCTGTGGAAGAAGAAATTGATGAACCTGAAAGCTCATTGGATGAAAAAGAGGAGGAAATTGATGAACCTGAAAGCTCATTGGATGAAAAAGAAGAAGAGAGTGATGAACAAAGGAAGGAAGAATGGATTAGCTACCCATGCCAACCTTCTAATGAGAGTAACTCTTTATCTCTTACACTATTTGATTGTCCTCCATGCTTACCAAAGGAGGATGAATGTTATGTTCCTGTGGATTCTCTTGAAATATTACCTATAAGTAAAACTTGTGAGAATAATTATGCTACTGTTATCTATGATAATCCATGCTATTTTGATAAATCTTATGATAATGCTTTGTTTGAGCCTGATATCGAAATGCATGGTACTAAAGAGTTTTGCGTAGCAAATGTTTATGATAAAGCTCTAGATGATGGTCCTATGTTACTTGATAATATTAATTGTACTAGTAATGAAATGAGATTGGAGAAGTCTTGACTTTATCTAGGAGTCCCATATCTCTTGAGATTGATCAATCATCTTGTTATATTATTGATAAAAGTGGGTTTGAAAGTTTTAATCCCACTATTTTTGAGCTTGATAAAAATTATGTGTTTGTGGATCATGAAAAACATGCTTTATGTGATATTTATATTGTTGAGTTTATTCATGAAGCTACTTAAAATTATTTTGAGAGAGGAAAATATGGTTGTAGAAATTTGCATGGTACTAAAACACCTCTCTATATGCTGAAACTTTTGAAGTTACTCTTGTTTTATCTTCCTATGCTTGTCACTTTGTTCTGAATGAATTTATTTGTGTACAAGATTCCTATGCATAGGAAGCGGGTTAGACTTAAATATGTTTTGAATTTGCTTCTTGATGCTCTCTTTTGCTTCATTCTCTATTTTCATATGAGCATCATTAAAATTGCTGAGCCCATCTTAATGGCTATAAAGAAATCATTTCTTGGGAGATAACCCATGTCTTTATTTTGCTATTGTTTTGTTGTGTCTTGGAAGTTTTTAATACTGTAGCAACCTCTCCTTATCTTTATTTTATTGCAATGTTGTGCCAAGTAAAGTCTTTAATAGAAGGTTGATACTAGATTTGGATTTCTGCGCAGAAACAGATTTCTATCTGTCACGAATTTGAGCAGGGCTCTCTGTAGGAAACTCAGAAAAATCTGCCAATTTTTGTGTATGTTCCCCAGATATGTAAGAAACTTTCATTAGTTTTGAGTTTTATGATTTGAGCAACGGAAGTACCTCTTAAAAATTCGTCTTTACTGGCTGTTCTGTTTTGGCAGATTCTGTCTCTGTTTTTTTGCATTGTCTCTTGTGGACTGATACGTCTCCGACGTATCGATAATTTCTTGTGTTCCATGCCACATTATTGATGATATCTACATGTTTTATGCACACTTTATTTCATATTCGTGCATTTTCTGGAACTAACCTATTAACAAGATGCCGAAGTGCCAGTTGCTGTTTTCTGCTGTTTTTGGTTTCAGAAATCCTAGTAACGAAATATTCTCGGAATTGGACGAAATCAACGCCCAGGGTCCTATTTTGCCACGAAGCTTCTAGAAGACCGAAGAGGAGACGAAGTGGGGCCACGAGGCGGCCACACCCTAGGGCGGCGCGGCCTGGCCCTTGGCCGCGCCGACCTGTGGTGTGGGGCCCTCGTGTGGCCCCCTGACCTGCCCTTCCGCCTACTTAAAGCCTCCGTCGCGAAACCCCCGATCCGAGAGCCACGATACGGAAAACCTTCCGGAGAGCGCCGCCGCCAATCCCATCTCGGGGGATTCAGGAGATTGCCTCCGGCACCCTGCCGGAGAGGGGAATCATCTCCGGAGGACTCTACGCCGCCATGGTCGCCTCCGGAGTGATGAGTGAGTAGTCTACCCCTGGACTATGGGTCCATAGCAGTAGCTAGATGGTTGTCTTCTCCCCATTGTGCTTAATTGTCGGGTCTTGTGAGCTGCCGAACATGATCAAGATCATCTATCCGTAATTCTATATGTTGTGTTTGTTGGGATCCGATGAATAGAGAATACTTGTTATGTTGATTATCAATTTATATCTATGTGTTGTTTATGATCTTGCATGCTCTCCAGTTACTAGTAGATGCTCCGGCCAAGTAGATGCTTGTAACTCCAAGAGGGAGTATTTATGCTCGATAGTGGGTTCATGTCTCCGTGAATGCGGGAAGTGACGAAATCTCTAAGATTATGGATGTGATGTTGCCACTAGGGATAAAACATTGGTGCTATGTTCGAGGATGTAGTTACTCGATTACATTACGCGCAATACTTAATGCAATTGTCTCGTTGTTAGCAACTTAATACTGGAGTGGGTTCGGATGATAACTCGAAGGTGGACTTTTTAGGCATAGATGCATGCTTGGATAGCGGTCTATGTACTTTGTCGTAATGCCCAATTAAATCTCACAATACTCATCATAATATGTATGTGCATGGTCATGCCCTCTTTATTTGTCAATTGCCCAACTGTAATTTGTTCACCCAACATGATGTTTATCTTATGGGAGAGACACCTCTAGTGAACTATGGACCCCGGTCCAATTCTCTATATCGAAATACAATCTACTGCAATACTTGTTTTACTATTTTCCGCAAACAATCATCTTCCACACAATACGGTTAATCCTTTGTTACAGCAAGCCGGTGAGATTGACAACCTCACTGTTTCGTTGGGGCAAAGTACTTTGGTTGTGTTGTGCAGGTTCCACGTTGGCGCCGGAATCTCTGGTGTTGCGCCGCACTACATCCCGCCGCCATCAACCTTCAACATGATTCTTGACTCCTACTGGTTTGATTAAACCTTGGTTTCTTACTGAGGGAAACTTGCCGCTTTGCGCATCACACCTTCCTCTTGGGGTTCCCAACGGACGTGTCAACTACACGCATCAAGAAAATTTCTGGCGCCGCTGCCGGGGAGATCAAGACACGCTGCAAGGGGAGTCTCCACTTCCCAATCTCTTTACTTTGTTTTTGTCTTGCTTAGTTTTATTTACTACTTTGTTTGCTGCATTATATCAAAACACAAAAAAAAATTAGTTGCTAGTTTTACTTTATTTGCTATCTTGTTTGCTATATCAAAAACACAAAAAAATTAGTTACTTGCATTTACTTTACTTGATTCATCATGTTTCCTTTTAATTTTACCACGAAAGACATACTGGTAGGACGTGGGTCTATAATTGGGAGAAATAATATAGAAGAATTTTTCAATCATGTTAGTACCAGTTGAAGATTTTGAAGATAGACACTTGGAAGAACTAGCTCCTACTTATGAAATTGCTGCTTCTTCGCTTTAGTTCGCATGTTGGAAACTAAATTTGTTAATCTCAAATCCTATAATCCAACACATGTTTCTTACACTCGGTGATATGGAAGAAGGGGAAAAGAAAGACTTTGTTTTAGAAACCCTTCTTAGAGAATTTGGTGGTATAGCAAGAGAGGCTAGAAAGGTCTTTGCTAAATATAATATGCTTGGTTCTTATACCAATTTTGTTAGTCTCCTTGAAAAGATGGATATGGATAGAATAAAGTACACTAATAATATTAATGATGGTGGGGAGATCAAAGCACCAATACCATGTAAGCTCCTAGCAATGAATGAAGCGTTAGAAAATAACTATGCTTGGCTTGTTCCTGAAAATTTGTTTGATGAGAGTAGCAAGCCCAAGACTAACGAAAAGGGAGCCGCTGAAACTTATGTATCCAATATACTATGCATGGTTGAGAAAACTCCGCATCCCGTTGTAGATGCACCATCTCTTGATAATACTTGATACACACTTTTTGCGCCTAGCTGAAAGACGTTAAAGAAAAGCGCTTATGGGAGACAACCCATGGTTTTTACTACAGTACTTTGTTTTTATTTTGTGTCTTGGAAGTTGTTTACTATTGTAGCAACCTCTCCTTATCTTAGTTTAGTGTTTTGTTGTGCCAAGTAAAGTCGTTGATAGTAAAGTTCATACTAGATTTGGATTACTGCGCAGAAACAGATTTCTTTGCTGTCACGAATCTGGGCTGTTTTCTCTGTAGGTAACTCAGAAAATTATGCCAATTTACGTGAGTGATCCTCAGATATGTACGCAACTTTCACTCAATTTGAGCATTTTCATTTGAGCAAGTCTGGTGCCTTGATAAAATTCGTCAATACGAACTGTTCTGTTTTGACAGATTCTGCCTTTTATTTCGCATTGCCTCTTTTGCTATGTTGGATGAATTTCTTTGATCCATTAATGTCCAGTAGCTTTATGCAATATCCAGAAGTGTTAAGAATGATTGTGTCACCTCTGAACATGTTAATTTTTATTGTCCACTAACCCTCTAATGAGTTGTTCTAAGTTTGGTGTGGAGGAAGTTTTCAAGGATCAAGAGAGGAGTATGATGCAATATGATCAAGGAGAGTGAAAGCTCTAAGCTTGGGGATGCCCCGGTGGTTCACCCCTGCATATTCTAAGAAGACTCAATCGTCTAAGCTTGGGGATGCTCAAGGCATCCCCTTCTTCATCGACAACATTATCAGGTTCCTCCCCTGAAACTATATTTTTATTCCATCACATCTTATGTGCTTTTCTTGGAGCGTCGGTTTGTTTTTGTTTTTGTTTTGTTTGAATAAAATGGATCCTAGCATTCACTTTGTGGGAGAGAGACACGCTCCGCTGTAGCATATGGACAAGTATGTCCTTAGGCTTTACTCATAATATTCATGGCGAAGTTTCTTCTTCGTTAAAATGTTATATGGTTGGAATTGGAAAATGATACATGTAGTAAATTGCTATAATGTCTTGGATAATGTGATACTTGGCAATTGTTGTGCTCATGTTTAAGCTCTTGCATCATATACTTTGCACCCATTAATTAAGAAACACCTAGAGCTTGCTAATTTGGTTTGCATATTTGGTTTCTCTAAAGTCTAGATAATTTCTAGTATTGAGTTTTGAACAACAAGGAAGACGGTGTAGAGTCTTATAATGTTTACAATATGTCTTTTATGTGAGTTTTGCTGCACCGGTTCATCCTTGTGTTTGTTTCAAATAACCTTGCTAGCCTAAACCTTGTATCGAGAGAAAATACTTCTCATGCATCCAAAATCCTTGAGCCAACCACTATGCCATTTGTGTCCACCATACCTACCTACTACATGGTATTTCTCCGCAATTCCAAAGTAAATTGCTTGAGTGCTACCTTTAAAATTCCATCATTCACCTTTACAATATATAGCTCATGGGACAAATAGCTTAAAAACTATTGTGGTATTGAATATGTACTTATGCACTTTATCTCTTATTAAGTTGCTTGTTGTGCGATAACCATGTTTACTGGGGACGCCATCAACTATTCTTTGTTGAATATCATGTGAGTTGCTATGCATGTCCGTCTTGTACTGAAGTAAGAGAGATCTACCACCTTAATGGTTGGAGCATACATATTGTTAGAGAAGAACATTGGGCCGCTAACTAAAGCCATGATTCATGGTGGAAGTTTCAGTTTTGGACATATATCCTCAATCTCATATGAGAATAATAATTGTTGCCACATGCTTATGCATTAAAGAGGAGTCCATTATCTGTTGTCCATGTTGTCCCGGTATGGATGTCTAAGTTGAGAATAATCAAAAGCGAGAAATCCAAAATGCGAGCTTTCTCCTTAGACCTTTGTACGGGCGGCATGGAGGTACCCCATTGTGACACTTGGTTAAAACATGTGTATTGCGATGATCCGGTAGTCCAAGCTAATTAGGACAAGGTGCGGGCACTATTAGTATACTATGCATGAGGCTTGCAACTTGTAAGATATAATTTACATAACTCATATGCTTTATTACTACCGTTGACAAAATTGTTTCATGTTTTCAAAATCAAAGCTCTAGCACAAATATAGCAATCAATGCTTTTCCTCTATGGAGGACCATTCTTTTACTTTTATTGTTGAGTCAGTTCACCTATTTCTCTCCACCTCAAGAAGCAAACACTTGTGTGAACTGTGCATTGATTCCTACATACTTGCATATTGCACTTATTATATTACTCTATGTTGACAATATCCATGAGATATACATGTTACAAGTTGAAAGCAACCGCTGAAACTTAATCTTCCTTTGTGTTGCTTCAATGCTTTTACTATGAATTATTGCTTTATGAGTTAACTCTTATGCAAGACTTATTGATGCTTGTCTTGAAGTACTATTCATGAAAAGTCTTTGCTATATGATTCACTTGTTTACTCATGTCATATACATTGTTTTGATCGCTGCATTCACTACATATGCTTTACAAATAGTATGATCAAGGTTATGATGGCATGTCACTCCAGAAATTATCTTTGTTATCGTTTTACCTGCTCGGGACGAGCAGAACTATGGACTTTAAGTGAGGCTTTCTAGACGTGGAGAGATGTAGCTAATGTTTTATTGAGTTCTTGCAATGTGTCACTACAGGACTAAAGTGGATTAAAGTTTTTTGAGTACTAACCCCTCTAATGAAGTTTATGAGAAGTTTGGTGTGAAGGAAGTTTTCAAGGGTCAAGAGAGGAGGATGATATATGATCAAGAAGAGTGAAAAGTCTAAGCTTGGGGATGCCCCGTGGTTCATCCCTGCATATTTCAAGAAGACTCAAGCGTCTAAGCTTGGGGATGCCCAAGGCATCCCCTTCTCCATCAACAACTTATCAGGTCACCTCTAGTGAAACTATATTTTTATTCGGTCACATCTTATGTGCTTTACTTGGAGCGTCTGTATGTTTTTATTTTTGTTTTTGTTTGAATAAAATCGGATCCTAGCAATCCTTGTGTGGGAGAGAGACATGCTCCGCTTTTTCATATGAACACTAGTGTTCTTCGTTTTACTTTTAATGTTCATGACAAAAGTTGGAAGCTATTGCACTTATTGTTATTTGGTTGGAAACAGAAAATGCTTCATATTGTCTTGAATAATTTGATACTTGGCAATTTTTTTGAGCTCTCAAGTAGATCAATTTTAAGCTCTTGCATCATGTAGTTTAAACCTATTAGTGGAGAACTACCGTAGAGCTTGTTGAAATTGCTTTGCATGATTGGTCTCTCTAAGGTCTAGATATTTTCTGGTAAAAGTGTTTGAGCAACAAGGAAGACAGTGTAGAGTCTTATAATGCTTGCAATATGTTCTTATGTAAGTTTTGCTTGTACCGGTTCATACTTGTGTTTGCTTCAAACAACCTTGCTAGCCAAAGTCTTGTCTCGAGAGGGAATGCTTCTCGTGCATCCAAAACCTTGAGCCAAAACCTATGCCATGTGTGTCCACCATACCTACCTACTATGTGGTATTTTACGCCATTCCAAGTAAATACTTCGTGTGCTACCTTTAAACAATTCAAAAGTTATTATCTCTTATTTGTGTCAATGTTTTATAGCTCATGAGGAAGTATGTGGTGTTTTATCTTTCAATCTTGTTGGGCAGACTCTCACCAATGGACTAGTGGCTTCATCCGCTTATCCAATAATTTTGCAAAAAGAGCTGGCAGCGGGGTTCCGAGCCCCAATTAATCAACCTTCATTAATAATTCTCTTCACATGTTTTGCCCTGATTCATCAGTAAGCAAATTAATTTTGCAAATAGACACTCCTTCATGGTATGTGAATGTTGGAAGGCACCCGAGGATTCGGTTAGCCATGGCTTGTGAAAGCAAAAGGTTGGGAGGAGTGTCAACCATAAATAAAACTAAACTACATGTGTAAACAAAAGAGAAGAGGGATGATCTACCTTGCTGGTACAGATAACGTCCTTCATGGGAGCCGCTCTTTGAAAGTCTGTTTGATGAGGGGGTTAGAGTGCCCACTACCATTCGTTGACAACAACAAACACCTCAAAACTTTCATTTTATGCTCTCTATATAATTTCAAAACTTAAAAAGCTCTAGCACATGATTTAATCCTTGCTTCCCTCTGCGAAGGGCCTTTCTTTTACTTTATGTTGCGTCAGTTTACCTACTTCCTTCCATCTTAGAAGCAAACACTTGTGTCAACTGTGCATTGATTCTTACATACTTGCTTATTGCACTTATTATTCTACTTTGTGTTGACAATTATCCATGAGATATGCATATTGAAAGTTGAAAGCAACTGCTGAACCTTATATCTTCCTTTGTGTTGCTTCGATGCTTTTACAATTTATTGCTTTATGAGTTAACTCTTATGCAAGACTTTTGATGCTTGTCTTGAAAGTACTATTCATGAAAAGTTTTGCTATATGTTATCTATTTGTTAGCAACTATATATCATTGCCTTGAATCACTTCATTCATCTCATATGCTTTACAATAGTATGATCAAGGTTATGTAAGTAGCATGTCACTACAGAAATTATTCTTTTTATCGTTTACCTACTTGAGGGCGAGTAGGAACTAAGCTTGGGGATGCTTGATACGTCTCCAACGTATCTATAATTTCTGATGTTCCATGCTAGTTTTATGACAATACCTACATGTTTTTCTCACAATTTATAATGATTTTATGCATTTTCCGGAACTAACCTATTAACAAGATGCCGAAGTGCCAGTTCCTGTTTTCTGTTGTTTCTGGTTCCAGAAAGGCTGTTCAGGCAATATTCTCGGAATTCGACGAAACAAAGGCCAAATATCTTATTTTCCCCGGAAGGTTCCAGAACACCGAAGGAGAGTCGGAGGCGGGCAGCAGGGGGCCCACACCATAAGGCGGCGCGGGCGGCCCCCTGGCCGCGCCGCCCTATGGGGTGGCCCTCCCAGGCGCTTCCTTGTGCCGCCTCTTCGCCTATAAGACCCCTCGCGACCTAAAACCTCGATACGAATTGACGAAACTCCAGAAAGACTCCAGGGGCGCCGCCGCCATCGCGAAACTCCAATTCTGGGGACAGAATCTCTGTTCCGGCACGCCGCCGGGACGGGGAAGTGCCCCCGGAAGCCATCTCCATTGACGCCACCGCCTCCATCATGCTCCGTGAGTAGTTCCCCCATGGACTACGGGTTCTAGCGAGTAGCTAGTTGGTACTCTCTCCCATGTACTTCAATACAATGATCTCATGAGCTGCCTTACATGATTGAGATCCATGCGATGTAATCGGTGTTGTGTTTGTTGGGATCCGATGGATTGTTACATTATGATTAGTCTATCTATAAAGTTTGTGAAGTTATTGTTGCTGCAATCTTGTTGTGTTTAATGCTTGTCACTAGTGCACGAGTGGCATGATCTTAGATTTAAGCTCTATAATTGTTGCTTAGATTGTATCTACAAGTTGTTTGCACATATTGCTGTCCGGAATCCGAGGCCCCAAAGTGACAGAAATTGGAACAACCGGAGGGGAAGGCTGTGATATGAGGATCACATGTTTTCACCAAGTGTTAATGCTTTGCCCCGGTGCTCTATTAAAAGGAGTACCTTAATAGCCAGTAGATTCCCTTGAGGCCCGGCTGCCACCGGCTGGTAGGACAAAAGATGTTATGCAAGTTTCTCATTGCGAGCACGTACAACTATATATGGAAAACATGCCTACATGATTAACAATCTTGATGTTCTGTCTTAATGCTATTTCAATCCTATCAATTGCCCAACTGTAATTTGTTCACCCAACACTTGTCACTTGTTATTGGAGAGTTACCACTAGTGT
>NC_061510.1:238698913-238720716 GCF_022539505.1 Lolium rigidum | reverse complement strand
CGTTGGACGCACTGGCCGACCAAACAACAGGTCAAATTTTATCCACGGCGCAATTCAAACCGAGCAAGATCGAACAATTTTGGAAGCTTTTCTATATGCCGCTGGAGATGAGAGGCAAAAGAAGGAAATCTCAAAACCCTCCCTCCTTCCGTCCTCTTCTTACCTTGTCCGACTCCTGCCCATATGGGCCTGGGGCCCGGACAGCCCAACAAGCCTCTCCGGTCTGTTTGCCTTTGTTGGCGTTCAAAGTAAGCTACGCGGCGGCGCGGCACAGAGTAGCGTCAGTTTGCCGATCGTTTGCAGCGTTGTTCCTAAGCTATCAAGACGCTATATAGAGCCGCGACACAGCCCAAAGCCAAGACACAGACGACCCGGCCCCACCCACCAGCCTCAGATCCAGATCCCCCTCTCCTCCGCCTTCCGATTATCCCCGAAACCAACGCCACCACACCGATCGACTCCTGGACGAAGAAGAAGCACACCGCCGCCGCCGGCCCGGTGACCTACACTCTCCTCCGCCGCCGCCGCCGGCCCCCGCCGTCTACCAGCCATGTTCGGCTCCTCCAACCGTAAGCTCCTTCCTCTCCCCCACCTCCGCGCGCCATCCTCCGCCGCACCTAGGGTTTCCTCTCCCCGCGCGCGCATTCCGCCTTCGCCCTCGGTTCCTGCGCCGCCATTGCCGACACCCACCACCTCGTCCTCTGCCGCTTGATCGGCGGCCAGGGTTTCCCGGTCGAGATCCTTCATCATCCTTGATATACGTTAATATTTAATAATAATGCTTTCCGCGCTACAGTGTTGATGAGCCGCCAAGTTTACTTCCTGCCCGTACATAATTATTTCTGTTGTTTTGCCTGTAGATTTCCTGTTCACGCCCTTCCAATTTCGCTTATACAAGTTTATTTACATTACCGTGGTTCCTGACCTGTTTCTCGACCATCCTCCTGTTGCAGCGTTCGGGCAGTCGTCGTCCGCCAGCAACCCTTTCGGGCAGCAGACCTCGAGCAGCAACCCGTTCGGGACCCAGCAGCAGCCTGCCTTTGGCCAGACCAATGCCGCCACCACGCAACCCCTTCGCGCCTAGACCGTTTGGCAGCCCAACACCCGCCTTCGGAGGAGCGCAGACAGGGACCAGCTCGCCGTTCGGGTGGTACGTCTGCCTTTGGCCAGCCATCCGCTTCGGCGTTTGGGGCTGCAGCCACTGGCGCCTTTGGCCAGCAGCCCACCCCGGCGTTTGGGGCTACAGCCACAGGCGCCTTTGGCCAGCAGCCCACACCGGCGTTTGGGTCCACGTCAACCGGCGCCTTTGGACAGCAGCAAACACCGGTGTTTGGGTCCACGTCAACCGGTGCCTTTGGCCAGCAGCAAACCCCGGCGTTTGGCTCGACGTCAACGGGCGCCTTTGGCCAGCAGCAACCCCGGTGTTTGGCTCGACGCCAACCGGCGCCTTCGGCCAGCAGCAAACCCCGGCGTTTGGCTCGACGTCAACCGGCGCCTTTGGCCAGCAGCCCACCCCGGTGTTTGGTTCGACGTCGACCGGTGCCTTTGGCCAGCAACCAACACCGGCGTTTGGCTCTACGTCAACTGGCGTCTTTGGCCAGCCAACCACGCCAGCGTTTGGCTCGACGGCAACTGGCGCCTTTGGCCAGCCATCAACGCCCGCGTTCGGCAGTGGCGCCACAACCTCCAACCCTGCCAGTGGTTCGTACCCTTCTCACTGTCTCAGCATTGATCTTCTACATATTCTCCTGCAACTTGGAACACAATTCATAATGCAGCATTTACTGGATCTTTACCTGTTTTGCACCTGCTCTGTGTTTAGATGCCAACCTTGATGAAAGCTGTACTATATTATAGGAAAGCTGTTATTATAGACAGAACAAAGCAATGCTAAAGCAACTGTTTATGTTGTGTTATGTACCACTACAGTTCGATGCTTACTTCGAAATATCTCTGATGGCTATTAAAAGTGATAGCTGTTGCTGGTAGTTGGAAGTTTGTGATTCATTATAGACTATTTTCTGTATCAGTACAAAAGAGTGTAGGACTAGGACTTGAAATACTGTCACCCTATACTCATCAGTCCATGCTTTCCCTTTGCCACTGCATATAAACTATGATAGGTTTCCCAAGGTAGTAAGTTCCTCTCTGCGTAATTTCATTCAAGCATGCTTACAATACTTGACAGTAATCTTTGTTTTAACAGCATTTAAATCTTTTTATGTGATGTTTAATGCCACATTTCATATTTGTTTCAACGATGCTTCTTCAAAGATGCTACTAATTATGTTGTTTTTTTCTGGACCCCTTTTGGACCTTCTGTTTTCCTTCTTGTAATGTACTCTGCAAATTTTTCAGGATCTCTGTTTGGACAAAAGTCTAGTTTCGGTGGTTTTGGTTCATCTCCTAACCAGTCTACTACATTTGGCAACAACAATTTTGGCACCACAACTACTCCGACCTTCGGTGCCTCTACATCAACATCCTTATTTGGTGCTCCCGGCACCTCAACGTTTGGTTCGACCACTACTCCTGGATTTGGATCTTCTCCGTCTTTTGGACAATCAGGAGCTGCAACTAGTAGCACGCTGTTCGGAACAACTCCGTCTTCTCCATTTGGTAGGTTCTCCCATTGGATATTCACCTTACTCAATTACGTTCACATAGTTTGGGCTTGGTGTTGACTTTTGAGTGCATCACGTTACTTTCTTACATTCTGCGCACTGTACTAGTTGGGTAACTGCAAACTGTTTTTTCACTTCCTTATTTGATTTTCAGGCTTGCCGACAGCACCACCAACGTTTGGGCAAACTACATTTGGGAATCAATCTGGAGGAACCAGAATACAGCCTCATGTACAAACACCAGATCCTGACGGTGCTACGAGTGGTTCTCAGGCTTCAAAACTTGATTCCATATCAGCTATGCCTGCATACAAAGAGAAGAGTCATGAAGAATTGAGGTGGGAAGATTACCAGCGTGGGGACAAAGGTAAGTGGAATTGTTTGGAACTGAGTAGTATGCTATTGCTTCATCTGTAACCCCTCTTTAAAACATTCACAGCTAATTGCACACATTATTTTTTGCATGCTTATTTTCTGTGAATTGGCATGAATATTGTGTTCTGGCTTTGGGTATAGCTTACCTGTAGTGTTTTTTCTTTCTTATTTGCAATTAGATAACTGTAGTGTCTTTTATTTGCAATTAGAATGAACTCATAAAGTTTACTATTTCAATGCTTCACTAGATCATGTAACTTGTGATAATTTAATGTTTGAACTTTGAACCTCAGGTGGACCAAACACAACTCCAGTGGTGAATAACTTCTCGCCATCTCCACAGCCAAGTTTTCCAATCAGTCAACCGGCGCCAGTGAATCCATTTTCTAGTATCTCAAATTCTACTGGTGCTTTTGGTACTACGCCGAGCCTGTTTCCGTCCCCCGGAACGACCTTGTTTGGACAATCAACTGGTTCTCCCTTCCAAGCAAACACTTCACAATCTCTGTTTGCAAATACCACTCCTTCAATATTCGGCTCGTCATCGGCAATCACGACTCCTTTCAGTTTTGGCCCATCCTTTAACAATAACTCTCAATCAGCTGGGCTGTTTCCGTCTTTGTCTTCCCCTGCAATTGGGCAACAGCCATCGAGCCACTCATTTAACCAGCAGACGACAAGCAGTTCAGCTTTCTCCACCAGTATTTTCAACAACACGACTAATGTTGGAACAGCCGGAGGACAGTTTGTCCCCACATCTTCACCTTTTGTAAGCATCTTATCCCCTTGCAGTTACATATTTAGGCTTGATAACTGTTTTCCACAAATTGTTGTACTTTCATATTATTCCTATCATTTAACCCTCAAAATTTTCTATATCTTCTGCTTTGAAAATAACGAGTTCCTATTTTCTCTTTGTTTAAGCCAATGTTTCCACAACCTGCCCCTGTTCAACCTTCAAGTTCGTTCTCATTCCAACCTCAGGGCCAACCAGGTTAGTATTTGCCTCATAATATTCAATGCTTTCTTTTAATTAACGGATATCTGTTATAACTTTTGTGTGTATGCTGATGCTTTGGCAGGTGGATTCTCTGGAGTTTCCAAACCGATGAATATGGCCCCATTTGGACAGCAGTATGACCCTTCCATTTACTTGTCACATTTACATTTATTCTTTCTGATTTCTGTTTTTATTGGGTGGAATTGAGAAGGCGAAAGTAAACAATAACATGATTGTGTAATACTGTAGAGAGAAGAAATTTCTTAATGGTTCTGTTTTGAGTAAATAGGTTGTACCTGCTGAGCTGCCATGTTTCTGTTTATCTCTATAGTGCAGCACAGACTTTTGCCTTGGTTTGTAATAATTATCTTCTAAAACTGAGTACTAGGGAGCACCTATTATCACTTGATTACCATGTGGATTCCTTTTTTGAACTTAGTTAATAGTAATACACCATCCTCTTGTAACTTTGTAACACTCTGTTGCATACTTGATGCAGAACCAGTAGTCAGTCCAGTATGGTAATGCAGCCGACTCTTGTTTCAAATCCCTTCGGGACACTTCCAGCGATGCCTCAGATGTCCATTGGGAATGGTGGATCCTCACCTTCCATCCAATATGGAATATCAAGTTTACCGGTTAGTTTTTATTATCTTTAAGTATTTCCAGTAGTTTCTGTAGAGTGGAAAGAGAGTAGAGATGGGCAAGGCGGGTAATATTTTGTTAGCAGTCTGTGCTACTGAGGCTATCTGTAGCTATGAGTAAAGACGTTTGCTTGTCCGAAACATTTTGCTGCCCTGTAGGTTGCTGAGAAGCCCCATCCGAGTAGAACATTATCAATGGTGGTGCCTAGGCATTTGTCACAGAGGAGGATAAAACTGTTGCCACGGAAATATAATGCGACATCTGATGGCAAGGTAATGACTGATTACATAGTTCAGTTCTATATTTCTTTGTTGGAATTAACGAAAGCCATTGAGAGAGTATTGTATGTGATGCCTGTTTTCTTGTTACTCCTGTAGGTTCCGTTCTTTGCTGATGATGAAGAATCTTCCGTAACGCCAAAAGCAGATGCCTTTTTCATCCCTAGAGAAAACCCAAGAAGTCTGATAATCCGTCAAACAGATCAGTGGCCTTCACGTAGTGCAGTTGACCGACAACCAATTCCAAGAGATTCAGCTCATCTTGACGAAGACAAAGGTATTCATTTAGAACTATTGGTATTCCTTTTCTCCTCAACTTGCACAATTAGGTGTAGCTTGTTGCTGATTTGAGTAACTGTACAGATGCTTTTGTTGGGAGGGAGCGCAATAAGGCTGCCATGTCACCGGCTCGGTCTGGTCAAGCAGGAAATGGTCATGATGCATCAACTGAGCCTGAGGCTTTTGTTCGGCATGTGAATGGTGCTAGCATTGAGAAGATGATGCCTAAGCTCTCCCAGGCAGATTACTTCACGGAGCCTAGCCTAGAGGAGCTTGCGGCGAAAGAACGTGCTGAACCAGGCTACTGCTGTCAGGTTAGAGACTTTGTTGTTGGACGTCAAGGCTATGGCAGCATCAAATTCTTGGGAGAAACAGATGTGAGGGGCCTTGATCTGGAGTCGGTTGTCCAATTCAATAACCGTGAAGTGGTCGTGTACAAGGAGGACAGCGAGAAGCCCCCAGTTGGCGAGGGCCTGAACAAAGCTGCATTGGTGACTCTTTTGAACATCAAGTGCATGAATAGGAAGACAGGCGAGCCGTGCACGGAGGGTCCTAGGCTGGACAAGTTCAAGGAGACGCTGGTGAAGACGGCCAAGGAGCAGGGAGCTGAGTTCGTGTCATTTGACGGCGCCAAGGGCGAGTGGAAGTTCAGGGTGAAGCACTTCAGCTCCTATGGATTTGGCGAAAGCTGAAACGTGTAGCCTGGTCGTTGTGACTGGTTGTTAGAATGCTTTTATGTCCTGGGAATGATGTTTCTGTGACTTCCTTTCTGGTTCTATCTGTATAGAAAGACAAGTTCAATGGTCCTTCCTGTATAAATCGGGTCGATTCATCATGTCTTCTTTATGCATAGTCTTTATGCATAGTAGAAAGTGACCTTTGAATGTTTTGTGCACAAATGTTTCTTTGATCAATTGTTAGTCAGTAACCATATATGTTCATCGAATCAGCCGTGCTGTAGAAGTAGCAGAGTTTCGGCGATCGTGGTGCCGTCACCTGTACGGCAGCATACGACGACACCAATCAATGGCACGATTGGGGCCATGGCGATCAGCAGGCTTTGCCACTTTTGGCCTACTCCCTCTGCCACAAATACGTGTATGCGCGGTTTTCTAAAATAAATTATTGAGCGGAGTGAAAAGTACATCGGAAACGGGATTGATGTTTTGGCACATGGGAGCATATGCTCCCTTTATTTTGAAATGCATGTTACATGCATTTTAAAATTTTGAAAAATTGAAACGAAAAATTCGAACGTACATCTTCACGTGCTACATGCTCACAAATTCGTTTCATAAAAATCCGACTTGTCGTATGACGTGTGTAAAAAAGACAAAATTCAATGCTGGAAATAAGGCTTTTCAGGACATAAATTTTCTCTTTTTTACATAGACCACAAAACATATTGATTCCCCGCGAAACTTGACGAACCTACGTATATTGTGGAGATGTACATGTAGAATTTTTTGTCAAATTTTTTCGACATTTCGAAATATAATATTTTGATAGAGGGAGCATATGCACCCGGGAGCCGAATTGAATTTCTCATTGGAAACATGCATCTCTCTTCTTTATTTTTTTTACCTTTAATGAGCATGTAGAAAAACAGAAGAACATGTGATCAATATTATTAGATTTGATTTTCGTGTGATGAGAGAGAAACAATTAAAGTACATTGGGAAGGTAGAAGTACACTCTTTTATGGACAAAGTTTAGAGCTAGATGTACACTTATTTAAGGACGGAGGGAGTATGCAAAAGAAATGCATGCCCGAAATGGTAAGAAACTCAAGTTAAATTCCAAGCATTGTCATGTCGCCTCTGATGACGAGCAATGCATTCACCTTATATACTCTGTATAACACACTCGACTAGTAGATAGCATAACTTTGCAAAAGAAAAGATACTACTACCTCTGTACATAAAATAATGTCGCAAGTTGATTTGAATTTATATGTATCTAGATACTATTTAGTACTCTATATAGCTACATCTAAATTTAAACAAATCTCTAGCATTCTTTTATGGATGGATAGAGTACTAGATACCGCAGATGCATGTTTTGTTAGTCAGCTTCGACTGTCTAACAACGGTTTTCCTCAGCCCGTGGACTCCTCGGCTTGGAACACTAAAAGGGCAAGTCTATAGTACTAAGTTGATTGTATAACAAAATGTAATTCTTGCTTTTGTGCCGAGGAGTCCACACGCTGAGGATTACAAGAGATTTTCGTGACATCAAGTTGCTTTTCAAAACCGTTATTAGACTTGCAACCTGCCTAGGCCGCCTTGATGTCAACGGTGGATGACCATAAATAACACCACAAACAAGTCGTCAGAAGGACATACAGAGAACACAATCAAAAACAACAGTAGAAACTTACAATCTTTCGTGCAGGTAAGCAAGGCCCTTGGCAGAGCCCAGCGCGATGGCGAGTCCTGTCGGCCAGCCCATCACCGGGGAGCCCTTCTTCCCTGCAGCGTAGCCACCAATCGTCAGAATTCAGAAAGACGGCTCTTGTAATTCTCACGATCTCATCTCCTCAAGGCTCAAGGCGTATAGCAACTGATTGAACGTAACATCTCTTTTTGAACCGACCCGCGTATCGCCGAACCGCCTCTATGTCCTTCACCGCTCCCATTTTCCTTCATCTGCACAAAATCCAGGTTTGATGGTAGTTTCTATACAAATCGGGTCGATGGATGTCTTTTTTGCTATACATAGTACGTGACCGTTGAATGTTTTCTGTCCAAATGTTTGTTTTGTGCGTGTCAATGACTAAAAATACTAAACCAGGGAATATTCAGATCTAGAAAAAGACGAGGGAATACTTATATCTTGATCGATTGAAATACCAAGACAGCTTCCGACTGAAACCAATAAACAGTCGCTTCAAAGTGCTCGCGTGCGGGTTTAGCAACTCGTGCGCACGCACGCATAGGAGATCGACTGTCACCATGTACGGTAGACACAATGCCGAATCAGTATATGTTGGACGTACACACAAGACATACGACATCTTCCACGTTCAATTTTTTTTTGATAAGGGGAATATATTAATATCAAGAGATCCACATTCAAATATATTGGTGTTCTTTTTTAGAAACACAAATGCTTTTAACTCGAGTGTCCAATTCAGAATTAGAGTTCACCGTCGTGTTTTTCACTACAAAGATCTCTGAAACAAGATCTCAAACATATATATTCTGACAACATTTTTTAAAAGCAACTTTGTGTCACGAAAAGCAAGTCTGTAGTACTAAAGTTGCTTTAAAAAGAGTGAATTCCACATATTATCCCTAGTTATTTATTTCTAACACTAATTACCCTATTGAGTGAAAAAATATCCACATTACATATTTTAGAAAGGTTGGACCCTTGTTTCCTGATGCTTGTCCATTGGGACAAGGTATGAGGTGATGTCTGAGGTAAAAAAATCAGACCAACGATGAGGAATGGAACAAATGATATGAGAAATCTGGACATAATCGCCGATGACACCATCCGATCTTTACAAAAAAATTCACACCACATCAACGTAAGTCCTATCTAACAAAAACAAGCGGAATGCAAAACTGGAATAAAATTGTGTTCAAAGTCTCCTAGATTACATATTTTGGTAGAAGTTTCACTCAATAAGGCATTATGTGTCACAAATGCACAACTACACGGTAAGAAGTACACCTAGGCAAAACTTGGGCCGGGCCAGGTTTCGGGCCAAGACCGAAAAAGCCTAAAGCTAAAATGTCAAGCCCAAACCCGGCTCGGCCCGACTGTCGGGCCTATAAATCGAGCCCGAACCCGGCCTGAACTGGCAAAAGCCCGGCCTGGCCCGACAAGCCCGGCCTAAACCTTGCCTAAATCACAAAACCCGCAAGCCCTAGCCCAGCCCGGCCTGACGTTCGGGCTAAAAAATAAAGCCCGAGCCCGACCTGAAGTGCAAGCCCGACCCGGCCCGGCTCGGGATTTTTGGGCCGGGTCGTCCGGGCCGGGCTGCCCATGCCCAACGGTAGTAAGAAGTGAAATTCACTCTTAAAAAAACTTGTACATGCCCCTAAAAATTGCACAAAAACAACTTAATCTTTTGCAAGAAACTACATAATAGAATGTTTTCATAGATCAGTCCCCTCTCGTTGTCTCCACCTTTGCCTCCTCCATAGATCTATATACTTGGGAAATCCCTAATTAAGATCATTGATAGAAAGTTGACCGAAAATGTTTATCTTAGGAAGTCATGTTTGCAGTATAAACTTGCTTTTCGTGACACGATCTTGCTGTTTTCAAACATACCAATTTGTGCCTTCTAAATTATGATGAAGGTTCTTAAGTACTATATTAATAGGGTGTGACTAATTTTCAGTGGATTAAGAATTAAGCTAATTCTCACTTAGGTGATGTCATCAAATCTCATTTGCTACCCACGTTAGAAATCATGACTAACACAAATCACAAAGCAATCCAATGGTCTGAGGCATTTGCAACCCATGTTGCAACTCACGACTAGTAGAAACCACGAAGCTATCTAATGGGCCATGGTATTTGCATTCCATGTTGCAACTAATGACTAGCATAAATACAAGAGCAATCCAACGTTTTAAACATTTCTCTTGCCGGTTGTAATCATATGTGCAACTAGAAAAATCCCCGTTGCAACTCATGGTAGTACGAATCACTATGTAATCCTATGGTTTAGAAGTCGATTGAGAATTAAGCTATCAATCGTCTAAATATTAGAAAATACGATATTAAAACTATAAAAAACAATAATTATATACTACTTGCCGAAAATGCCGAGGATAACCTAGAAACACGTGATGATGATAGTGTCGAGGATGACCCCAGGTACACCAAACTTGGTGATTAAATGGATCTGAAATATAATATACAAGGAAGAAATGTCATAAAAGGGAAAAATCCCAAGCTGGGCCAACATAGGGCAAAGTCAGCCCGGTTTAGCTCAAATCCGGCTGAGCATCTGGCCAGAAAACCGACTTTGGGCCTCTAGCCGGCATAGGCCCAAAGTCGACCCAAACCGGTTTTACCAAAATCGGCTTCACCAAAACCGACATACCCAAATCGGCTTCATCAAAACTGACATACTCACATCGACTTCACCAAAACCGGCTTCACCAAAACCGACATACCCAAACCGGCTTCACCAAAACCGGCATACCCACACCGACTTCACCAAAACCGGCTTCACCAAAACCGGCTTCAGCAAAACCGGCATACCCAAACCGGCTTCGACAAAACCGGCATACCTAAACCGTCTTCACCAAAACCGGCATACCCAAACCGACTTCACCAAAACCGGCTTCACCCAAACCGACTTCACCAAATCGACATACCCAAACCGGCATACCCAAACCAGCTTCACCAAAACCGGCTTCACCAAAACCGACATACACATGTGGTAACCCTTGTTCCATCGATGCTTGGTCTTGGGACGCCCCTAGCTCAGACCGGCATCGCTGCCAGCTACCGTACCCTAAAGCAAATAAGATCGATGACTGAGCCAAGGACACCCAGGACAGCGACAAGACCCAGACGTGCCAGGGCAATAGTACCCACCATGATGCATGAACAATGTTGACAAAACCCCGGTAGTCAACTCATGAATAGTGTATAGTGCATAGTGTTTGTGGGCTTCATATGTCCTCTTGGCTCCCTATATAAGGAGCACCAGGGGGACGCTCACCCCAGCCCCTTGGGGGATCATTTCCTCATGCTCTCTTGTGCAACTTCTTCTTCTAGATCTACAACTCACCTAGCAAGCCTCATACATGCATAGACAAAACAGCTCAAGGAGCAACATTGTAGCTCATTATCTCAGCTCCATATACAGTCATACATCCAGGAGTAGGGCTTTTACCTCCCCACGAAGGCCGTGAACCTGGGTAGATCGGTGTGTTCATGTGTTTTACCGTGTGTGCTCTTTAGCATACCATCCCTCCTTGGATCCTCCGGTATCCATCGGTCCCGACATAAACCTACCTAGACATCTGCCATGTTCACCACCACGACAGATAAATATGTGTTGTATTTACCAAGTCTGCTGTTTTTACATGCATTTAATCAAGCATTGATTTTTTTAACCCCCATGTTGACTAATTTACGTACTCTTACTAATGTGTTTTATGAGTTGATTAATGTGAATTTGTGTGCAGATTTATCTATTCTATTGAGCATATGCATATGAATAATCTATTTTTTCAACATGGTACATATTAAAAATCTTTAGAAAAATAGTGTACACTTTCTGAGAAATTAGATTTTAGAATAATTACAAAACATTAAACAATGGGGAATATACTTGGCAGAACCTTCAATAACCAACATATATTTGAAATTTGTACAATAGTTTTAAGAGATTTTAGAACATAAAGTAAAACCAACATAATTTTGGAGAAAACATGAAGCTTATGACATTCAAAATTATTAGCCTTAATTCTAATATTTTTCAAAACTCAAAAGTCGTAAGAAAAATCAATAAGTCACGAAATAAAATTAAGGGTCTAATTAAGTATGCATGTCCATATTAAACCAAAAGTATTCATGAGGGAGTGAGAAAACCTGTATTTCTCTGTGACGAATTCACCTCGTATTATTTGGTAATTTTCTGCATTTAAGACAACCTATATTATATAATCTTCAAGCTAATCTCAATGCTCACAATTTCATCCAACGTTTTGCTTGTTCAAAAAATCCGCGTCGTACTAGTTACTATCTTCTTATTCGAATAATCTGCAAACATATCAGCCCTGCTAGAAAACATGAATTTTTATTGCCACACGAACTTGGTTTTTCGTGACATAAATTTGAAAATACAATTATAAGAAGTCCATGTGAGATCTAATTGAAAAAAATCTCGTGCTTGACATACTTCGATGATTTAGATGCTTGGTTTAAATTTATGCATTTAGAAAAACTAAACCAAGTTTATATGACTGCACGGAAAAAAGCGGACATCAGCATGCACGAGCGCCGACAAAATGACCTCCAACAAATAAACCGCTGGTCGGATCGGCACATCCCTCTCCTCCGGACAGTCTCGTTTGGTGAAAGGGCCGTGGAGGACGACGTGAAGTGCCTCTTCAACAAAAAAAAAAATGCCGGACGGGGAGGACGACGTGAAGTGCCGGACGGGGGCCGGACTTGGAGCGAGTGGCAGACCTGGTCGGCGAGTGGGAGCCGGACGGGGAGCGAGTGGCAGAGCCAGACCTGGTCGGCGAGCGGGAGCCGGACGGGGAGCCGGGCTTGGACTGGGTCAGGGTGCCGGACCTGGTCGGCGAGCGGGAGACGGACCTGGATAGTGCGTCGGAGACGGACTTGGACGAGGCGCCGGAGCCGGGCTTGGACCTGTCGGGGGAGCCGGACCTGATCGCCATTTCGAGGTCAGTCACGACGGCAGACGAGGATGCGAGAGCTCCCGGGCTTGGACCTGCTCCGAGGCCCTCCGGCTGCTGGCGCTGGGATAGGTTCTCCCCTGCCCGAGATGGCGAGATCCCTCACCTTGTTGCAGCCCAACAGCGCCCTCCTGGTTCTGCGCCGGCAAGGCAGCGCCCCCCTGGTTCTGCGCCGGCGAGACCGCGCCTCCCTGGGTCGGCGCCACGACCGGCAGGACCGGCGGCTTGTTCATGAACAGATACACCCACACGATGAGTTGCCCACTAGCGCACAGGATCGCGGTGGCATTGGGTACCTGCAACACACAAGCAGAGGAAATGATCAACTACTACTAGAATAGAAACAGAGGTGAAAATGTAGTACTGGGCAGGTTGGCTAATTATACCATGAGAAACCAGTTAACGCCGCGACGCCCAACTTTGGCAAAGGCAGACCACAGCCCACCATTGGCCAAAGAAGCCAGGATCATCATCAGGTTCAAGTCGCCTCCGTCCTTCAGTCTGACCATTCTCCACTACATGCAAGTAATCAGGAGGCATCAACATCAAGTGCAATTAGAATGCAGGCAAGGAACCAGTTATAAAAAAAATGAAAGAATGCACTACCGTACCGTGCTCCGGATTGGTAGGGTGTACATTGCTACACCAGAGATGGCAGCTAGGTACCCAAGAAACGTTGGCGACCATTTGTTCTGCTTCACTTTGGTGAAAACCAGCGAAAAGACGATGATAGAAACTACTGTCGTGACTATCAGAGAACCTATGGCGACAGCTCTCTTAGTCCCATCAGAGTAGTATATGAATAGGGCGATCCATATCAACTCGAGAAACGAACCCAGTATGTTGATGATTAGAATGGGTTTGGAGTGATCAAGGTCCGGGATCGCATTGGCTACCAGCATTAGACAGTTAAAGAACGTGAATATGAAGGGCATTACATCCACGTTCCCTATCAAGCCAGTCCTCTTCACCCTTAGGAAAGTGCACCTGTGATCGGACAAATAAATATCACAATTGATCTTTTTGTTGTTCCCATAGAGTATTAACATGGATGGACTGCTGCAAATTTACCATTAACTACACAAAAATATTCTCAATTTTCTAACTTGACCATCCCAATGGGTTATGTGATATACTTTGGCTGGATATCCCTAAAGAGCTCTAAGCTCCCAGGGTTGAGCACGTCTGTGGTTGATCGGCCAGTCGCTGTCGTTGGTCCCACCTGCAGCTGAGCCACCGCTTATTTTTTCTGAAAGAGCTAGCGCTTGGACGTCGGTTGAATCGGGGGCGGTTCTTGGTTGATTAACTTGATTCTCCACTCCAACCCTGTGTCGTCCTCCTCCTTTCATCCTCTATCCGGGTTCCATTCCCGTACCTATCTTCTCGTATTCTTGACCCAGCGGGTCACTCGCCGCAGCGGGAAACTCCTCCACCAACAACTCCGTGCCCCGTCTCGCTTGGAGTAGCTGTCGCACTAGGGTTTCGAGGCCCTAGCGGCGGCGGACGTTCTTTGGTTGACATGGCCGGGTGGCCACGATGGCCGCAGTCTGATCCATCTTCTATACACGGCCCTTCTTCGGCGTGCATGGCGGCCGGTAGAACTCCGGTCCTCGCTCCACCCCTCTTCGTCTCGCACAGTATCAAAGGAGGGACGTGATGCGAACGAGTGCTCCAAATCTCACATGGAAGCGCTTCCCTTCCTGAGATCCACAATCTATTGCTCCTCTGCTTTTCAAGTTCTTACAATCCCCGTCCTTTCAAGTAGAGCTATTTAGTTGATACGGTCTCTTTCTCTCTTCCAACCAAATCACAGCAGTGGAGGCAAACCCCAGCACGGTCGGCGGCCGTGCAGCGAAATTGATGTCGAGGATGGTGGCCACAGCTGATGTGCGAGGACAGCCGCTGCCATCCTATGTAAGATCGTCAAAATCCCCAAGTTTGTTTCCGATGGGCTGCAATGGTTTGCGGCTTCGTGTAACCTGCCGTCGTTCTTCATGGACAGTGCGCTGGTGTGGGGGCACACATGTTCTTCAGGGCTACGAGAAGGCAGCAAAACACTCCGCATCATATGCTTGCAAGCAGAATTTTAACTGCTATTAGTCTTTCAACGGATTGGATACCACTACAATTGTGCCAATTGAATTCAGGGGAACCCATACCTGCAAGTTTTTTTTTTTTTTTTTCGAAAAGGGGGAAAAATCGCCCCAGCTTCTGCATCCAAAGGATGCACACGGCTTTTTATTAGATTATTCATGAAGCCTTACAAGAAACAATACAAAAGATCACTCTCGAAGCAACCTAACTATACCTACAGTAGGATGTATAGGGTGACAATACACCAACTCACATCATCCAAACTAAATGCCTTCCCAAACCGCCCAATAGCAGGTGAGAAGCACATCCAGTCAAGCATACTCTCAGCGCACGCCAACGCCCACGCCACAGGTAATGGACACGTCTCTGCTTATAAATCGGTGTTTTCTTGTTACTTCATTTTCCTGAACTTAATTGTGTCAGCAAGAACAAATCATTTCTGATTTCTGTTTGATTTTCTGCTCCATTGAAAAACCATGCACGCATAGTTGCATCAACAAGGAGTGTGGTTTCTTCAGTATGTGATGATCGGGGATGAGTGGTGATGGCCAAAATGATGGATTGGCATGCTAAAGATTTCAATAGAAATGTTTCTGAAACCCTATTTCTCTATTTGTCATGCGATGGATATGTAGTTGTACAGAAGTCATGTTCAGTTAGATTAATGCACTTCTAGTGAGCTTTATTGTGCCTTCTTACTTGTGGGACTATCTCAGAAATATTCTACAAAGGCTGCACTTACTTGTGGGGCAGCAAGATTTTTAATGGCAACCATATCTAATTTATTTACTTTCTAAGTATTTTTTTTTCTTGTTTCCTTTCCAAACAGGACATATAGTCTACTTTTAATCAAGAATTTCTTAAACGAAGAGGTTACCTATCTATTCCATTGTTGCTAAATGGAGTTACACATTATTGAATATGATGACTTGTGTGGAAAATATATGGCGTGTACGGCATCCATTGGTTATTTTTTTAATAACATTTTCGGGTTAAGTTTAGGTCTTTTAGAGTTACTCCGATTTACTCTCCATTGGTTATTATTATGATTTTTAAGGCTAAGTTTATGTTTTTTTTTGTAGTACCCATCCAAATATTGATGTGCTATGGTGTACTTAATTATGATGGCTTGAGAATCTTCCCTTCGATAGCTCTATATGTCTAGAAATTATCCAAACTTCTTGCTATGAACATGACGATCATAGATTGTTTCTCCCATTCATTTCTACTTAATGTATTGCCATACTCCAGTTTTGCTATGAGCATGTCTCCTCCAGATCATAAACCTTAATGATATAAGTTGAGTCAAGGCAGTACCAAAGCAACTGTGTACCCAAATAATCATTCACTAGATAATTTTTTGTCATTAACTTGTGATTCTTAATGTATTTTTCAGCGTATAATTATCGAGAAAGGTTTATTTAAATAAAAATTCTTAAGTGCATTGCTAACTTTAATGCCACACTTACAACTAGCATTTTCCAGTTCAAGGCATTTTGCATAGTATTTCATAGTACAATTGCATATCTGTATTCTAATAAGGATGATCTTCAGATTGTATTTATTATAGGTCAAATTACTTTGAATTGTTCATTAGATACTTGGAAGGAAAAAATGTACTGGAGTTCATACATTCCAACATCCAACCAAAAATGGGGCATGTGTCCCCCAAATTATCCTTTAGTGTAGTTGGAAGGTCCCTACTGATTCCGTCATCAGGTTATTTCTTACTGTCTATTACAAAATAAAATATGCTCACTGGCCGCACCTTCAAGTTCTTTTTTCATCGGACTCCTCATTGCTGCCAACCATCTAAGCCTTTGAGATTTCACTTTTGTGACGTGATATTTTGGTACATAAGCACTATATATCCATCTTTTCATGTACGTCTGTAATGCAGTTCGGTAGTAAGGTTTTGCATGTAGACTGTTTTCAAATAAGAACAGGTAGTTTAGTTCATGTATGTACTACAAGGAATCAATATTAGCTCAGAAACTATAAAAGAATGTTACTGATTAGTATTTTTTTTATGTACACTTGCTAGAAGAAATGACCGGACAATCTTTTGAATAAAACTGTTTGATGTTTACAATGAACTTTAGAGCGAGTGGTGTTTTTCGTCATGGCCATTCTATAAATGAAGTTGTCTCAAGATCCTTGTTTATTTCTACTATTACCTTGAGTTTTCATTTTGATGGAATATCTGTATTGATAAGTCACAATTTCTTTTCCATATAAGTTTAGCAAAGTCATGAAGTGTTAGTTATCTTTTGTCATGCCTTGTAGCAGTCATGGTCGCTGAATAACAAAGGTCTTGAAATTCGAGAGTATGACCGATGGTAGCAAGAACGGCGCGGCAAGACGCGCCAGGTCCATCTAGTTTCGCCTATTTGTGTCATAATCGTGGATTCAGCATGTCACAGTGCTATGCTTTCACGTATACGTCGATTGTCTGACAGGTTCGTGGTGCCTCAAATTGGTAAACAATTGCACTCCGACCAATGGAAAAAAATAAGGATCTCATGCAAGAACACAATTGCACTCCGACCAATGGAAAAAAAATAAGGATCTCATACATGGCGAAGTATCCAGTGAAAACCATGATTCGGTGAAAACCTGGAAACTAACGTCCTCAGTCGTCTGATCGTTGATGGTTGGCACAGATTAGTAGTGGACTCCCCCACCGGCCACTTAACCCACTTTTCAACTTAACCCCCTATGAATTACCCACGATCAGAAAGATCTTAACACCTCCTCCGTGATCATCTCCTTTGATCTCGCGTACGTGAACATGGTGCCGCCGGCCGTCGTCCCTGGCGATCCGGACGCGACGGAGACTCTCTGTTCAGACCCGTCGCCGTCGGCCCTCAGACTTGATGCCGGTGGCGAGCCATCCCCTCCAATGCTCACGTCTCACACTTCAAACCATGCGTCACCACCAGCCGCCGTGCTCGACGCGCTTGCTGCTGCATCCCCTCCAGTGCCCATGCCTCATTGTAGCACTGCCCCGGTGAGCACAAATTCCATCCCTGTTTGTTTTTCTTGCTTTCTTTGTCCATTGATACAATCTGTAGTTGCATCTGTTAGTCTCGTGTAACTGTCGTTTTATCCAGATTCAGTCGTAAACTAGTCTTTGTGTGAATATTCAGTCCCGAGTTTGGTTGCCTAGCGCCCTAGCCTTGTAAGATTTTGTGTCAGAAGAGATTAGTACTAAGCTAGCTAGCTAGTCAATTGATACGGTTAGATGAGTTCTTGTTTGGACGGTTCATTAAAAAAAGTTCAGGTTCGCTGAGTTCAATTTTGCTTGGGTGTACTAGTCCAAATAGGTTCAGGTTCATTAAAAAAAAGTTCAGGTTGGGTGAGTTCGAGTTTGTTTGGGTGTGCTTGCTTGATTATCATACATCGTAACACATATTTGTGTTGTTTGCATTACAGATGGAGCCTCAGCATGATTGTGATTTGGATTTTCAAACCCGTGTTTGTAGTGATGGAGATCGCCATAATGTGAAAATACATCCTCCTCCAGTCAATCCGGATAACTTCAGTACCCCAAAAAAGAGAGCTACCAGCGGCCCATTTTGTGTGAGTATTATTATCTTCAAATTTTCGTTCAAAATTCTCTAATAATTGCTAACTTGTACGACCAATCTATCTTGTAATTTTAGGGTTCGTCATGTACAGCAGAATGTGATGAAGATTTAAAGCCAGCTGTAGGTATGACATTCGAGAGTATGGAAGCTGTTGAGGAGTTTTACAAGGCTTATGCACATAATGTTGGATTTTCAGTCCGAATTGGGCAAAAAAAGTGTGTAGATGATGTGGTGGTGTGGAGGCGATTTCTTTGTGCCAAAGCAGGTTTCCGAACAAAGAAAGAAGAGGAATGCAAGAAGGATGTGAATGGAAAAAAGATAAGAACACATGCTAGAAAGATCACACGATGTGGTTGTGAGGCCATGATAACTATCAAGCGTACACAAGATGACAAATACTTGATTTCATATTTTCATGAAGAACACACGCATGAATTTGTCACACCCAGCAAGCAACATTTAATCAAGTCTAACAGACAAGTCAGTGAGAAAGCTAAGAGCACACTATTCACATGTCATGCAGCTAGCATTGGTACATCTGGGGCTTTCCGGTTGCTTCGTGTTGGTGAGGGTGGATTCGAGTTTGTGGGGTGCACGAAGAGAGACATGCAGAACTATCATCGTGACATGAGACGCACCTTCAAGGATACAGATGCTCAAATGTTCATTAACAATCTCAAAAAGAGGAAACAAATAAACCCAGGATTCTTCTTTGACTATCATCTTGATGATAAAAACCGTCTGACACATGTGTTTTGGGCAGATGCTTTTTGCAGAAAGAATTATGCTTTGTTTGGAGAAATGGTGTCTTTCGACTCTACATATAGCACCAACCAGTACAACATGATATTTTGCCCATTCACTGGAATAAACCACCACATGGGTTCTGTTTTTTATGGTGCCGCCTTGATTGTTAATGAGAAGGTAGAGTCATATAAATGGGTTTTTGAAACATTCTTAAAAGCAATGGATGGGGTAGCACCCAGGCTTATAGTAACTGATGAAGATCAGAGCATGAAGATTGCAATAGAAGAAGTTTTGCGAAACACTATCCACAGGTTGTGCATGTGGCACATAATGAGAAAGCTTCCAGAAAAGGTTGGCCCTCCGCTAAGAGAGGATGAACATTTCTATAGTACTATTAACTCATGTGTATGGGGCTCTGAAAACCCTGCTGAATTTGAGGAAAAATGGTCTGCCATGATTTGTGAATTTGGTCTCCAGGACAATGAATGGTTTGCTAGAAGATATGAACTTCGTCAATCATGGATACCAGCCTACTTTAGAGGTGTATTCTTGGGTGAGACTCTGAGAACAACTTCAAGGTCGGAGAGTGCTAACTCGTTTTTAACCACTTTATTGGTTACAAACATGCTTTAGTGGAGTTTTGGATTAGGATTGGTACAGCCCTAGAAGAACAACGTCAGAATGAACTCAAGGCTGACCATGAATGCCTCAATTCTACGCCTCCATTGATTACATCTTGGGAAATCGAGAAGCATGCTAGTCTATTCTTTACACATGAGGTTTTCAAAACTTTTCAAAAGGAGGTGCGTGCAGCTAGAGATCATTGCTTGATTGAAAGCATATCACAGGAGGGTGATTTGAGAACCACGATTATAGGTGGTGACTGCTCTTACAAGTCTCGAGAAGTTCGATTTGACACAACATCTATGACTGCTCACTGCTCTTGCATGTTATTTGAGACACGTGGAATTCCATGTCGACATATCATTGTGGTTTTGAGAGGTGCAAAGATGAATGAGCTCCCTAGTCATTTCCTTCTGGATAGGTGGAAGACAACGGTAAACAGGAGAATGTTATATGATAGGTATGGCAACTTGTTTGAAGAGAATGAAAGTAGCTCCTCAGATTTGGCCAAACGAAAAATGGTTTCAGAGATTCACCAAACATTAGATGACACAATCAGGTTGGCTGAACACTCTCCTGGAGAATTGGAAGCATTGAGAAATACTCTCTTTGAAATGAAAAGAAAATTGTCTGAAAGTGTTGTTGCCGATAATCCTAGTAGACAAGATGAATTTGAGGCATACATTGGCTGTACTATGCCTAATCAAGTTGAAATACATCCACCAAGTGATGTCCACACAAAGGGTAGATGCAAAAGAATTAAGGGGCACTTAGACAAGGGTGGTCAGCAATATAAAGATGGAGAAGGCAACCAAAATAAGGATGGAGAGGTGAAGAAAAATGTCGGTCGACAGAAAAAAAAAGTGCCTAGAACATGCAAGAAGTGTAAGCAGGTTGGCTTCCATGATAGTCGTAATTGTCCCAACATCAGCTAAGAATTATGTAGCTTGAAGGTCATACACACACAAAAAATCCTTGTTCAAGAACTTACTGGAGTTGTACTATGGATGAGTTCATGCAAACCTGCAGGCTTTGTTGAAGCTACAAAATATTTCTCCGTTCAGAAATCATGTGACTGTTGAACCTTCATTGCTTGTTTTGGTGCAGTCCAAGAAGTTCATGCTTGCAATTTTAAACATGAAGATTGAAGTTCTTAGATATGTATTTCTGAATATCGTAGTTCCTCAGATCAATCTAGTTGTTACTCTGAATAGCAATCTAAACTAGTTGTTTGGTTTTCAAACTATTCAGTATTGTACTCCAGAATGTTTTTGTGAGACTTGGTATTGAGCCTCTTCTTTTGTCGTTCTGTTTCTTCATGTATCATCTTATTTTGACCAAGCCGAAATTGTCAAATAATGAGGCGAACATGTGTTGTACTTGCTCATCAGGGAAAGGGCTCATCGACATATTACAGTACATCATCTTCACAGAACTGATTCAATATACTTCCATTGAGTCGGACATAATTCAGAATAATAGATTCACGTACAACAATAAAATCTGCCTATACAAGATTCTGTATAACATCAAAACTGCAACATTCAGGTACAACTTCAGAAAGAACAACCTAGAGAACCAAGTGACGCTGCAGAATTAAGATGTCGTAGTCGCGCCTGTGTGCGTTGGGAAGCGTCGCGTCCTTCGATTCAGTGCATCGTAGGGCAGCGTCGAGGACGCTAAGCCGCCGTCATGTGTGCATCGCGGCAACCACGGCCCGCACCAGCGCAGCGCCGATCTGCCGGGCCGAGTCCGTCGGTGAGTGGAGCAGCGCCCAGCCGCCGTCACGCGCGGGCCGCGCCACAGCTACCAAGTCACCATCACGTGGGGGCGCTGGCCGCTGAGCAGAGAGTCTCCGTCGTGCTCGACGGGTCTGAACAGAGAGTCTCCGTCTCGTCCGGATCGCCAGGGACGACGGCCGGCGGCACCATGTTCACGTACGCGAGATCAAAGGAGATGATCACGGAGGAGGTGTTAAGATCTTTCTGATCGTGGGTAATTCATAGGGGGTTAAGTTGAAAAGTGGGTTAAGTGGCCGGTGGGGGAGTCCACTACTAATCTGTGCCAACCATCAACGATCAGACGACTGAGGACGTTAGTTTCCAGGTTTTCACCGAATCATGGTTTTCACTGGATACTTCGCC
>NC_061510.1:238610409-238698813 GCF_022539505.1 Lolium rigidum | reverse complement strand
CATATTCACGTTCTTTAACTGTCTAATGCTGGTAGCCAATGCGATCCCGGACCTTGATCACTCCAAACCCATTCTAATCATCAACATACTGGGTTCGTTTCTCGAGTTGATATGGATCGCCCTATTCATATACTACTCTGATGGGACTAAGAGAGCTGTCGCCATAGGTTCTCTGATAGTCACGACAGTAGTTTCTATCATCGTCTTTTCGCTGGTTTTCACCAAAGTGAAGCAGAACAAATGGTCGCCAACGTTTCTTGGGTACCTAGCTGCCATCTCTGGTGTAGCAATGTACACCCTACCAATCCGGAGCACGGTACGGTAGTGCATTCTTTCATTTTTTTTATAACTGGTTCCTTGCCTGCATTCTAATTGCACTTGATGTTGATGCCTCCTGATTACTTGCATGTAGTGGAGAATGGTCAGACTGAAGGACGGAGGCGACTTGAACCTGATGATGATCCTGGCTTCTTTGGCCAATGGTGGGCTGTGGTCTGCCTTTGCCAAAGTTGGGCGTCGCGGCGTTAACTGGTTTCTCATGGTATAATTAGCCAACCTGCCCAGTACTACATTTTCACCTCTGTTTCTATTCTAGTAGTAGTTGATCATTTCCTCTGCTTGTGTGTTGCAGGTACCCAATGCCACCGCGATCCTGTGCGCTAGTGGGCAACTCATCGTGTGGGTGTATCTGTTCATGAACAAGCCGCCGGTCCTGCCGGTCGTGGCGCCGACCCAGGGAGGCGCGGTCTCGCCGGCGCAGAACCAGGGGGGCGCTGCCTTGCCGGCGCAGAACCAGGAGGGCGCTGTTGGGCTGCAACAAGGTGAGGGATCTCGCCATCTCGGGCAGGGGAGAACCTATCCCAGCGCCAGCAGCCGGAGGGCCTCGGAGCAGGTCCAAGCCCGGGAGCTCTCGCATCCTCGTCTGCCGTCGTGACTGACCTCGAAATGGCGATCAGGTCCGGCTCCCCCGACAGGTCCAAGCCCGGCTCCGGCGCCTCGTCCAAGTCCGTCTCCGACGCACTATCCAGGTCCGTCTCCCGCTCGCCGACCAGGTCCGGCACCCTGACCCAGTCCAAGCCCGGCTCCCCGTCCGGCTCCCGCTCGCCGACCAGGTCTGGCTCTGCCACTCGCTCCCCGTCCGGCTCCCACTCGCCGACCAGGTCTGCCACTCGCTCCAAGTCCGGCCCCCGTCCGGCACTTCACGTCGTCCTCCCCGTCCGGCATTTTTTTTTTTTTTGTTGAAGAGGCACTTCACGTCGTCCTCCACGGCCCTTTCACCAAACGAGACTGTCCGGAGGAGAGGGATGTGCCGATCCGACCAGCGGTTTATTTGTTGGAGGTCATTTTGTCGGCGCTCGTGCATGCTGATGTCCGCTTTTTTTCCGTGCAGTCATATAAACTTGGTTTAGTTTTTCTAAATGCATAAATTTAAACCAAGCATCTAAATCATCGAAGTATGTCAAGCACGAGATTTTTTTCAATTAGATCTCACATGGACTTCTTATAATTGTATTTTCAAATTTATGTCACGAAAAACCAAGTTCGTGTGGCAATAAAAATTCATGTTTTCTAGCAGGGCTGATATGTTTGCAGATTATTCGAATAAGAAGATAGTAACTAGTACGACGCGGATTTTTTGAACAAGCAAAACGTTGGATGAAATTGTGAGCATTGAGATTAGCTTGAAGATTATATAATATAGGTTGTCTTAAATGCAGAAAATTACCAAATAATACGAGGTGAATTCGTCACAGAGAAATACAGGTTTTCTCACTCCCTCATGAATACTTTTGGTTTAATATGGACATGCATACTTAATTAGACCCTTAATTTTATTTCGTGACTTATTGATTTTTCTTACGACTTTTGAGTTTTGAAAAATATTAGAATTAAGGCTAATAATTTTGAATGTCATAAGCTTCATGTTTTCTCCAAAATTATGTTGGTTTTACTTTATGTTCTAAAATCTCTTAAAACTATTGTACAAATTTCAAATATATGTTGGTTATTGAAGGTTCTGCCAAGTATATTCCCCATTGTTTAATGTTTTGTAATTATTCTAAAATCTAATTTCTCAGAAAGTGTACACTATTTTTCTAAAGATTTTTAATATGTACCATGTTGAAAAAATAGATTATTCATATGCATATGCTCAATAGAATAGATAAATCTGCACACAAATTCACATTAATCAACTCATAAAACACATTAGTAAGAGTACGTAAATTAGTCAACATGGGGGTTAAAAAAATCAATGCTTGATTAAATGCATGTAAAAACAGCGAGACTTGGTAAATACAACACATATTTATCCGTCGTGGTGGTGAACATGGCGAGATGTCTAGGTAGGTTTATGTCGGGACCGATGGATACCGGAGGATCCAAGGAGGGATGGTATGCTAAAGAGCACACACGGTAAAACACATGAACACACCGATCTACCCAGGTTCACGGCCTTCGTGGGGAGGTAAAAGCCCTACTCCTGGATGTATGACTGTATATGGAGCTGAGATAATGAGCTACAATGTTGCTCCTTGAGCTGTTTTGTCTATGCATGTATGAGGCTTGCTAGGTGAGTTCTAGATCTAGAAGAAGAAGTTGCACAAGAGAGCATGAGGAAATGATCCCCCAAGGGGCTGGGGTGAGCGTCCCCTGGTGCTCCTTATATAGGGAGCCAAGGGGACATATGAAGCCCACAAACACTATGCACTATACACTATTCATGAGTTGACTACCGGGGTCTTGTCAACATTGTTCATGCATCATGGTGGGTACTATTGCCCTGGCACGTCTGGGTCTTGTCGCTGTCCTGGGTGTACTTGGCTCAGTCATCGATCTTATTTGCTTTAGGGTACGGTAGCCGGCAGCGATGCCGGTCCGAGCTAGGGGCGTCCCAAGACCAAGCATCGATGGAACAAGGGTTACCACATGTGTATGTCGGTTTTGGTGAAGCCGGTTTTGGTGAAGCTGGTTTGGGTATGCCGGTTTGGGTATGTCGATTTGGTGAAGTCGGTTTGGGTGAAGCCGGTTTTGGTGAAGTCGGTTTGGGTATGCCGGTTTTGGTGAAGACGGTTTAGGTATGCCGGTTTTGCTGAAGCCGGTTTGGGTATGCCGGTTTTGGTGAAGCCGGTTTGGGTGAAGCCGGTTTTGGTGAAGTCGGTGTGGGTATGCCGGTTTTGGTGAAGCCGGTTTGGGTATGTCGGTTTGGGTGAAGCCTGTTTTGGTGAAGTCGATGTGAGTATGTCAGTTTTGATGAAGCCGATTTGGGTATGTCGGTTTTGGTGAAGCCGATTTTGGTAAAACCGGTTTGGGTCGACTTTGGGCCTATGCGGCTAGAGGCCCAAAGTCGGTTTTACTGCCGAATGCTCGGCCGGATTTGAGCTAAACCGGGCTGACTTTGCCCTATGTTGGCCCAGCTTGGGATTTTTCCCTTTTATGACATTTCTTCCTTGTATATTATATTTCAGATCCATTTAATCACCAAGTTTGGTGTACCTGGGGTCATCCCCTGACACTATCATCATCACGTGTTTCTAGGTTATCCTCGGCATTTTCGGCAAGTAGTATATAATTATTGTTTTTTATAGTTTTAATATCGTATTTTCTAATATTTAGACGATTGATAGCTTAATTCTCAATCGACTTCTAAACCATAGGATTACATAGTGATTCGTACTACCATGAGTTGCAACGGGGATTTTTCTAGTTGCACATATGATTACAACCGGCAAGAGAAATGTTTAAAACGTTGGATTGCTCTTGTATTTATGCTAGTCATTAGTTGCAACATGGAATGCAAATACCATGGCCCATTAGATAGCTTCGTGGTTTCTACTAGTCGTGAGTTGCAACATGGGTTGCAAATGCCTCAGACCATTGGATTGCTTTGTGATTTGTGTTAGTCATGATTTCTAACGTGGGTAGCAAATGAGATTTGATGACATCACCTAAGTGAGAATTAGCTTAATTCTTAATCCACTGAAAATTAGTCACACCCTATTAATATAGTACTTAAGAACCTTCATCATAATTTAGAAGGCACAAATTGGTATGTTTGAAAACAGCAAGATCTTTATACTGCAAACATGACTTCCTAAGATAAACATTTTAAGTCAACTTTCTATCAATGATCTTACTTAGGGATTTCCCAAGTATATAGATCTATGGAGGAGGCAAAGGTGGAGGCAACGAGGGGGAACTGATCTATGAAGCAACATTCTATTATGTAGTTTCTTGCAAAAGATAAAGTTGTTTTTGTGCAATTTTTAGGGGCATGTACTAGTTTTTTTAAGAGTGAATTTCACTTCTTACTACAGCTGGGCATGGGCAGCCCGGCCCGGACGACCCGGCCCGAAAATCCCGGGCCGGGCCAGGTCGGGCTTGCACTTCGGGTCAGGCTCGGGCTTTATTTTTTAGCCCGAACGTCAGGCCGGGCCGGGCTCGGGCTTGCAGGTTTTGTGATTTAGGCAAGATTCAGGCCGGCTTGTCGGGCCAGGCCAGGCTTTTGCCAGTTTGGGCCGGGTTCGGGCTCGATTTATAGGCCCGACAGTCGGGCCAAGCCGGATTCGGGCTTGACATTTTAGCTTCGGGCTTTTTCGGACTTGGCCCGAAACCCGGTCCGGCCCGAGTTTTGCCCAGGTGTACTTCTTACCGTGTAGTTGTGCATTTGTGACACATAATGCCTTATTGAGTGAAACTTCTACCAAAATATGCAATCTAGGAGACTTTGAACACAATTTTATTCCAGTTTTGCATTCCGCTTGTTTTTGTTAGATAGGACTTACGTTGATGTGGTGTGAATTTTTTTGTAAAGATCGGATGGTGTCATCGGCGATTATGTCCAGATTTCTCATATCATTTGTTCCATTCCTCATCGTTGGTCTGATTTTTTTACCTCAGACATCACCTCATACCTTGTCCCAATGGACAAGCATCAGGAAACAAGGGTCCAACCTTTCTAAAATATGTAATGTGGATATTTTTTCACTCAATAGGGTAATTAGTGTTAGAAATAAATAACTAGGGATAATATGTGGAATTCACTCTTTTTAAAGCAACTTTAGTACTACAGACTTGCTTTTCGTGACACAAAGTTGCTTTTAAAAAATGTTGTCAGAATATATATGTTTGAGATCTTGTTTCAGAGATCTTTGTAGTGAAAAACACGACGGTGAACTCTAATTCTGAATTGGACACTCGAGTTAAAAGCATTTGTGTTTCTAAAAAGAACACCAATATATTTGAATGTGGATCTCTTGATATTAATATATTCCCCTTATCAAAAAAAAATTGAACGTGGAAGATGTCGTATGTCTTGTGTGTACGTCCAACATATACTGATTCGGCATTGTGTCTACCGTACATGGTGACAGTCGATCTCCTATGCGTGCGTGCGCACGAGTTGCTAAACCCGCACGCGAGCACTTTGAAGCGACTGTTTATTGGTTTCAGTCGGAAGCTGTCTTGGTATTTCAATCGATCAAGATATAAGTATTCCCTCGTCTTTTTCTAGATCTGAATATTCCCTGGTTTAGTATTTTTAGTCATTGACACGCACAAAACAAACATTTGGACAGAAAACATTCAACGGTCACGTACTATGTATAGCAAAAAAGACATCCATCGACCCGATTTGTATAGAAACTACCATCAAACCTGGATTTTGTGCAGATGAAGGAAAATGGGAGCGGTGAAGGACATAGAGGCGGTTCGGCGATACGCGGGTCGGTTCAAAAAGAGATGTTACGTTCAATCAGTTGCTATACGCCTTGAGCCTTGAGGAGATGAGATCGTGAGAATTACAAGAGCCGTCTTTCTGAATTCTGACGATTGGTGGCTACGCTGCAGGGAAGAAGGGCTCCCCGGTGATGGGCTGGCCGACAGGACTCGCCATCGCGCTGGGCTCTGCCAAGGGCCTTGCTTACCTGCACGAAAGATTGTAAGTTTCTACTGTTGTTTTTGATTGTGTTCTCTGTATGTCCTTCTGACGACTTGTTTGTGGTGTTATTTATGGTCATCCACCGTTGACATCAAGGCGGCCTAGGCAGGTTGCAAGTCTAATAACGGTTTTGAAAAGCAACTTGATGTCACGAAAATCTCTTGTAATCCTCAGCGTGTGGACTCCTCGGCACAAAAGCAAGAATTACATTTTGTTATACAATCAACTTAGTACTATAGACTTGCCCTTTTAGTGTTCCAAGCCGAGGAGTCCACGGGCTGAGGAAAACCGTTGTTAGACAGTCGAAGCTGACTAACAAAACATGCATCTGCGGTATCTAGTACTCTATCCATCCATAAAAGAATGCTAGAGATTTGTTTAAATTTAGATGTAGCTATATAGAGTACTAAATAGTATCTAGATACATATAAATTCAAATCAACTTGCGACATTATTTTATGTACAGAGGTAGTAGTATCTTTTCTTTTGCAAAGTTATGCTATCTACTAGTCGAGTGTGTTATACAGAGTATATAAGGTGAATGCATTGCTCGTCATCAGAGGCGACATGACAATGCTTGGAATTTAACTTGAGTTTCTTACCATTTCGGGCATGCATTTCTTTTGCATACTCCCTCCGTCCTTAAATAAGTGTACATCTAGCTCTAAACTTTGTCCATAAAAGAGTGTACTTCTACCTTCCCAATGTACTTTAATTGTTTCTCTCTCATCACACGAAAATCAAATCTAATAATATTGATCACATGTTCTTCTGTTTTTCTACATGCTCATTAAAGGTAAAAAAAATAAAGAAGAGAGATGCATGTTTCCAATGAGAAATTCAATTCGGCTCCCGGGTGCATATGCTCCCTCTATCAAAATATTATATTTCGAAATGTCGAAAAAATTTGACAAAAAATTCTACATGTACATCTCCACAATATACGTAGGTTCGTCAAGTTTCACGAGGAACCAATATGTTTTGTGGTCTATGTAAAAAAGAGAAAATTTATATCCTGAAAAGCCTTATTTTCAGCATTGAATTTTGTCTTTTTTACACACGTCATACGACAAGTCGGATTTTTATGAAACGAATTTGTGAGCGTGTAGCACGTGAAGATGTACGTTCGAATTTTTCGTTTCAATTTTTCAAAATTTTAAAATGCATGTAACATGCATTTCAAAATAAAGGGAGCATATGCTCCCATGTGCCAAAACATCAATCCCGTTTCCGATGTACTTTTCACTCCGCTCAATAATTTATTTTAGAAAACCCGCGCATACACGTATTTGTGGCAGAGGGAGTAGGCCAAAAGTGGCAAAGCCTGCTGATCGCCATGGCCCCAATCGTGCCATTGATTGGTGTCGTCGTATGCTGCCGTACAGGTGACGGCACCACGATCGCCGAAACTCTGCTACTTCTACAGCACGGCTGATTCGATGAACATATATGGTTACTGACTAACAATTGATCAAAGAAACATTTGTGCACAAAACATTCAAAGGTCACTTTCTACTATGCATAAAGACTATGCATAAAGAAGACATGATGAATCGACCCGATTTATACAGGAAGGACCATTGAACTTGTCTTTCTATACAGATAGAACCAGAAAGGAAGTCACAGAAACATCATTCCCAGGACATAAAAGCATTCTAACAACCAGTCACAACGACCAGGCTACACGTTTCAGCTTTCGCCAAATCCATAGGAGCTGAAGTGCTTCACCCTGAACTTCCACTCGCCCTTGGCGCCGTCAAATGACACGAACTCAGCTCCCTGCTCCTTGGCCGTCTTCACCAGCGTCTCCTTGAACTTGTCCAGCCTAGGACCCTCCGTGCACGGCTCGCCTGTCTTCCTATTCATGCACTTGATGTTCAAAAGAGTCACCAATGCAGCTTTGTTCAGGCCCTCGCCAACTGGGGGCTTCTCGCTGTCCTCCTTGTACACGACCACTTCACGGTTATTGAATTGGACAACCGACTCCAGATCAAGGCCCCTCACATCTGTTTCTCCCAAGAATTTGATGCTGCCATAGCCTTGACGTCCAACAACAAAGTCTCTAACCTGACAGCAGTAGCCTGGTTCAGCACGTTCTTTCGCCGCAAGCTCCTCTAGGCTAGGCTCCGTGAAGTAATCTGCCTGGGAGAGCTTAGGCATCATCTTCTCAATGCTAGCACCATTCACATGCCGAACAAAAGCCTCAGGCTCAGTTGATGCATCATGACCATTTCCTGCTTGACCAGACCGAGCCGGTGACATGGCAGCCTTATTGCGCTCCCTCCCAACAAAAGCATCTGTACAGTTACTCAAATCAGCAACAAGCTACACCTAATTGTGCAAGTTGAGGAGAAAAGGAATACCAATAGTTCTAAATGAATACCTTTGTCTTCGTCAAGATGAGCTGAATCTCTTGGAATTGGTTGTCGGTCAACTGCACTACGTGAAGGCCACTGATCTGTTTGACGGATTATCAGACTTCTTGGGTTTTCTCTAGGGATGAAAAAGGCATCTGCTTTTGGCGTTACGGAAGATTCTTCATCATCAGCAAAGAACGGAACCTACAGGAGTAACAAGAAAACAGGCATCACATACAATACTCTCTCAATGGCTTTCGTTAATTCCAACAAAGAAATATAGAACTGAACTATGTAATCAGTCATTACCTTGCCATCAGATGTCGCATTATATTTCCGTGGCAACAGTTTTATCCTCCTCTGTGACAAATGCCTAGGCACCACCATTGATAATGTTCTACTCGGATGGGGCTTCTCAGCAACCTACAGGGCAGCAAAATGTTTCGGACAAGCAAACGTCTTTACTCATAGCTACAGATAGCCTCAGTAGCACAGACTGCTAACAAAATATTACCCGCCTTGCCCATCTCTACTCTCTTTCCACTCTACAGAAACTACTGGAAATACTTAAAGATAATAAAAACTAACCGGTAAACTTGATATTCCATATTGGATGGAAGGTGAGGATCCACCATTCCCAATGGACATCTGAGGCATCGCTGGAAGTGTCCCGAAGGGATTTGAAACAAGAGTCGGCTGCATTACCATACTGGACTGACTACTGGTTCTGCATCAAGTATGCAACAGAGTGTTACAAAGTTACAAGAGGATGGTGTATTACTATTAACTAAGTTCAAAAAAAGGAATCCACATGGTAATCAAGTGATAATAGGTGCTCCCTAGTACTCAGTTTTAGAAGATAATTATTACAAACCAAGGCAAAAGTCTGTGCTGCACTATAGAGATAAACAGAAACATGGCAGCTCAGCAGGTACAACCTATTTACTCAAAACAGAACCATTAAGAAATTTCTTCTCTCTACAGTATTACACAATCATGTTATTGTTTACTTTCGCCTTCTCAATTCCACCCAATAAAAACAGAAATCAGAAAGAATAAATGTAAATGTGACAAGTAAATGGAAGGGTCATACTGCTGTCCAAATGGGGCCATATTCATCGGTTTGGAAACTCCAGAGAATCCACCTGCCAAAGCATCAGCATACACACAAAAGTTATAACAGATATCCGTTAATTAAAAGAAAGCATTGAATATTATGAGGCAAATACTAACCTGGTTGGCCCTGAGGTTGGAATGAGAACGAACTTGAAGGTTGAACAGGGGCAGGTTGTGGAAACATTGGCTTAAACAAAGAGAAAATAGGAACTCGTTATTTTCAAAGCAGAAGATATAGAAAATTTTGAGGGTTAAATGATAGGAATAATATGAAAGTACAACAATTTGTGGAAAACAGTTATCAAGCCTAAATATGTAACTGCAAGGGGATAAGATGCTTACAAAAGGTGAAGATGTGGGGACAAACTGTCCTCCGGCTGTTCCAACATTAGTCGTGTTGTTGAAAATACTGGTGGAGAAAGCTGAACTGCTTGTCGTCTGCTGGTTAAATGAGTGGCTCGATGGCTGTTGCCCAATTGCAGGGGAAGACAAAGACGGAAACAGCCCAGCTGATTGAGAGTTATTGTTAAAGGATGGGCCAAAACTGAAAGGAGTCGTGATTGCCGATGACGAGCCGAATATTGAAGGAGTGGTATTTGCAAACAGAGATTGTGAAGTGTTTGCTTGGAAGGGAGAACCAGTTGATTGTCCAAACAAGGTCGTTCCGGGGGACGGAAACAGGCTCGGCGTAGTACCAAAAGCACCAGTAGAATTTGAGATACTAGAAAATGGATTCACTGGCGCCGGTTGACTGATTGGAAAACTTGGCTGTGGAGATGGCGAGAAGTTATTCACCACTGGAGTTGTGTTTGGTCCACCTGAGGTTCAAAGTTCAAACATTAAATTATCACAAGTTACATGATCTAGTGAAGCATTGAAATAGTAAACTTTATGAGTTCATTCTAATTGCAAATAAAAGACACTACAGTTATCTAATTGCAAATAAGAAAGAAAAAACACTACAGGTAAGCTATACCCAAAGCCAGAACACAATATTCATGCCAATTCACAGAAAATAAGCATGCAAAAAATAATGTGTGCAATTAGCTGTGAATGTTTTAAAGAGGGGTTACAGATGAAGCAATAGCATACTACTCAGTTCCAAACAATTCCACTTACCTTTGTCCCCACGCTGGTAATCTTCCCACCTCAATTCTTCATGACTCTTCTCTTTGTATGCAGGCATAGCTGATATGGAATCAAGTTTTGAAGCCTGAGAACCACTCGTAGCACCGTCAGGATCTGGTGTTTGTACATGAGGCTGTATTCTGGTTCCTCCAGATTGATTCCCAAATGTAGTTTGCCCAAACGTTGGTGGTGCTGTCGGCAAGCCTGAAAATCAAATAAGGAAGTGAAAAAACAGTTTGCAGTTACCCAACTAGTACAGTGCGCAGAATGTAAGAAAGTAACGTGATGCACTCAAAAGTCAACACCAAGCCCAAACTATGTGAACGTAATTGAGTAAGGTGAATATCCAATGGGAGAACCTACCAAATGGAGAAGACGGAGTTGTTCCGAACAGCGTGCTACTAGTTGCAGCTCCTGATTGTCCAAAAGACGGAGAAGATCCAAATCCAGGAGTAGTGGTCGAACCAAACGTTGAGGTGCCGGGAGCACCAAATAAGGATGTTGATGTAGAGGCACCGAAGGTCGGAGTAGTTGTGGTGCCAAAATTGTTGTTGCCAAATGTAGTAGACTGGTTAGGAGATGAACCAAAACCACCGAAACTAGACTTTTGTCCAAACAGAGATCCTGAAAAATTTGCAGAGTACATTACAAGAAGGAAAACAGAAGGTCCAAAAGGGGTCCAGAAAAAAACAACATAATTAGTAGCATCTTTGAAGAAGCATCGTTGAAACAAATATGAAATGTGGCATTAAACATCACATAAAAAGATTTAAATGCTGTTAAAACAAAGATTACTGTCAAGTATTGTAAGCATGCTTGAATGAAATTAGCAGAGAGGAACTTACTACCTTGGGAAACCTATCATAGTTTATATGCAGTGGCAAAGGGAAAGCATGGACTGATGAGTATAGGGTGACAGTATTTCAAGTCCTAGTCCTACACTCTTTTGTACTGATACAGAAAATAGTCTATAATGAATCACAAACTTCCAACTACCAGCAACAGCTATCACTTTTAATAGCCATCAGAGATATTTCGAAGTAAGCATCGAACTGTAGTGGTACATAACACAACATAAACAGTTGCTTTAGCATTGCTTTGTTCTGTCTATAATAACAGCTTTCCTATAATATAGTACAGCTTTCATCAAGGTTGGCATCTAAACACAGAGCAGGTGCAAAACAGGTAAAGATCCAGTAAATGCTGCATTATGAATTGTGTTCCAAGTTGCAGGAGAATATGTAGAAGATCAATGCTGAGACAGTGAGAAGGGTACGAACCACTGGCAGGGTTGGAGGTTGTGGCGCCACTGCCGAACGCGGGCGTTGATGGCTGGCCAAAGGCGCCAGTTGCCGTCGAGCCAAACGCTGGCGTGGTTGGCTGGCCAAAGACGCCAGTTGACGTAGAGCCAAACGCCGGTGTTGGTTGCTGGCCAAAGGCACCGGTCGACGTCGAACCAAACACCGGGGTGGGCTGCTGGCCAAAGGCGCCGGTTGACGTCGAGCCAAACGCCGGGGTTTGCTGCTGGCCGAAGGCGCCGGTTGACGTCGAGCCAAACACCGGGGTTTGCTGCTGGCCAAAGGCGCCCGTTGACGTCGAGCCAAACGCCGGGGTTTGCTGCTGGCCAAAGGCACCGGTTGACGTGGACCCAAACACCGGTGTTTGCTGCTGTCCAAAGGCGCCGGTTGACGTGGACCCAAACGCCGGTGTGGGCTGCTGGCCAAAGGCGCCTGTGGCTGTAGCCCCAAACGCCGGGGTGGGCTGCTGGCCAAAGGCGCCAGTGGCTGCAGCCCCAAACGCCGAAGCGGATGGCTGGCCAAAGGCAGACGTACCCCCGAACGGCGAGCTGGTCCCTGTCTGCGCTCCTCCGAAGGCGGGGGTTGGGCTGCCAAACGGTCTAGGCGCGAAGGGGTTGCTGGTGGCGGCATTGGTCTGGCCAAAGGCAGGCTGCTGCTGGGTCCCGAACGGGTTGGTGCTCGAGGTCTGCTGCCCGAAAGGGTTGCTGGCGGACGACGACTGCCCGAACGCTGCAACAGGAGGATGATCGAGAACAGGTCAGGAACCACGGTAATGTAAATAAACTTGTATAAGCGAAATTGGAAGGGCGTGAACAGGAAATCTACAGGCGAAACAACAGAAATAATTATTGGAAATAACTTGGCGGCTCATCAACACTGTAGCGCGGAAAGCATTATTATTAAATATTAACGTATATCAAGGATGATGAAGGATCTCGACCGGGAAACCCTGGCCGCCGATCAAGCGGCAGAGGACGAGGTGGTGGGTGTCGGCAATGGCGGCAGGAACCGAGGGCGAAGGCGGAATGCGCGCGCGGGGAGAGGAAACCCTAGGTGCGGCGGAGGATGGCGCGCGGAGGGGGGGGGAGAGGAGGGAGCTTACGGTTGGAGGAGCCGAACATGGCTGGTAGACGGCGGGGGCCGGCGGCGGCGGCGGAGGAGAGTGTAGGTCACCGGGCCGGCGGCGGCGGTGTGCTTCTTCTTCGTCCAGGAGTCGATCGGTGTGGTGGCGTTGGTTTCGGGGATAATCGGAAGGCGGAGGAGAGGGGGATCTGGATCTGAGGCTGGTGGGTGGGGCCGGGTCGTCTGTGTCTTGGCTTTGGGCTGTGTCGCGGCTCTATATAGCGTCTTGATAGCTTAGGAACAACGCTGCAAACGATCGGCAAACTGACGCTACTCTGTGCCGCGCCGCGTAGCTTACTTTGAACGCCAACAAAAGGCAAACAGACCGGAGAGGCTTGTTGGGCTGTCCGGGGCCCAGGCCCATATGGGCAGGAGTCGGACAAGGTAAGAAGAGGACGGAAGGAGGGAGGTTTTTTTGTTTCCTTCTTTTGCCTCTCATCTCCAGCGGCGGATATAGAAAAGCTTCCAAAATTGTTCGATCTTCCGGTTGAATTGCGCCGTGGATAAAATTTGACCTGTTGTTTGGTCGGCCAGTGCATCCAACGACACGACCTACCTGGTTCCCGCTCCAACCCAACTTGCTTGAAATTTTTGGAAAGCTTGGTTGCATCAATGGACATCATACATAGTTGGCACGATACGACGAACTAGAAACTAGTACGTATAAACAATTAAACATAGTCATGACATATTTTCGTATTTTCACCTTGAACACCACAATCGACGAAAAGGCATTATGACTCCTAAAGGAGGAGCAAGCACGAGACTCCCCATCATTGATTAAAAAGCCGACTCTCAAAGAGCCAAGCTAACACAACACTGGCGACTAGCGTCAAGAGAAAAGTGGTCGCTAACACGGCACAAGGTCGAAAAACTCCACGATGTCAAAGTCTCCACTAGACAACATGTCGATGAGTATCTCATCCTACAGCCACCACCTCAGCATCTACCTAGCTGCCACGCCCTAGGAAGCCCGCCATCACCACCTTCCAAGTATGTCGCACCGACTTCCTCCGCTCAAACGCAAGCCACAATGCCGCACAACTCAGATGGTCGCAACCCAAGTTGCACATAAACATGTTCCCGTAGACCATGGCCGTCGAGCCAAATCCGAGACCACCACCCCGACATGCAAGCAAAATCAGCCCATAGCTGCATTTGCCCGAGATAACATACCTCGCCATACGTGTACTACTCGGTCGCCACTCACACCCTGTCGAGCCGCAACCCAACCTCATAGGGTTGCAACCGCACAACAATTCAGGCCTGCCACCCCAATATGCAAGAACAACCTCTAGGCCGCCGCCTCGACATTCATCGCACTTGTCGATGAGATAAACCAATTGGGCAAGTCAAGGTGATGGCCCTTAGGAGGGAACAACGAAGCCATCGACGTCCGCTTTTTTTTATTTATCACAACTCAAATCAGATAAAAACATTAATGGACTATTTTCTGAACACGTATCAGAAGGAAGGATGATATTGCAACAGACCATTTGCATGGCTTTAATTTAGATTATAGGTAAGAGAAAAGGCAGAGTCTAATCGTTGCCCACGTGAAGCAAGCCCGCTGCTACAAAGGATTGTATCGGGTATCGGACAGAAATTGTCGTTTGTATAGCAAAGCTAGTGTTTCTTAGCCATGTTGTACACTTGTACTTGCATCTTGTTCAAAGTTCACGCATCTTAATATTTTTACATCCATCTTTTTTGCGTATAGATTTATTTCGAAATGGAGGATCAATTATGGGACTCCATATCGAAAAGATGCCTAAGATTTTTTTGTTGATTTATTCATTAAATGTTAGACAATGATCATAGATCAAAAAATTCAAAATCATCACGCAACACCTACACACATGACAACGAGTGAAAAAATCATATCAACGGAGGCTTATACCCTAAAACAACGAAAACGATATGGATTTGGAGTTCATGATAAAAGAAAATCATGTGAGTGTGGCATCGGCCAACTTAGTTAAACAGGGTCGGGGTTAGATTTAGATCAGAGTTAGTTAGTTTATATATAAACTACATGAATTTAGAGTTCGGGTTCATTTTCCCCAACCTCTACCTGTTCAGGGTTTAAAATAGACTTTTAAGAGATGAGACCACCAATTGAGTGTTGAGTCGCTCAGCTCATCGTGAAATCATCTCCATGCCCTATGATTTGCAACAGTCTGTGATTTTTAGAGAAAACTCTGACATCTTTTTTTGCTTTTAAGGCAAGAAACACCGGAAATTGTACAAATGTATTCATCCTTGTTATTCCGTACTTCGATGGGTTTCCTGGACGACGTCGTTATGTGGGGACGATGCACGAGAAGGTTACGCTAGTTACCGACTTATCGCGTGCCAACTCTACAAACAATATTTTCTCTCTTTTTGATCTTAGCCTCCAAACCTTTTCGATGTGAAAAACGATGGCAAGTTACACTCTAATGCACGACACGATGGCGAGACTACTCATATTGCATCTTGTTCAATTAGCAAGGATCCATATGGGAACTCCAATTTTGCATGGCTAATCCGGACGGATCAGTTGAGTGAGAAAGTTGGTATTGGTATCTCTCAAGAAAATCCTCTACCAAAAATAGATCTAGTAATCAGAGAACTTTGTAATGAAGACATTCGGTGCTATCATAGTATCAGCTAAGTTCACGGGTTGGAGATAAGCGGACTCGAACCACTGGCATCCGCCACAGGATAAACCACCTCCTCTCAGGCCTCCTGATAGGTAGCCGAAGCACTCGAGTGATCCAGTAGCCAGGAAGGGGCCCTAGCAATCAATATGCGCATGCAAGGAGGTGCAGCCGCTGGAGGAGCTGCCAATGTACCACTCCCTCTGAATATGCTTTCAGCAAGGATTTCAATATGAGAGTTGGTGCCTTTCGAAGCACTTTCACGCGTAAACTTAAGTCGTTTTGCCGAACTCAAGACCTACCTATGTGTGTGGACCCGATGCCCTTCGCCGCCGAGATTGGATGGAGGCAGCGGACCTAGAGCCGCAAAGGCATGGTGATGTTCCCCGGCCGACATGCCACAGTGAAACAAAAACCTTGTCATTTGTGACGGGGAATTTCATCAGCTCTTAAAGCATTGACGTGATGGTGCTTCTTCAGCTCATGGCGCGATGGTCTCCTGGTTCGTTCTGGCGAGGAACATTCGAAGTTTGTGTTGCGTGCTTCCCTAGTATGTTATGTTAGGATCCTAAGTGTGTGTATTGCGTTGTATTCTGTTTGCTTATAAACGTGCAGTGTTTTCCTAAACAAATACATGGAGAAAAGAAAATATTTGTACATAAAACATCCAAATGCCACTTATACTATGTGTCAACACCCGGATTTTTAAGTCCAGATGCCTATTATGCCATATATCGCAATCCCAGGAATATTGTTGTTGCGAGACATAATAGTTGAATATCATAGAGTCATCATTTATTACAACACATAATCGTCTTACAAAGATAGATCACATGATCCAATATTACAATAGTAGTTGATCTATCGATCAACGAACATCACAAATAGCGGAAGCGAAGTAGTAGTGGCTATCTAATCCACAGGCCAACGCTTGACGTCAGGAGCGGTCCTAGTTGTCGTAGACGTCCTGTTGTCCATCTTCCTCGTACTGTTGTTCTCCTTCAAAGTCTGGCCATTTGAATAGCCAGGGACAAAGCCATGAGTACTTTTAAAGTACTCGCAAACTAATACTAGTGTAAGCACTATCAACTATAGTAAGGGGGTGCTAAGCTCTAAGTTTATTTGCATAAAGCCAAGTTTATTTCATAAACATTTAGAAAAGACTCTTCATTTGCTAAACTAACTCAAGTGGGAACATTAGTGTCATTCCCACAACTCTGTTGTGATTCAATTCAAAGTCACCATTCACCTTTCAAATTCACGTCTCAAGTCATATGTCACATTTTTTAAAATGGTCTGATGACGGAACAGTATGGCCTTCCCAACCGTCCATAACCGTGGACACGGCTATTCGAATAGTTCTACACTCTGCAGAGGTCGTACACTTGTGCCACACTATTTGCAATAATCCGTCAGGGTTAACTGGCCCTGATTTACCATACTCCGTAGGCGGACTACCAACCATAACCTTTCACTTACATACTCTAGTATGAGCACCTCTCCCCATGAGCTTGGCCTCCCGGTGAAAACCGCAGTCAACCCGGGAACTGCACAGGGCTTGGGCCGGACATTCACCTCATTCCACATCATATCGCATCGTTTTGTTTGTTGTGGAGGCAGCCCTCGGCCTAACCCCGATGACGCTTGTTTAGAGGGAACCCATACTAAAGCACATAAATTTCTAGTTAAGCCCTTACCCATATTGGGTATTGTGGGGGTACTTTCAAATTGGAATGGTATCGCATCCGAACACAACCATCAGTTTTGTAAAATTCACCAAGTCATTCACAAGTCATATTCACCTTCAAAATCTTTCAATAGAATGAAGCATCATTCCAAGGTTTTCAAAGTCATTTCATTTCACATGATCCCATCTAGAGTAGTCAATTCTATTTGTTTAGCACTAGCAACTAGTCATGAGGGGTGCTAACTAGCTTGTCTTGCTCTAGGCTAACTTTGATGCTCTTGTTCTACTCTATATCTAAACCAAGTGAATCATGAATCAAAAAGGTAAACTTTGATAAACAAAATTTAGAAAAGCTTGTAAAGTAAAAACTTGGGATGGGAGCATTAAGCATAAAATAAAGATATTGGTGCCTTGCTCTTGTAGAGCTTTGCACAAGGGAACCTTGCAAGAGTGTTAGCTTGCCTTGATTGGTGTATTGATCAAAGTTTTCACGGCTCTTCCTCCTGGTAGAATACCTCCTCCTCTTGATAGTCTCCGGTACTAGCGTCTAAAAACGAATACGAGGATACAATCACCAAACAATACTTAAGTACTCTTAATTAGCCTTAATGGCTCACTCAAATGGTCTAGCATCACTACTTAACATTTATTCACAAATTATGCTAGGGTTTCTTTAATATTAGGAAAATAATTTCCTCTCATTGAAAATGTGGGTTAGGGTTTCTATTTAGTTTGGGAGAAATAATTTCCTCTCATTGAATTCTTCTTAATATTTAATCTTCTCAAATAACCAGGGATGATCCCATGTTGACCAAGGTCAACACTTCACACTTAGTATTTGAGAAAAGTGATTTAAATGAGATTCATCATCTCATGTGATTTAAATAACTAATGCAATTTAAATACTATGTTGATTTAAATTCTACAAGTGAGCAAGTATGAACCTATGCAGTAGAGGTCATCATATTACTTCATAATATATGAGACCATGATTTAAATGAGATGCTACACCTCATAGATTTAAATTCTAGAATTTGAAATAGTTTAAATGGGCTAGTATTGACTACATAGCCAATATTTTGAATCTAGCCCATGATCATAAACAGTAACCATATCATATTTTTACATAATCAATTAGGGTTTGTGAAATGTGAATTATTGCAATTGGATTCACTTCAAAATTCAAATTGGTTGATTTTTAAGATTTATTTGAATACTGAAAAGTCTCTGTTTTGTTATTTTTGCTATTCAAAATCTACATAACATATGAGGTTGAATCCAGTGGTGTTAGTTAGAGCAATTCATAAGCTTTCCAGAACATTTGGATTTGCTAAATTTGAGTTTGTAGAATTTGAACTATTCAATTTATAGTAAGGGACCAGTATTGAAAAGTTGCTGAAACAATTTAATTCAAAAAGGGGAAATGGGCTTAGGCGGGAAAGGAAATGGGCCAGAATGTTTTAAACTGCGAAACTGGCCCAGCCCAGTATCGGTTCACAGCCGCGGGCCAGCTGACATGTGAGGGGCCACCCGTCAGTGGCTAATAACTGCCGAAGCGGTATGCTCTGACCTAGACCGTCGGATTAAGAGATGATCGTGCGGTCGGGGTTCGTCTTCTTCTCCGGCGAGAGGAGGGCGTGCTGGCGACGGAGGGTGGGGGTCGGGGAGCGTCCTGGGCCGCCGGCGGTCGAGGCAGGGGTGCGAGGCGTCGTTGGCGAGGACGTAGAGGCTCCTGGTACAGCGGCGAGGCTCGGGGCGGCGTGGATCAACGGGTTGATCTGCGGCGGCTCCGGCGGGTGTGAGCTTGCGATTGGGGCTGCTCCGACGATGGCTGGTGCAATTGACTGGTGGAGGAGACTCAGTGAAGAGAGGGAAGTGGATGGTGTGCAGATAGAAGGAGCCGATCGTCTCCATTTATAGTGTTGAGAGGTGGCCGCGGGGTGCTGAGAGAGGTCGTCCATGGCGCCGGCGTCTGGAGCGGTGAAGGGGCAATCTAGGGGGCGCGTAGCGTTGCAGTCATCCGAGGGGTGCTAGTGAGCTTGACGGCACGGTTAAAGGGGGTCTGAGGCGGGCTGGCGATGATGGCGTCCGTGCAGTACCGTGGCGGCAGGGAGTTGATCATGGCGACGGCTAGGGCTCTCCCGCGTGCTGATGAGGATGTCTAGGAGGGACGCGAGGAGTGTAGGCGCGTGCGTGTGCAAGAGGGCAAAGCGAGGGGAGGACGAGGGCGACCGGACCAGAGATGCTCTGTCGTGTCCAGGATGAGGTCGGGGCGCGCTCACCGCGTGCCTGGCAAGGTACTGGGCGTGCATGGGCGCGCCTGGTTCGGCCAATGTTGTGCTCGTTTCGATCCAGAGAGGGTACAGGCATGCTCAGGGAGGTTCGGTGATGCTCCGGGACAAGGTGGATGTGGCCAGGGGATGAGTGGAGAGGTAGGGTGGCATGGGGGTGTCTAGCATGGCCGGCATGGTGTGTTCTTCATCATGCCTCTACTTTAATCAGTGCTAAAGTGCTGGGTTGGATGCAGAGGAGGTACAGAGGATGGATGATCACAATTCTAAAGGGGTTTAGGCTAAGAACCAGGGGATAATAGAGTGTATGCAAAGTCTGAATTGATGCCTGCCAAGTGTTTGACAAAATGGCCGCATGAACTTTTTTGTGGAATTTTGGAAATATTTTTGGTGAATCTCATTCTTATATTTAATGTGATGGAAAGGTGGTGTTGGTGTTCATTTTGGTGAAGTTTTGCAACATTTCAAAAAGTGGGTCATCTTCACATAGTTTCAAAGTCTCCACTTGTCCATTCTATTCTGGTCAACCTAGTCAACATTGGCATGTGTGGTCAACATGAATGTTGTTCACTTTTACTTGGTCTTGGATGACATGGCATTAGTTGACTAAGTTTAGTTTAAGAAATGAGAAATACAGAGGGGTAAAGTGGGGAACATTTTATAAAATGGCAATATGACCATTATCACATGTTATTGAGATTTGATTTTTCCTTTGGTTTGATTCTGGTTTCTTTGTGTCAATTGTGTTTGTTTTTGATATATAAGAGTTTTACAATCAAAGGCACAAGCCAAAGTGGCCTTGGTTGAGGTTTTGCAAAAAGGGCTAAGTGTGTGTGAGTGAAGAAATGATATTTTCTCACATTCTCATTTCTCTCCATTTGATTTTGGTTTCATTGATGCAATTGTGTTAGTTTGAGTTATATAAGAGTTTTAGAATCCATAGGGCAAGCAATGGTGGCCTCATATGAAGATTTGTAAAATTGCCCTTAGTGTATGTGAGTAAAAATTGGAATTATCTCACCATTTGAATTCTCTCCATTTGATTTGACCTTTGTTGACTCTAATGTGGTTCTTATTAGTTTAGAAACATTTTAAGAGCATTGAAACCAATTCAAAAGGTCTTGTTCAAAGATTTGCAAATTTGGCCTTAATACACAAGAGGTGATGTGTCAATTTTTATTATTTTTGAAAAGGGTTCATCTTGCTTTACTTGAACATGGGTTAGGGTCAATTTAGTGTTATAATAGGTTGAGAGATGGTTTCCCAACATTTGGTCAAGGTTTAGAGTCATAGGGCAAAAATTGGTGAAATGGCTATGTGCCACATATGCCTCTATGCATATGTTGCATTTGATTTTAAATTTGACTTGGATTGGCCCAATTGGTGGGGTTGAGTGTTGAAATGGTTCATAGGAGTGATCCAACCATTCACAACATGTCTTAGGGTCAATATTCTTAAATTCTCATATTTGCTATTTTACTCTCATATGCCTCTATGGCATTTTTAGTTTCTTTTTAATTTTCTTTGGAAACAACTTGAAATTGGTTTGATGGGTACTAGGTATGGTGTATGAAGGTTTTCCAAATCTCTATGCAAAGTAGAAAAGCTTAGGGTAAGGTTTTATAAATATAGCCATAGGCACATATGCCTTTTTCTTATTTATTTTCCTTTTATTTTATTTTAGCTAGGGTGGTGAAAAGAGGGGTGAGGTTTAGGGTTTTAGAGTATTTCAAATACTAATAACAAGCAATCATAGTAATAACACAAGAATTAAGCAAGGTCACTATGTATCATACTCTATTTAATAAAAGTTTTTGTTGGTTCCAAAATTTGGAACTAGTGAAATTCATTTGTTTTATTTTGAAATTCTTGGGATGTTACAAACCCTTCCCCTTAAACAAATCTCGTCCCGAGATTTTAAGAAAAGTTAGGTTCCTAAGAGAGATTGAGCATTTTATTAACAGGAAGACATACTTGGCGAGTGTCCGTGGTGCTTCCCGAGCTTCGATGCGTGATCATGTGGTAGAGGCGGCCGTTGTTGTTGTTCCGGTTCCTTCTACCGGCAAAACGGCGCTCGTTGCTTGGGCGAGTGCGGCGGTGTTGGCGGAAATCTTGGCAAGCTTCTTGGGGCACTCATTGGAGTAGTGGCCCACAACTCCACATTCATAGCAGTTTGACGTTGACTTGTCCTTCGGGTTGACGGGGATGGCATTGCTTCCGGTCCTCGGGCCAGTATTGGTGTTGTTGTTGTTTCCATTGTTGCTGTTGCTGTTGGGGTTGTTGTTGTTGTGGTGGCTGTTGTTGTTGTTGTTGTTGTTGTTGTTTTTGCCTCCGGGCTTCGGGGGTCCTCCGTTGTTGTTGTTGTTGTAGGGGCGATAACTCTGAGCAGGGGGCTTGTTGTATCTTGGGGTGAATCCTCCAGAGGAGTTATTGCGGTACTTCTGGGTATGGTGGGGTCCACTCTGGTTCATCATTCTGCGTTTGCGGTTCTCATTGGCCTGATGCAGCTTTCCTTCCATCTGTATGGCTGAGTCTACAAGGGCTTCTAAGTCAGCGAACGGAATGTTCACTAACACAGTTTGCATCTCGTCGTGCAGTCCGTTCGAGAATCTTTCCTTCCTCTTCTCGTTGGTGTCGATTTCATCCGGGGCGTACCTTGACAGAGTGAGAAACCTGTCGCGGTATTCTACCACCGACATCCTTCCTTGCTTGAGTTCGCGGAACTCGTCTCTCATTCTCTTGATCAGTCCTTGGGGCACATGGTACTTGCTGAACTTCAGCTTGAAGTCTTCCCATGTCATCATCTGTCCCGCATTCATTGCACGGGCACTTGTCCACCGGGCTGCGGCAGGTCCCGACGAGGTAGTGGGTGGCGAACGAGTACTTTTTCTGCGGCTTCAACTCCCGCAACTTCAAGATTGTTCTCCATGGTCTGGAGCCAGTCATCAGCATCAAGGGGCTCTTCAGTCTTGTTGAACATCGGTGGGTTGGTGTGCTGAAAGTTCTTCAGCTTTGATCCAGGGTGATCATTGTTTCTGTGGCCTTGATTATTCTGAGCTATCTGTTGCAGTGCGGCAAGGTTTGCTTGGCGTTCAGCTCTCTCGACTTCTCGGTCTGCCATCATTGTCTGCAGCAGCTGCATCATGGCATCCTGGGTGGTGTAGCGGGTTGGTGGGGCCATCTGAATATTGAGGTAGATGATAAGATAAGAGGGAAATTTCTAGGGTTTGTTTTGTTAAAATTGAAGAAGTTCATAAATTGAAAACTTGAGTAGTGTTGCGGGGGTAAAAACCAACAACACTTTTTCATTCATACCAAATATCACATATTACAAAGCTAACACACCGTTGGTTTGAAGAACCATTCATCGCTCTACGATACAAGGGGATCCTGATACAACTCACACCTACTTAAGTGCTTGGGTGATACTACTCTTCAGGGTGGAATTCTGCGTCTTCACGGGTAATGTGCTTGGCCAGAGGCGAGGGCGTTGTCCAAATCCCTGCGGGTTTTGTACTGCCTGAAGTCCTGAGGTGCTTCATAGGGGTTCATCTTTGGTTGTGGTGGGGGCATGGTCATCGGTCTTCCCATGGAGTCATGTCTTGGGTAGTAGATGAAACGAGTGTTCTTGATCTTGTTCTCATTTTGTCCGCACAGACGAAAAATTGCTTCTTGCATAGCTTTGTCTAGCCCTTCCTTCCAAGTGTTTCCCGTTACGGAAAACCATATGGTTTCCCATACCCGGGGCATCAAGCTTCCTTCGTAGATCAGTAGAAACGTCCCACCGAGGTGGTTCTCCTATCTGAGCTTTGAGGGGTATTCCGAAGAATTCGGGATACGGGTGTCCTAGATAGTCCACTAGTTGCTTCAACTCCTTTTCGAACCTTAGGTCGCCTCCGGAACCAAGCTGATAGGACTACCATTGGTACTTCATCTGTGAGCAATTAGGATAAGTAAGTTAATGAGGTGATCAAGTGTGCGAGAATTTTATGTACAATTATAAAGAAAAGTAGAGCATGGATTTATTCTTTTGGAAAGACCTTAAGATAAGGGTGAGAATAAGTTTTCGAAATATTCACTTTCTTTGTTTTGAAACTAAGTTTTTCGGACGTCCATTCTAACTAGGGTCTCCTAAGGTCAAACAATGGCTACGATACCAACTTGTCAACACCCGGATTTTTAAGTCCGGATGCCTATTATGCCATACATCGCAATCCCAGGAATATTGTTGTTGCGAGACATAATAGTTGAATATCATAGAGTCATCATTTATTACAACACATAATCGTCTTACAAAGATAGATCACATGATCCAATATTACAATAGTAGTTGATCTATCGATCAACGAACATCACAAATAGCGGAAGCGAAGTAGTAGTGGCTCTCTAATCCACAGGCCAACGCTTGACGTCAGGAGCGGTCCTAGTTGTCGTAGACGTCCTGTTGTCCATCTTCCTCGTCTTGTTGTTCTCCTTCAAAGTCCGGCCATTTGAATAGCCGGGGACAAAGCCATGAGTACTTTTAAAGTACTCGCAAACTAATACTAGTGTAAGCACTATCAACTATAGTAAGGGGGTGCTAAGCTCTAAGTTTATTTGCATAAAGCCAAGTTTATTTCATAAACATTTAGAAAAGACTCTTCATTTGCTAAACTAACTCAAGTGGGAACATTAGTGTCATTCCCACAACTCTGTTGTGATTCAATTCAAAGTCACCATTCACCTTTCAAATTCACGTCTCAAGTCATATGTCACATTTTTGAAAATGGTCTGATGACGGAACAGTATGGCCTTCCCAACCGTCCATAACCGTGGACACGGCTATTCGAATAGTTCTACACTCTGCAGAGGTCGTACACTTGTGCCACAATATTTGCAATAATCCGTCAGGGTTAACTGGCCCTGATTTACCATACTCCGTAGGCGGACTACCAACCATAACCTTTCACTTACATACTCTAGTATGAGCACCTCTCCCCATGAGCTTGGCCTCCCGGTGAAAACCGCGATCAACCCGGAAGCGCACAGGGCTTGGGCCGGACATTCACCTCATTCCACATCATATCGCATCGTTTTGTTTGTTGTGGAGGCAGCCCTCGGCCTAACCCCGATGACGCTTGTTTAGAGGGAACCCATACTAAAGCACATAAATTTCTAGTTAAGCCCTTACCCATATTGGGTATTGTGGGGGTACTTTCAAATTGGAATGGTATCGCATCCGAACCCAACCATCAGTTTTGTAAAATTCACCAAGTCATTCACAAGTCATATTCACCTTCAAAATCTTTCAATAGAATGAAGCATCATTCCAAGGTTTTCAAAGTCATTTCATTTCACATGATCCCATCTAGAGTAGTCAATTCTATTTGTTTAGCACTAGCAACTAGTCATGAGGGGTGCTAACTAGCTTGTCTTGCTCTAGGCTAACTTTGATGCTCTTGTTCTACTCTATATCTAAACCAAGTGAATCATGAATCAAAAAGGTAAACTTTGATAAACAAAATTTAGAAAAGCTTGTAAAGTAAAAACTTGGGATGGGAGCATTAAGCATAAAATAAAGATATTGGTGCCTTGCTCTTGTAGAGCTTTGCACAAGGGAACCTTGCAAGAGTGTTAGCTTGCCTTGATTGGTGTATTGATCAAAGTTTTACGGCTCTTCCTCCTGGTAGAATACCTCCTCCTCTTGATAGTCTCCGGTACTAGCGTCTAAAAACGAATACGAGGATACAATCACCAAACAATACTTAAGTACTCTTAATTAGCCTTAATGGCTCACTCAAATGGTCTAGCATCACTACTTAACATTTATTCACAAATTATGCTAGGGTTTCTTTTAATATTAGGAAAATAATTTCCTCTCATTGAAAATGTGGGTTAGGGTTTCTATTTAGTTTGGGAGAAATAATTTCCTCTCATTGAATTCTTCTTAATATTTAATCTTCTCAAATAACCAGGGATGATCCCATGTTGACCAAGGTCAACACTTCACACTTAGTATTTGAGAAAAGTGATTTAAATGAGATTCATCATCTCATGTGATTTAAATAACTAATGCAATTTAAATACTATGTTGATTTAAATTCTACAAGTGAGCAAGTATGAACCTATGCAGTAGAGGTCATCATATTACTTCATAATATATGAGACCATGATTTAAATGAGATGCTACACCTCATAGATTTAAATTCTAGAATTTGAAATAGTTTAAATGGGCTAGTATTGACTACATAGCCAATATTTTGAATCTAGCCCATGATCATAAACAGTAACCATATCATATTTTTACATAATCAATTAGGGTTTGTGAAATGTGAATTATTGCAATTGGATTCACTTCAAAATTCAAATTGGTTGATTTTTAAGATTTATTTGAATACTGAAAAGTCTCTGTTTTGTTATTTTTGCTATTCAAAATCTACATAACATATGAGGTTGAATCCAGTGGTGTTAGTTAGAGCAATTCATAAGCTTTCCAGAACATTTGGATTTGCTAAATTTGAGTTTGTAGAATTTGAACTATTCAATTTATAGTAAGGGACCAGTATTGAAAAGTTGTCTGAAACAATTTAATTCAAAAAGGGAAATGGGCTTAGGCGGGAAAGGAAATGGGCCAGAATTGTTTTAAATGCGAAACTGGCCCGGCACCGGTATCGGTGTCACGACCGCGGGCCGCTAACATGTGAGGGGCCACCCGTCAGTGGCTAATAACTGCCGAAGCGGTATGCTCTGACCTAGACCGTCGGATTAAGAGATGATCGTGCGGTCGGGGTTCGTCTTCTTCTCCGGCGAGAGGAGGGCGTGCTGGCGACGGAGGGTGGGGGTCGGGGAGCGTCCTGGGCCGCCGGCGGTCGAGGCGAGGGGTGCGAGGCGTCGTTGGCGAGGACGTAGAGGCTCCTGAGTACGGCGGCGAGGCTCGAGGCGGCGTGGATCAACGGGTTGATCGCGGCGGCTCCGGCGGGTGTGAGCTTGCGATTGGGGCTGCTCCGACGATGGCTGGTGCAATTGGCGCGGTGGAGGAGACTCGGTGAAGAGAGGGAAGTGGATGGTGTGCGAGATAGAAGGAGCCGATCGTCTCCATTTATAGTGTTGAGAGGTGGCCGCGGGGTGCTGAGAGGGGTCGTCCATGGCGCCGGCGTCTGGAGCGGTGAAGGGGCAATCTAGGGGGCGCGTAGCGTTGCAGTCATCCGAGGGGTGCTAGTGAGCTTGACGGCACGGTTAAAGGGGGTCTGAGGCGGGCTGGCGATGATGCCGTCCGTGCGATGCACGTGGCGGCGAGGGAGTTGATCATGGCGACGGCTAGGGCTCTCCCGCGTGCCGATGAGGATGTCCAGGAGGGACGCGGGAGTGTAGGCGCGTGCGTGTGCAAGAGGGCAAAGCGAGGGGAGGACGAGGGCGGCCGGACCGGAGATGCTCCGTCGTGTCCGGGGATGAGGTCGGGGCGCGCTCACCGCGTGCCTGGCAAGGTACTGGGCGTGCATGGGCGCGCCTGGTTCGGCCAATGTTGTGCTCGTTTCGATCCAGAGAGGGTACAGGCATGCTCAGGGAGGTTCGGTGATGCTCCAGGACAAGGTGGATGTGGCCAGGGATGAGTGGAGAGGTAGGGTGGCATGGGGGTGTCTAGCATGGCCGGCATGGTGTGTTCTTCATCATGCCTCTACTTTAATCAGTGCTAAAGTGCTGGGTTGGATGCAGAGGAGGTACAGAGGATGGATGATCACAATTCTAAAGGGGTTTAGGCTAAGAACCAGGGGATAATAGAGTGTATGCAAAGTCTGAATTGATGCCTGCCAAGTGTTTGACAAAATGGCCGCATGAACTTTTTTGTGGAATTTTGGAAATATTTTTGGTGAATCTCATTCTTATATTTAATGTGATGGAAAGGTGGTGTTGGTGTTCATTTTGGTGAAGTTTTGCAACATTTCAAAAAGTGGGTCATCTTCACATAGTTTCAAAGTCTCCACTTGTCCATTCTATTACGGTCAACCTAGTCAACATTGGCATGTGTGGTCAACATGAATGTTGTTCACTTTTACTTGGTCTTGGATGACATGGCATTAGTTGACTAAGTTTAGTTTAAGAAATGAGAAATACGAGAGGGGTAAAGTGGGGAACATTTTATAAAATGGCAATATGACCATTATCACATGTTATTGAGATTTGATTTTTCCTTTGGTTTGATTCTGGTTTCTTTGTGTCAATTGTGTTTGTTTTTGATATATAAGAGTTTTACAATCAAAGGCACAAGCCAAAGTGGCCTTGGTTGAGGTTTTGCAAAAAGGGCTAAGTGTGTGTGAGTGAAGAAATGATATTTTCTCACATTCTCATTTCTCTCCATTTGATTTTGGTTTCATTGATGCAATTGTGTTAGTTTGAGTTATATAAGAGTTTTAGAATCCATAGGGCAAGCAATGGTGGCCTCATATGAAGATTTGTAAAATTGCCCTTAGTGTATGTGAGTAAAAATTGGAATTATCTCACCATTTGAATTCTCTCCATTTGATTTGACCTTTGTTGACTCTAATGTGGTTCTTATTAGTTTAGAAACATTTTAAGAGCATTGAAACCAATTCAAAAGGTCTTGTTCAAAGATTTGCAAATTTGGCCTTAATACATAAGAGGTGATGTGTCAATTTTTATTATTTTTGAAAAGGGTTCATCTTGCTTTACTTGAACATGGGTTAGGGTCAATTTAGTGTTATAATAGGTTGAGAGATGGTTTCCCAACATTTGGTCAAGGTTTAGAGTCATAGGGCAAAAATTGGTGAAATGGCTATGTGCCACATATGCCTCTATGCATATGTTGCATTTGATTTTAAATTTGACTTGGATTGGCCCAATTGGTGGGGTTGAGTGTTGAAATGGTTCATAGGAGTGATCCAACCATTCACAACATGTCTTAGGGTCAATATTCTTAAATTCTCATATTTGCTATTTTACTCTCATATGCCTCTATGGCATTTTTAGTTTCTTTTTAATTTTCTTTGGAAACAACTTGAAATTGGTTTGATGGGTACTAGGTATGGTGTATGAAGGTTTTCCAAATCTCTATGCAAAGTAGAAAAGCTTAGGGTAAGGTTTTATAAATATAGCCATAGGCACATATGCCTTTTTCTTATTTATTTTCCTTTTATTTTATTTTAGCTAGGGTGGTGAAAAGAGGGGTGAGGTTTAGGGTTTTAGAGTATTTCAAATACTAATAACAAGCAATCATAGTAATAACACAAGAATTAAGCAAGGTCACTATGTATCATACTCTATTTAATAAAAGTTTTTGTTGGTTCCAAAATTTGGAACTAGTGAAATTCATTTGTTTTATTTTGAAATTCTTGGGATGTTACAAACCCTTCCCCCTTAAACAAATCTCGTCCCGAGATTTTAAGAAAAGTTAGGTTCCTAAGAGAGATTGAGCATTTTATTAACGGGAAGACATACTTGGCGAGTGTCACGTGGTGCTTCACGAGCTTCGGTGGCGATCATGTGGTAGAGGCGGCCGTTGTTGTTGTTCTGGTTCCTTCTACCGGCAAAACGGCGCTGTTCTCGGGCAGGTGCAGCGGTGTTGGCGGCAATCTTGGCAAGCTTCTTGGGGCACTCATTGGAGTAGTGGCCCACAACTCCACATTCATAGCAGTTTATCAGTTGACTTGTCCTTCGGGTTGACGGGGATGGCATTGCTTCCAGTCCTCGGGCCAGTATTGGTGTTGTTGTTGTTTCCATTGTTGCTGTTGCTGTTGGGGTTGTTGTTGTTGTGGTGGCTGTTGTTGTTGTTGTTGTTGTTGTTGTTGCCTCCGGGCTTCGGGGGTCCTCCGTTGTTGTTGTTGTTGTTGTAGGGGCGATAATTGCGAGCGGGGGCTTGTTGTATCTTGGGGTGAATCCTCCGGAGGAGTTATTGCGGTACTTCGGGTATGGTGGGGTCCACTCGGTTCATCATTCTGCGTTTGCGGTTCTCATTGGCTCGATGCAGCTTTCCTTCCATCTGTATGGCTGAGTCTACAAGGGCTTCTAAGTCAGCGAACGGAATGTTCACTAACACAGTTTGCATCTCGTCGTGCAGTCCGTTCAGGAATCTTTCCTTCCTCTTCTCGTTGGTGTCGATTTCATCCGGGGCGTACCTTGACAGAGTGAGAAACCTGTCGCGGTATTCTACCACCGACATCCTTCCTTGCTTGAGTTCGCGGAACTCGTCTCTCATTCTCTTGATCAGTCCTTGGGGCACATGGTACTTGCTGAACTTCAGCTTGAAGTCTTCCCATGTCATCATCTGTCCCGCATTCATTGCACGGGCACTTGTCCACCGAGGCTACGGCAGGTCCGACGGGTAGTGGGTGGCGAACAGATACTTTTCTGCGGCTTCAACTCCCGCAACTTCAAGATTGTTCTCCATGGTCCGGAGCCGGTCATCGAGCATCAAGGGGCTCTTCGGTCTTGTTGAACATCGGTGGGTTGGTGTGCTGAAAGTTCTTCAGCTTTGATCCAGGGTGATCATTGTTTCCGTGGCCTTGATTGTTCGAGCTATCTGTTGCAGTGCGGCAAGGTTTGCTTGGCGTTCAGCTCTCTCGACTTCTCGGTCTGCCATCATTGTCTGCAGCAGTTGCATCATGGCATCCTGGGTGGTGTAGCGGGTTGGTGGGGCCATCTGAATATTGAGGTAGATGATAAGATAAGAGGGAAATTTCTAGGGTTTGTTTTGTTAAAATTGAAGAAGTTCATAAATTGAAAACTTGAGTAGTGTTGCGGGGGTAAAAACCAACAACACTTTTTCATTCATACCAAATATCACATATTACAAAGCTAACACACCGTTGGTTTGAAGAACCATTCATCGCTCTACGATACAAGGGGATCCTGATACAACTCACACCTACTTAAGTGCTTGGGTGATACTACTCTTCAGGGTGGAATTCTGCGTCTTCACGGGTAATGTGCTTGGCCAGAGGCGAGGGCGTTGTCCAAATCCCTGCGGGTTTTGTACTGCTCGAAGTCTCGAGGTGCTTCATAGGGGTTCATCTTTGGTTGTGGTGGGGGCATGGTCATCGGTCTTCCCATGGAGTCATGTCTTGGGTAGTAGATGAAACGAGTGTTCTTGATCTTGTTCTCATTTTGTCCGCACAGACGAAAAATTGCTTCTTGCATAGCTTTGTCTAGCCCTTCCTTCCAAGTGTTTCCCGTTACAGAAAACCATATGGTTTCCCATACTGGGGCATCAAGCTTCCTTCGTAGATCAGTAGAAACGTCCCACCGAGGTGGTTCTCCTATCTGAGCTTTGAGGGGTATTCCGAAGAATTCGGGATACGGGTGTCCTAGATAGTCCACTAGTTGCTTCAACTCCTTTTCGAACCTTAGGTCGCCTCCGGAACCAAGCTGATAGGACTCCCATTGGTACTTCATCTGTGAGCAATTAGGATAAGTAAGTTAATGAGGTGATCAAGTGTGCAGAATTTTATGTACAATTATAAAGAAAAGTAGAGCATGGATTTATTCTTTTGGAAAGACCTTAAGATAAGGGTGAGAATAAGTTTTCAGAAATATTCACTTTCTTTGTTTTGAAACTAAGTTTTTCGGACGTCCATTCTAACTAGGGTCTCCTAAGGTCAAACAATGGCTCTGATACCAACTTGTCAACACCCGGATTTTTAAGTCCGAATGCCTATTATGCCATACATCGCAATCCCAGGAATATTGTTGTTGCGAGACATAATAGTTGAATATCATAGAGTCATCATTTATTACAACACATAATCGTCTTACAAAGATAGATCACATGATCCAATATTACAATAGTAGTTGATCTATCGATCAACGAACATCACAAATAGCGGAAGCGAAGTAGTAGTGGCTATCTAATCCACAGGCCAACGCTTGACGTCAGGAGCGGTCCTAGTTGTCGTAGACGTCCTGTTGTCCATCTTCCTCGTACTGTTGTTCTCCTTCAAAGTCTGGCCATTGAATAGCCAGGGACAAAGCCATGAGTACTTTTAAAGTACTCGCAAACTAATACTAGTGTAAGCACTATCAACTATAGTAAGGGGGTGCTAAGCTCTAAGTTTATTTGCATAAAGCCAAGTTTATTTCATAAACATTTAGAAAAGACTCTTCATTTGCTAAACTAACTCAAGTGGGAACATTAGTGTCATTCCCACAACTCTGTTGTGATTCAATTCAAAGTCACCATTCACCTTTCAAATTCACGTCTCAAGTCATATGTCACATTTTTGAAAATGGTCGATGACGGAACAGTATGGCCTTCCCAACCGTCCATAACCGTGGACACGGCTATTCGAATAGTTCTACACTCTGCGAGAGGTCGTACACTTGTGCCACAATATTTGCAATAATCCGTCGGGGTTAGCGGCCCCGATTTACCATACTCCGTAGGCGGACTACCAACCATAACCTTTCACTTACATACTCTAGTATGAGCACCTCTCCCCATGAGCTTGGCCTCCCGGTGAAAACCGCGATCAACCCGGGAACGCACGGGGCTTGGGCCGGACATTCACCTCATTCCACATCATATCGCATCGTTTTGTTTGTTGTGGAGGCAGCCCTCGGCCTAACCCCGATGACGCTTGTTTAGAGGGAACCCATACTAAAGCACATAAATTTCTAGTTAAGCCCTTACCCATATTGGGTATTGTGGGGGTACTTTCAAATTGGAATGGTATCGCATCCGAACCCAACCATCGGTTTTGTAAAATTCACCAAGTCATTCACAAGTCATATTCACCTTCAAAATCTTTCAATAGAATGAAGCATCATTCCAAGGTTTTCAAAGTCATTTCATTTCACATGATCCCATCTAGAGTAGTCAATTCTATTTGTTTAGCACTAGCAACTAGTCATGAGGGGTGCTAACTAGCTTGTCTTGCTCTAGGCTAACTTTGATGCTCTTGTTCTACTCTATATCTAAACCAAGTGAATCATGAATCAAAAGGTAAACTTTGATAAACAAAATTTAGAAAAGCTTGTAAAGTAAAAACTTGGGATGGGAGCATTAAGCATAAAATAAAGATATTGGTGCCTTGCTCTTGTAGAGCTTTGCACAAGGGAACCTTGCAAGAGTGTTAGCTTGCCTTGATTGGTGTATTGATCAAAGTTTTCTGGCTCTTCCTCCTGGTAGAATACCTCCTCCTCTTGATAGTCTCCGGTACTAGCGTCTAAAAACGAATACGAGGATACAATCACCAAACAATACTTAAGTACTCTTAATTAGCCTTAATGGCTCACTCAAATGGTCTAGCATCACTACTTAACATTTATTCACAAATTATGCTAGGGTTTCTTTAATATTAGGAAAATAATTTCCTCTCATTGAAAATGTGGGTTAGGGTTTCTATTTAGTTTGGGAGAAATAATTTCCTCTCATTGAATTCTTCTTAATATTTAATCTTCTCAAATAACCAGGGATGATCCCATGTTGACCAAGGTCAACACTTCACACTTAGTATTTGAGAAAAGTGATTTAAATGAGATTCATCATCTCATGTGATTTAAATAACTAATGCAATTTAAATACTATGTTGATTTAAATTCTACAAGTGAGCAAGTATGAACCTATGCAGTAGAGGTCATCATATTACTTCATAATATATGAGACCATGATTTAAATGAGATGCTACACCTCATAGATTTAAATTCTAGAATTTGAAATAGTTTAAATGGGCTAGTATTGACTACATAGCCAATATTTTGAATCTAGCCCATGATCATAAACAGTAACCATATCATATTTTTACATAATCAATTAGGGTTTGTGAAATGTGAATTATTGCAATTGGATTCACTTCAAAATTCAAATTGGTTGATTTTTAAGATTTATTTGAATACTTGAAAAGTCTCTGTTTTGTTATTTTTGCTATTCAAAATCTACATAACATATGAGGTTGAATCCAGTGGTGTTAGTTAGAGCAATTCATAAGCTTTCCAGAACATTTGGATTTGCTAAATTTGAGTTTGTAGAATTTGAACTATTCAATTTATAGTAAGGGACCAGTATTGAAAAGTTGCTGAAACAATTTAATTCAAAAAGGGGAAATGGGCTTAGGCGGGAAAGGAAATGGGCCAGAATGTTTTAAACTGCGAAACTGGCCCAGCCCAGTATCGGTTCACAGCCGCGGGCCAGCTGACATGTGAGGGGCCACCCGTCAGTGGCTAATAACTGCCGAAGCGGTATGCTCTGACCTAGACCGTCGGATTAAGAGATGATCGTGCGGTCGGGGTTCGTCTTCTTCTCCGGCGAGAGGAGGGCGTGCTGGCGACGGCGGGTGGGGGTCGGGGAGCGTCCTGGGCCGCCGTCGGTCGAGGCAGGGGTGCGAGGCGTCGTTGGCGAGGACGTAGAGGCTCCCGAGTACGGCGGCGAGGCTCGGGGCGGCGTGGATCAACGGGTTGATCCGCGGCGGCTCCGGCGGGTGTGAGCTTGCGATTGGGGCTGCTCCGACGATGGCTGGTGCAATTGACTGGTGGAGGAGACTCAGTGAAGAGAGGGAAGTGGATGGTGTGCAGATAGAAGGAGCCGATCGTCTCCATTTATAGTGTTGAGAGGTGGCCGCGGGGTGCTGAGAGGGGTCGTCCATGGCGCCGGCGTCTGGAGCGGTGAAGGGGCAATCTAGGGGCGCGTAGCGTTGCAGTCATCCGAGGGGTGCTAGTGAGCTTGACGGCACGGTTAAAGGGGGTCTGAGGCGGGCTGGCGATGATGGCGTCCGTGCAGTACCGTGGCGGCAGGGAGTTGATCATGGCGACGGCTAGGACTCTCCCGCGTGCTGATGAGGATGTCTAGGAGGACGCAGGAGTGTAGGCGCGTGCGTGTGCAAGAGGGCAAAGCGAGGGGAGGACGAGGGCGACCGGACCAGAGATGCTCTGTCGTGTCCAGGATGAGGTCGGGGCACGCTCACCGCGTGCCTGGCAAGGTACTGGGCGTGCATGGGCGCGCCTGGTTCGGCCAATGTTGTGCTCGTTTCGATCCAGAGAGGGTACAGGCATGCTCAGGGAGGTTCGGTGATGCTCCAGGACAAGGTGGATGTGGCCGGGGATGAGTGGAGAGGTAGGGTGGCATGGGGGTGTCTAGCATGGCCGGCATGGTGTGTTCTTCATCATGCCTCTACTTTAATCGAGTGCTAAAGTGCTGGGTTGGATGCAGAGGAGGTACGAGAGGATGGATGATCACAATTCTAAAGGGGTTTAGGCTAAGAACCAGGGGATAATAGAGTGTATGCAAAGTCCGAATTGATGCACTGCAAGTGTTTGACAAAATGGCCGCATGAACTTTTTTGTGGAATTTTGGAAATATTTTTGGTGAATCTCATTCTTATATTTAATGTGATGGAAAGGTGGTGTTGGTGTTCATTTTGGTGAAGTTTTGCAACATTTCAAAAAGTGGGTCATCTTCACATAGTTTCAAAGTCTCCACTTGTCCATTCTATTCTGGTCAACCTAGTCAACATTGGCATGTGTGGTCAACATGAATGTTGTTCACTTTTACTTGGTCTTGGATGACATGGCATTAGTTGACTAAGTTTAGTTTAAGAAATGAGAAATACAGAGGGGTAAAGTGGGGAACATTTTATAAAATGGCAATATGACCATTATCACATGTTATTGAGATTTGATTTTTTCCTTTGGTTTGATTCTGGTTTCTTTGTGTCAATTGTGTTTGTTTTTGATATATAAGAGTTTTACAATCAAAGGCACAAGCCAAAGTGGCCTTGGTTGAGGTTTTGCAAAAAGGGCTAAGTGTGTGTGAGTGAAGAAATGATATTTTCTCACATTCTCATTTCTCTCCATTTGATTTTGGTTTCATTGATGCAATTGTGTTAGTTTGAGTTATATAAGAGTTTTAGAATCCATAGGGCAAGCAATGGTGGCCTCATATGAAGATTTGTAAAATTGCCCTTAGTGTATGTGAGTAAAAATTGGAATTATCTCACCATTTGAATTCTCTCCATTTGATTTGACCTTTGTTGACTCTAATGTGGTTCTTATTAGTTTAGAAACATTTTAAGAGCATTGAAACCAATTCAAAAGGTCTTGTTCAAAGATTTGCAAATTTGGCCTTAATACATAAGAGGTGATGTGTCAATTTTTATTATTTTTGAAAAGGGTTCATCTTGCTTTACTTGAACATGGGTTAGGGTCAATTTAGTGTTATAATAGGTTGAGAGATGGTTTCCCAACATTTGGTCAAGGTTTAGAGTCATAGGGCAAAAATTGGTGAAATGGCTATGTGCCACATATGCCTCTATGCATATGTTGCATTTGATTTTAAATTTGACTTGGATTGGCCCAATTGGTGGGGTTGAGTGTTGAAATGGTTCATAGGAGTGATCCAACCATTCACAACATGTCTTAGGGTCAATATTCTTAAATTCTCATATTTGCTATTTTACTCTCATATGCCTCTATGGCATTTTTAGTTTCTTTTTAATTTTCTTTGGAAACAACTTGAAATTGGTTTGATGGGTACTAGGTATGGTGTATGAAGGTTTTCCAAATCTCTATGCAAAGTAGAAAAGCTTAGGGTAAGGTTTTATAAATATAGCCATAGGCACATATGCCTTTTTCTTATTTATTTTCCTTTTATTTTATTTTAGCTAGGGTGGTGAAAAGAGGGGTGAGGTTTAGGGTTTTAGAGTATTTCAAATACTAATAACAAGCAATCATAGTAATAACACAAGAATTAAGCAAGGTCACTATGTATCATACTCTATTTAATAAAAGTTTTTGTTGGTTCCAAAATTTGGAACTAGTGAAATTCATTTGTTTTATTTTGAAATTCTTGGGATGTTACACTATGCATAAATAAGACATGAATCGACCCGATTTATACAGAAAAGACCGTCAAACTTGTATTCTAGTATATAGAATTACAGGTAGACCCAGAAAGGAAGTCGCAGAAACATCAGTCCCAGAAGAAAAAAAAGCGTTCTAACAACCAATCACAGCGACCAATTTACACTTGAATCGGTTTCAGCTTTCGTCAGATCCATAGGAGCTGAAGTGCTTCACCCTGAACTTAAACTCGCCCTTGACACCATCAAACGACACAAACTCCGCTCCCTGCTCCTCGGCCTTCTTCGCGAGCATCTCCTTGTACCTGTCCAGCTTCGGACCATCCGTGTACGTCTCGCCCGTCTTCCTACTCCTGCACTTGACGTTCAACATAGTCACCACTGCAGCTTTGTTCAGGCCCTCGCCAACCGGGGGCTTCTTGCTCTCGTCCTTGTACACGGCCACTTCGCGGTTATTGAATTCCACAACCGACTCCAGATCAAGGCCCCTCACGTCCGTTTCGCCCAAGAATTTGATGCTGCCATAGCCTCGACGTCCGACAACAAAGTCTGTAACGCGACAGCAGTAGCCTGGCTCATCACGTTCTTTGGCCGCAAGCTCCTCTAGGCTAGGCTCCGTGAATTAATCCCCCTTGGAGAGGTTAGGCGTCGTCTTCTTAGGAACCATGGCGGCAATGAACTTTTGCAAGCAAAACTTGAAGAATGTGAGCATGCGATGGTAGCTGAAATCTGCAGGCAAAACAGGAAGTAAGTAACTTTGCGGTCCATCAACACTGTAGTGCGGGAAGCATTATTAGCATCTCAATGAAGATGAAGGATCTCGACCGGGAAACCCCTGGCCGCCGATCAGCCAGCAGAGACGACGACGAGGTGGTCGGTATTGGCACTTACTGTTGGAAGAGCCGAACATGGCTGGTAGATGGCAGGGGCGCGGCGGCGGAGGAGACTGTAGGTCACCGGTCCGGCGGCGCTGGTGTGCTTCTTCTTCCTTCGTCGCAGGGTCCCTCCCCTGTTTGGTCTCGTTTTTTTTTTTCTTCCTTCGTCCACGAGTCTGGTGGGTGGGGCCGGTTCGTCTGTGTCTTTGCTTTCGGCCGTGCCGCGGCTCTATATAGCGTCCTCGTAGCTTAGGAACAACGCCATAAACGATCGGTAAACTGACGCTAATCTATACCGCGCCGCGTAGCTTACTTTGAACGCCAACAAAGGCCAAGAGACCGGTTGCGTAATGGACCGTCCGGGCCTCAGCCCCATATGCGCAGGAGTCGGACAAGGTATGAAGAGGAAGGAGGGTTCAGACTTGAGACTAGCAATGCGAGATCAACATCCACTGGCGGCGGTGAGATCCGACGACGAGCGCCCCGACTGCCTACGGGAGGAAGGCGACGGGACAAGGTCCGCGAGGAGAGGAGGGGGCACAAGGAGGAAGGTGACGCCTCAGCCCACGTCCAAATTCAATTTGTACTCCTTCCATTTGGAAATATAAGATGTTTTAGGTACTTTAAAGTGTACTAGATACAAACTAAAATGAATAACTAAAAATAGATTAGATACAAATTAAAATGGATGAACCAAAGAAATGGTTCAACATCTTACTTTTCCAAGCGGAGAGAGTATTTTTTTCATGGAAGCTTTTCAGTTTTCTCGCAAAAGTATAACTTTTCAGTTGTTGAGTTCAAAGATACTTCGAAAGCTAAAACAAAAAGCGAATGTGCTGCTGCTAAGTTAGCAGAACATCAAACACTTGACGGGAATGCTTTATGCAGGGCCGGCGCTGAGGCAGTGCATCCGGTGCGGTTGCACTGGGCCCCCAACAGCTAGGGGCCCCAACCAGGTACGTGCATGCATGCTCATTAGCCTAGAATTTCTTTAATACTGGATCAGCCCAATCACTAGAAGCACGCACGCAGCTATCGCTGCAGGAAAAAATGACCAAATCGATTCCAATCCATGTTGCAGCACACTCACGCAGCCCCTTGCGGCGTTGCGCATCTATTCCAGTTCCATCACCGCGACGGGGAGCCTCTCTGTTCTTTCTCAGAAAATTAATGGACTAGGATAGTCAGTAAAACTCAGTAAAACCTATATATCCTCCTTGGATTACTTTGTATTATTTCATCTGATTCGTTTAGATTCATTCTCCTTCATTTCCCATAGGCTTGACTAGAGAGAGAAAAATGGTGGAACTAGAGGTCAATTGCAAGGGGAAAAGGAAATTGGCGGCCGCGACACCAAGTGCGGCATGAGTCCAGCGCCCGGCGCGCGGGTGCCAAGGCCAAGGCGATGGTTGACGACGGTCGAGGAAGAAAGCCGACGGCAAGCAATCCCTGCTCCGGATATCTTTGTTTCAACTTTTCAATAGATTTACTAATTCTTCTAGTGCTTGTGTTTTTTTGCTTCTATGCTGAGATGTCATGAAAAAAGCGTATAGTTTCTTATAAAAACAACAAAATAGGAATCAATCGGATTGATGTTGTGTATTCGCTTTAGAAAGTTTATGTATATAGGGGAATTTTTCATCAATAAGACCATGAGTAGTTTTTGTTTGAGAATTCAGAGAAAAAATGTGTCATTAGTTGCTATTGGAATATAAAAATTATCTATAAGTATTTTTGTATAAGGGCCTCTCTTTTTTTTCTTGCACTGGGCCCCTGATATGTCAGGGCCGGCCCTGGCTTTATGATCTTCAATCGGCAGCGCCCACAAGCATTTGATCGGTGCCTTCCAACTTAGCAGTTAGTACTTAGTACTACCATAAACATCATAAATCCTTAATTTGATATCCTCAACATGCTTCAGCATAATCATATATGGTATTCTGAAGCACGAACACTGCGTGCTCATTTCCTTTAGTGAGACATTTACCCCAGCATCTGAAAGATGCATATCAGCACGCAGACTCATTTGTTTCCAAGTATACTTCAGAGTGTTAAAACGGAACTGAAATGATCTACAGTATGTCTCTCCATCACTTGTTCCCGAGATTGGCATGAGCCAGTGTAATACAAATTACACTTATTGATCAGCTCAAATAAACCAAGACTATATACAAAAATCACGGTATCTAGCTTGTACTCTGAGAAATTACTATCATTTCATCTCATTCATCATATTTCATCTAGCTAAGCAGTAGTCAACTGAGACCGTTGCGTTAGCTCCTCAAAAGCGCGCATGGCTTCACTGTCGAGTCCTCCCGCAAACTACAAATCAAACAAAAAAAAGGCGCATATGTTACAACAAAGTTGTATGTAATCTTCGATAAAGGCATAGTTAATACATACCTGGTGAACCCTATATGTGAAGCGCACGCTCTGAGCAACGAGAGCAGCCGTGTTCCCTCCTCCTGTATCTGCCACTATTTCCTTGAGGACTCTCTTCATGTGCACCTTTGCAAGTACTACTGACGCCACCTTTATCTACAAATTCAAACAGCGAACAATTCCAAACCAGTTAATCATCTGATACAAATACTAAGTACAAGGATACTAATTAATTGACTACCTTCGAAGCAATCCCTGAATCGAGCATCCACTCAGTCGGAATTCCAAACTGTTTATAGCACGGCATCGCCGAGCTCCTAAGACTCAACAATCTCTTCATGCTCTTCTCCAGCCTGGCAAACAATTAATTATGGTAATTAGTTATGTCTCCGCAGGGAAAGTAAAGGACAAGAATCATGTATAAGGTCAATTGGTTCTTGATTTCATACTTATCTAGTAAGCTCGATATCTTCCTCAGAGTAGCCTCACAGGAGGTAGGGCTGCCATCATCGACACTCAAGGAAGAGACCTCTGTTACAACGCACTTGAGATCCCGGTATTCAAATGCGGCTTCCCGGAGTGCATCGGCTTTCTTCTCCGGCCAGCTGAAGTGCTTCAACACGCCTGTCTCATCCGACTGAATTTTACAACAGCTTAATTTAGTCAGTACTGCCTCACCAACCGTCTCAGTAGCCGTCCTGACTACTGATGAAAGCAACGACAAATGGTGGTACAAATATTATTGTGTTTGCTTGATTACCAGAGTTGAAAGTTGTTGATCAAGCCAATCAACAAAGGTCAACACTTGCTCCACATCGGTGTAAGTGTTAGTGTGAACTTTGTTTATGAGACCATTGATCAACTCTCCTTTTGTTTCAACATCCGTTTTGATCTGAGCAAACAAAGAGAAAATACATCTAGTCAGAAAATCATATACAGCTAAGTTAATCTTATTTCCAGGGTCGTTTAGTGGCATGATGCTGACCGCCAACAAGTGCGTGGAACGGTTCTGCAGCTCGCCAACAATGCTGTTATGATGGGCGGCACTGACAGCCACAGCTTTCTTGGTATCGCGCTTGTTCAGGGAGTTGTACATCTCGACCAATGCGGTTGCCTTGTTCACTGTGCTTATCTTGCCATGTTGCGGCGGTGGAGGCGGCGGTGCTGGGGCTCTTCCCAGGATTTTACTACTAGGTGGTGGTGGAGGTGGCGGTGAGGGGGGCTTCGGAGGCTGTGGTCTGCTCATTGCATCATCCTTTTGGTTGCTTCGTTGCGCCGCAACAGTCTGTGCCTTCTGAATTGGAAGTAAAAATCATTTGATGTGTGTTAGCCACTCACACCATGTATGCAGTTGTGAACCAACATGTAGATCAAAGCAGGTTGCAGGTAAACTGAGCATGGTAATAGGTAAATACAGCTTTTTTCAGGAGCTGGAAGAAAAGATGGCTGTAGCAGCTGCACGGCAATCAAACTGGTATGTGCTGATATGGAACCCAACTTACATGGATGTCATGCTGCTCCTGAAGCCGGGTGATGGTGCAGCGAGCAAGAGCAAGCTGGTGCGTGAGGTCGCTCTTGTCGCACTCCAGCTCAGTGTTGAGCAGCTGCAGCCTCTCCACCTCCTTCCTTAGGGCCTCCACCTCCCCACGCAGCTTGCGCGTCTCCTCCTCGGAATCCTCCTTGTGCCTCTTTGGCTTTGCAGTTGCAGGAGTGACCACCCTCTCCTCCTTGCTGCTCACCCTCACAAGCCTCCTCGCTCGAGGAGGAGTGGCTGGTGCTGGAGCTGGAGACGAAGAAGCTTCTTTGATGGGTGCTGCTGCCGCTCTCGGAACCCTGGTTCGTGCCGCCACCGAAGGCGAGGAGATCCTGCCACCATGGCCATTGCCCAGCACCGGCTGCTTCATCGTCTGTGTGAATCCAAGGAGCAGCCTAGGTAGTGGTCTAGTCTTAATTGTTGTCTTGCGACCTGAACTGAATACTACTTAGTGTCAGAAAGGAAGGTGCTGCCTGGGTGGTTGGCAGTGACAATATATGTTGGCATGCAGCATGTGGATTGTGGAATCAGCACAGCTCAGCTCCTTGTTGACTGCAGGCAGCAGGTACAAACAAGAGGATTATATCAGTGTCAATTGCAGTGAGAAGAAGAGGGCCATGAGAGGGCAACAGCTTGCCTGAACCTGATGGCTGCTATTAATGCAAGTAGGGTAAGGTAAGGCTGGTTCAGTTGAGAATGGCCAATCGGCCATGACCATGGGAGGACAGACAGGACCACAAAGCAGAGCACGCAACGACAGAGCAATAAACCCACGCTGTTACTATTAACCAACCCAAAACACAGTACACAGTGATGCATCACAATACGAGATCTACTCTACTCTACATGTCAAACAGTAATTACCATCTCAATTCTTTAGTATAACATGCACTCTGGTGTATGTAGTTATATAATCATGCAGCATTTCATATAGTTTTGTATATACTTGCATCTGGCTAAGCATTGCTTCGTATTGGAAATCTTAGGAAAAAATAGTGCAGACTGCAGAAAAATAGGTAGAACGAAGAGACAGCATATAAAGCATTGGATGCCACAAACCAAATAATTAAGCCACTGAAATTTAATATTGAGGGCAGGCCCTAGGCAGTTGACAAAGGGCCGGAGTAGTTGCAGCTGAAAGACTAATATACTTCTAGGCCATGTGAGAAACCACCTAGCTGAATGTATACACATGTATTATGCCAAATAAAATTTTGTATTGGACTAGTGGTGAGGAGGTCAGATGATGCACACTGCAGACATAAATTAACAAATCAAAGGATGGGTATGGCTTAAAGTTACACGAAAGTGACAAATGCTTAGTGAGCATTGAACATGAATTGCTTATCTATTTCCTGAAATGTACAGATTTTGGCTGTGCTGGAAACAATAACTTTAAGTAAACTGCAGCGATGAGTTGATTACTAAAACAGATTTAACTGACGACTGGTTGTGTTTGCTGTCTCTTGTCTCTTCCTTTATAGTTAACAACTGACCGACCCAATCCCTCTAATTAGTTTTGTACTTTAAGCAATGGCTTAATCATGAAGCATGACAGACCAACCCCATGCACTAAAGTAAATCTAAGCTACTTGGGCAAAGTGGTAACAAAACAAACACATTCTCCAGCCAAATCCAGCACAGAGAGGCAACTCCCATGGTTGAACATGAACCATGTTCTAACAGAAGAGAGCATGAACACAATAAAACGGAAATTCAATTCGGCTCCCGGGTGCGTATGCTCCCTCTACCAACAAAACATATTTTGAAGTGTGGAAAATTTTTGATAAAAAATTCTACATGTATATCTCCATAATATATGTGTATGCGTCAAGTTTCACGAAAAAATAATATTTTTTGTTGCCTATGTAAAAAAGAGAAAACTTATCCTGTGAAAAGCATTATTTTCAGCACTGAATTTTGTCTTTTTTACACACGTCACATGATAAGTTCATTTTTTATGAAACGACTTTGTGAGCGCGTAGCACGTGAAGATGTACGTGCAGATTTTTTGTTTCAATTTTTTTGAACTTCAAAATATATGTAAGATGTATTTCAAAATATAGGGAGCATATGCTCCCATGTTCCAAAACACCACTCCCGTTTTCTACTTCATATTGATTTTATTGTCAGAAACTCAATTCGGCTCCCAGGTGCGTATGATCCCTCTACCATAAAAATATATTTTCAAGTGTTAAAAAAATTTGACAAAAAAATTTACATGTACATCTCCATAATATATATGTATTCGTCAAGTTTCACGAAAAAATGATATTTTTTGTAGTCTAAGCGAAAAAGAGAAAATTTATCTTGTGACAAGTCTTTGTTTCAGCACCGAATTTTGTCTTTTTTACACACGCCACATGACATGTCGATTTTTCATGAAACGACTTTGTGAGCGAGTAGCACATGAAGATGTACGTACGAAATTTTTGTTTTAATTTTTTTGACATTTTAAAATGTGTCTACATGTATTTCAAAATAAAGGGAGCATATGCTCCCATGTGCCAAAACATCACTCCCATAGAAGAAAGAAATCATCTAAACAGGATCAAGTGGAGCATAACCGGTTACTTCATCCTCCAAGCAGAAATCAGAACCAGTAGAGATCTCAAATCAATAACGCCGAACAAAACTGTTCACACGAATTTCATCCATAATATTCCTTACAAAATATATGAGGGACAAAAGGACAAACCTTGTTTTGCAGGATGCAAGAGACAAGCAGCTCCAGAGGAAATAATTTGATAGCATAACAGTGCAGAGGTGCTGCCACTTATAGATGCCAAGAACAGAATGCTTGATAGTGGGAAAGTAGGTGTGACATTTGGATCAAACTGAGGACCCACAATTCAATGCCACAATCTTATATCTGTATATAAAAAAAGAAATATGCCCAGCTAGCTAGCTGTTGGTGGAGTGTCTCAACATTCCCCCTTCACATCACTGAACAACCAACCCAACCAAAGCCACCCAAACTCCCAAAGTGCACATTAGTCTTATGTGTCAGTACACAAATACTTCGACCAGTAAGCCACTACTTTTCTGGATAAAAAATATACAAAAGCTTCCATGTGTTAAAAGTGCATGAGTTGGTCCTTAATATGTTGAAGACCTAGTACAGCTCACCTGAATTTGAAGTTTTTGTTACGCATCACATCAGAGTTGTAGATTGACCACCTAAACTCGCTTCATAGAATTAATTCCAAGCAGCCTGCGATAAACTTAATGGACCCAATAGGACTTGTACAGTTTCAAGTCTGCATCACACTTTCAATGGAGGAAAATATTACAACTTGCAAGCTCATCATCAACATTTGACTGGATACACCTAGAAACTACACCCACTGGCCAATACAGGCAATGCTACTTCCTACGAGCATACATCTTTAGCCTAATCAATACCCACTACACTACTACAGCTAAAGTAAAATCTATAGTTCTATGCCACCACTTGCAATCCTCCAAGTTTCCAAAATTCTGGAGCAACTCCTTTCTTCAAAATAACACTCCGACGTATGGTAACGCAATCATGGAGAATAAGCCTGCCCAGGACCAACCAGAGGGCAAGATTGAGCGCCAACTATTGCTGTTATTGCCTTCTCCTTGGAAGCCCGGCCCAAAGTCTGATGATCCAGAAATGCCTGAGCCACTCGCATTCAGCACTGATGATCCCGGATCAGAACCAGATGCACCAGTAACAGGGTTAGTGGATGGTGTAGTAGGAGCGGTGGACCCAGGATTGTACCCAGCCGTAGAGCTGAAAGATGAAATAGTTCACTATACACATCATTGCAATAGAAACAAGAGTTCCCTGTTATCAGAATGCAAAACTAATAATCTTTACCTTGTTGGTGAAGACATGGAGGATGCCAAGACACAGGTTCCTGAGCCTGCAAACAAGAGATGCGAGCGCAATATGTCAGAGCACCACACAAAAAACCCTTGGAACTTATCCAGAAGGGGAAAAAGAGAGTAACTCATACTTGGATTAGCATTGGCAAGCATTGCTGCGCCCCCAAAGTTGCAGCTGGTGGGTGCAGGGTTTTTCTGGTAGTAGCTGTTGAAGGCGTATGACGCATGGGCTTCCAGGGTATTTGGATAATAGCAGCTCCCCGATGGCTGTATCGGTGAGCAATCGGCTCCACCGATGCCGCACGCGTAGTCCAGTGCATCCTGGAGCGCTGCTTTGGCTGAGCCGGCTTTGGCCACACACCAGGATTGCTGCCCTGACACAGCCGGAGCTGTGACTGGAGTGGTAACTGGAACAGTAGGTGGCGTACTGCCGATAGCTGGCACCATCGGATTTGCGGCTGGGTTTGTAAATGGTGCCGATGGAGGGAACGTTGACGGGGTGGTGACAGGATTGGTGACTGCTGGGGCGGCCGGTGCAGAGGTGGAAGGTGTTGGCAATGGTAATGTGGTAGTCGGGTCGGTTGAGGGGCCTGGGATAGGTGTGGGCAAAGGGTTTAAGGAAGGGATTGGGATGGTAGGGTTCGTGGACGGCACGGTGATGATTGTTGGTGCTGGGTTCGTGGACGGGACTGTGATCGGCATCGCCGGGTTGGTCACCTGAGCTGGATCCAAGTCATCATGGACAGTTGGTTTACCTGCACTAGCAGCAATTAGTTACTTCAGGTGACTGATTAGCAAGGAGTTTGTACCTCTCATGTCTTGATAGTGCACAGCTATAGGACTAAATAGGCAACCAAGTACTGTAAGAGAGATGCTTACGGTCCTAGTGGAGATATGCAGCCTCAGAAAAGAAATCATCATTTGCATGCATGGTCTATTTTGTTTTAAAGACAACTGGTAGCACGAAAAAAAGGAATAGGCCGGGTTTAGACATGAAGGATGCATGCATCCCAGAATGTCTGCTGCTGTTCCCCCAATTTGAGGCACACACACACTAGCAAAATCAACCTCTCTCCCAGATCGAGATGCAAAGATCACCTCAATGCTGATGTAGCTACCTAGCAGCTCCATACAGGGAGTAAGATTTGCGTGCAGGTTAAAGGGGATTTGGGTTTCCGATTACTCGTCCTGTCTACTGAAGAAATAGGAGTGTCCTGCAGCTGCAGCCTGCAGGCAGAAGAGCAGAACACAGGAAAGTAGCATGCCGCAGTGCACATTTCTGATCTAAACCTGCGCGTACTACTACTAGTAGAGATGTGCCACCGGGGGCGGGGATCTGAACAGGAATTAACGACAGGGGATTACAACGGGACAGCAGTAGGTGTTAACTGGAGAAAGTACCTGAGACTGTGGCTGAGGCTGAGGGAAGCTCGAGGAAGAGGAGGGAGCAAGCGAGGAGCAGGAGGAGGAGGCGGAAGCGGACCACCATTGTCGCCGCCGCCCGCTCCGCAGCCGAACAGGGAAGAAATGGGTCGCCGCCGCAGCGTGTGTTGTTTCTTTGGGGGCGGCCCGAGGGAAAAAGGTGGTGGACGCCTGGACGGTGGTGGAGGGTGGTAGCAGAAAGCAGGGGAGAGTGATGGGGAAAAGAACAAGGGACATTGCCGAGAGTGAAAGCACACTCTCTCTCTCTCTCACTGTCTGTGGGACATGCATCTGGAATCGGATGGAATGGAATACAATACTCGTAATATAATCTTATCTTATCTACCCTGAGCAGCTGGGAAGAATGTTGTTAACTCATCATTCCGTCTCACTGGTAAACAAAAGACTTGGAATATATTCGGCAGTACACCTTTTTCTTAAGTGATGACGCTCAACTAATTGCAATGGATGTATGTAAGTACATTGGTTGACGCAGAGGTCGGGGTTCTACTCTCGGTTTGGAAAAGAAAATTGCACACATAAACAAGTTACATGGGTCAATTTTAGTACTAGCCCCGATTTAAATTAAGATCGTGGATTTAGAAAAAATATTACTCCTACCTAATTTGTCTAAGATTCATTAAGCATGCGATAGCTAATATGAATCAGAGGTCATAAGTTTTTTTCTAAAAAAGCAGATATACACACTAAAACGTCTCTAAATACACTTATCTATATCGTCAAATCTAACCAAAGCGACATTTAATATAAAATAGAGGAAGTACATCAACCTACAAAATGCACCTAACCAATCCATAAATTTAGCTTGCCCGATCATTTTAATCCAAATCATGCTGCCTAGAGCTAACGGTGCGTACGTGGCATATGCCACACCGGCAAATGACGCGTGTGTAACGAACATGGGCCATTTCTGGAGCCTTGTCCAGCTTACTAACTTTGCACATAACCTCGTGCTACGTTTCTGAAAGTTTCATTAGTTGGCACGTTTAATTTGTACGAGCGTTTGTGTTTGTACTGAGTTTCGTAAAAAAAAGTTTCATTAGTCAGTTCTTCTCTTCCGTTTTCCCTTTACTTTCATCAAAGCAACTTCATGAGCGTGTTCCAAATAAACGTTGGCACACCAGCACTATCTTATTAGGACGTCGGTAGATGTTTTCTTGATTTAGGAAGGGTTATATCTCACACCGATACTCCAGATAGGAAACCCCCCAAAAAATCTGAACAAACAAAGTTAAACAAACTACAAATTTCATTCAAAATTAGATTTATATACAAAAGTTTGAATGAAATTTAAACTAAACTGAAGTAAACCAAACCCTAGTATACTGGCCGTCAGTTGGTGCACGCGACGAGCCTGCCTCGTCGTCGTTCTTCCCCTATGTCTCCGCCTTCCGCGCCCGCCTCCTTGCCCTTGCTTCGTGCATCTAACAGTGTAGCATCGGCGTAGGCGTCGATGGATCTTCTCGAGGAAGCTAGGCCTTCAACGCCGCCCACCACCGGCGGGATTCCTTGTTCTGGGCGAGCCTTGCTTGTTTGTTGTCGGTCGCCTCAGGCATTGAGCTCAAGTAGCCTCTGCCACTCGGCCGTCATGAGGAGGCGACCTTCCTCCTCCGTGGTCTCCTGCTCACACGAGATCTCGAGGGCACGCTCAAAGTTGGCAGTCGTCTCCTCGAGGATTTGCTCCCGGATCCTTCGGTAGCGTTGGACATTGAAGGAGACCAGGATCACCGCGTGCTCCGGGTCGCCCTAGAACTGCTCCTTGGTGCCCCACTCCGCCTGCTCCTCTGCGACCTCGACATCAGCGTCCATGACGAACACCTCGTTCCACTCATCGAACTCAGATTGATCGGAGAAGCCGTCAAAGTTGAAGTCTGGTAGCTCGGGCTCGTCGTTGGGCTGCGGCGGGGCCACGGGCTCGGGCTGCTACGGCTCTAGTTGCGACGGTGGCTCCGGCGGCGTGCGGCCGTTCCGACCTAGCATCGAGTAGTTGGTGGCGAGCCAACACGACATTGTTGAGAGTGTGGAGGGGAGTGCGGCTGAGGTGAGCAGAGAGGGCGCACTAAATAGAAGGATATGGCCGGTGTGTACATTTATGGTGGCGGTATGTGATACGTCTCTGCGTGGGGAACCGATGGGTTCATTAAAGATGACCCACCATCGAGCATCCGAGACGTCACATTAAAGAGGGAGCCGACAGTGGAATCGCTACCATGCTAGTCCCGCCCATGAAATCTGACGTGGCACGAGTGTCGATGCGTCCATTCGGTGCCATGTCCATAGGGGAAGCATTGGGGTTATCGTCGCTTCTATTAAGCTCTAAAATCGGTCGATTAATTTTAGAACGTGCTTGTGTGTTTCAAGAACAACGAATCGCTATGGAGCGCTAGTGGAGATGCTCTTTGGGGACAAATGCGAAAGGAAAGAGAACTCAACACATTGATAAGCCACACAAGTGTGTCCTACATATACTGTATCAGCTCTCGCGTGGCAACTTTAGAGTGTCAACTGTCTTCTTTGCAGTTCACAAACTAAGACCATCTTTAAGAGCATCTCTAGTAGAGCCCGAAAAAACGCAAATTAAAAATGCTGAGTTCAGTTCACCGAAAACGGGAGTTTTGACGAAATTCGAAGTGGCGCAGAATAGAACCTGTAAAATGGAACTGAAAAGAGGAATTCAAATTGGCGCGCGATGATCATAGTTTATAGATGACATAGATGCTCCAATTGAGCATCGATACTTACATAGTTCTTGCAGTTGACATAAATACAGGTACACCGGCAACCTTAACCTAGCTAATAAGCAAAATGCGGCCTATTTCGAGCTATGGCGCGCGCGGCGGTGCCGGTGCTGGCGGAGATGGTCGGTGGCGTGGAAGTCTTCACGCGTCGTCCTTGTCAAGCTCGACAATTTCGAGCTTGACCTAGCGGACGCGGGCCTCCCGGCGGGCCGCCTCGTACTCCCTAACCTGGCGGACGGCGCCGGCCTCCTCCCGGCGGAAGCGCGCCCTCGCCTCCGCCACGCTGATGGCGAAGGTCTGCGCCATGACGGCCTCCTCCTCATCGCTGCTGTGGACGTAGTCCCCGACGGAGAAGGTAGGCGACCGAGCGGGCACGAGGTCGTCCTCCTCGCTGCTCGCCGCCACGGGCACCGCGGTGCGCGGCTAGACTGCCCGGAGGAGGAGCCCTCGCCTTGGTTGGCGAAGCGCGCGAGCTTCCCTGGGGGCGTGAGCCCCCAGTTCGTCCAGCGGAGAGCGCTCCTCTTGCGCGCCCTCGCTCCTCTTACACTTGCGGCGCTCCGCCTCGGTGCGGAAGACGGGCGGACGCGGCGGCGAGTCGCCGCCGCCCAATCCCGCTGCACGGTCGTCGGAACCTCCACGGGAGGCCATAGCGAGGCGGGGGGGGGGGGGGATCGTTGGCTGCTTGCGCGTGGATTGCTCGTCGGAGATTGGCGACTGGCGGCGGCGGAGGGAGACGAACGACGGAGGGGAGTAGGGTTTGCGAACCGAACTCCCCTCTGCGAACCCTTTTAATAGGGGACGTGCGAGGAGTTTCTCGGGCCCCTGAACTTCCGATTCGGGCCGGCCCACGTATTCGGGCTCTGATCTGCGAGCGTTTCGGCCCGAATCCGTAAATCCGCCGGAAAAGTTCGGTTCCGACGGGATTTACGGGCTCTGTTAGAGATGCTCTAACATAGCCTGAAAACATGTCAAAACCGAAAAATAACCGCCAATTTACGGGTTTGGTTCGAGAAATGACGCAGAACAAAGCCTGAAAACGAGGCAAAACCGGAAAAAAAAAGTTCAGTCTGAACCGAGAAATCCAACTCGGCCCCTATTTGTAGGGGCGAAATGCCGAACTGAAGGCAAAACCGAACTTTGCGCGCGCTGAAAGTTCATGGCAGTTGCTCTTCATTGTCATATTTCCGCCTGCCAGACCACTGTCAAATTCACTAAATCCCTCCAAATTTCGACTACTTTCCGTCGGAGATGGACTGTAGGCTATTGAGAGAAGCACATCCTCGCTGGAATTGGCCACTGGTCGCCGGAATCGGTGGCTGTTCGCGAGACGGTGGACTGCCCTGGCGGGGCGTTGCGTGCAGGTGTTGGGCGGGCTCGAGCGGCCATGGCACGGGGCGGCGCCGGAAGGGCACGGGCGGCGCGGGTCGGGGCAAGGTTGGCGCGGGGCCATGCGGGCGCGCGGCGGCGCGGAGCCAGGCGGGTGCGGGTCGGGGCGGGGCCGTGCAGGCGCGGGGCGGTGCGGAGCCACGCGGGTGAGCGGCGGCACGGGCCGACGCAGGTGACGCAAGGCAGGGTGACGGGGGGCTGCCTCCTTGGTGGCCGGCCGGGGACAGCTCGGGGGAGCTCGGGAAGAAGAAGATCGGAAAAAAAGAAAAATAGGGAAAAAAGAAAAAAAATGGCTGTCAGGTGGGCCGCCTTAATAGCATATTTGGGGAATATTCTATTTTACAATTTTTGTTTACGAGGTCTGTTCTGCGCCAACGATTTTTCGACCCGTAAACACGAGTTCGGTGAACTGAACTCCGGGTTTTCAGTTTGCGTTTTTACGAGCTCTGCTAGAGATGCTCTAAGCTACTCTCATCTACCAAGTTATTGTACCATAAGCACCGTGCGGCTTCAAAGGGGGTGACACGAAGCTTAATGTTTGATGCCATCACGAGAATTGTCGGTGTTTTGATTTCTATGATGAAGTCATTGGCGGAGAATGTCATAGCAGCTAAGGCTGAGGAGTAGTAATGGAGGACTATGTCTTTAAGACGATGGGGAGCATAGGAGGAATATATAGTCTTTTCTTTCAGAGTGTAAATTTAAGGTCTGGTATTAATTGGTTGTGCCTACCAATGACATGGTTGAAGACATTATTTTGAGAGAACGGATTTACTCCATAGTGAAATTCAAGATCTGACTTTAATTAAATGTGCCTGAAAGTGGTCTTGGTAAATGCATTATTTTGATAGCGTAACTGCCGGGTGTTGTCTTGGTAATGGTTTATGTTGCAGCTGCAATGTTGTGATCATCGTAGGAGGATCTTTTTTTGTTTGTTTTTTTCCTTCTTCATTGTAATAGGGTTTTGTGTATCCATACTATCTTCAAAATATTTTATTGTTGCAGAGATTATGTGTAATTGGTATCTCCACGATATATAATCCTTGTATTGGAAAAGATTACCAATATTTTTTATTCTTTTGAATGCATGCCTGCATTTAATTTTTGCTTTGTAAGAACCGTAGACCTGTTGTCATCCTACCTTCGCTCACAAGCTTATTCATGAGTAAGTTATAAAATAAGATAGTGTTTCGGCGGGAAATGTAATTCGGCTCCAATGAGCATATGCTACTGCATGCTAGAAATAATTTTATAAATATCTAAAAAAGGAAAGAAATTGAATATGTATATGTTCGTGTAGTTGTGTGTTTGCAAATTTTTATGGAGAAACATAAATATTGTGTGACATGTTCTAAAGGCAGAAGTTGAGTGAACTTGAATATTTTTTGCTGTGATCAAACCCACTGGTATTGATCTGTTTATATACCACACGGACGTGTGGAACATATATCCATGCTCATGGGTGCCCAGCACCCATAACATTTTTTAAAATAGTAATTAAAAGAACTTCGTATTTTTGGAATCAGATATGATCAAGTATTGTACTCATATAAAAAAAAATTAGGCTCGAAATAATTTTCATGGTATCCTGGGCAAAAAAGGCGAAATCGAACAAGCCCCATGTATATGTACTATTCACGCTATATTAGTGATAAATCTGTGTTTCTTGCCTAGGTAGGATGCCATGGAAATCATTTCGAGCGCAATTAATGTTATACGAGCACAATAATTTGATCATCTTTGTTTACAGGAGGATATAAAAAAATCAATATTTAAAATCACCACGAATTTTAGTTTTTATGGGGTGCATAGCACCTTTGTGCCAAAAATTCGCGTCCAGATACATGTTGAGTTACAAGTGGATAATCAAGACTGAGATCTGTAGACCTTTTACATTCTAGCACTAAGGTGTAAATGCTAAACGGTATAGCTTGTTTTAGAGAGCACTAACTCATCACAGTTAACAAGTGCCAAATTTGTTGCCGGTTTAGTGCATCAAACCTTTTCATTTCTACTGGGGAAACATACATGTTGTTTTTTGCATGAAAAGAATCCACAAACAAGGACCATAGTAACAAAAATAAGTACACAAAATTGTAGGTCTTTTCGATTTTTTCTCTTTTTGTACACTCTTTTATCCAGGATAATATATTTGTAAATCACTTGTTTGAAACATTTCGGAAAGGGGCCTTCTTCACGAAGTAAGATCCAGATGATCGTACTTGGAGAAAGTTAATCTTCTAACATCACCATTAATATCAGGAAAGATATCTTGTCATTGAACAAAGAGCCGAATATCATTTATTGAAGACAATGTAATCTCCATTACTATAATAAAGGGAAAGAAGAAGACGGTTGCCAAATCTCTAACACAATCTATTGAAAGCATCAACTTTTATTGAAATATCCACTTCTAAATTTGGTTTCCCACCATTCCAATTCTAGCGAGGCCGACCGAAGGAAAAGGAACTGACGTATAGCAGAGGCGAACGTGGAGAGAGGCGGCCGGGGGTTTTAAAGAGGCAGCTAAGAAGGGAAACACGACTATACAAGAGCTGTGGACACGCACGAGGAGCTACTAAGAGCATCTCCAACAGACGCGCTAAAAGCTATACCGGCAATTAGGCCCGCGCTGTATACCACTGGCGCGCGGCATAGCGAATTTGCCTCCGACAGAGGCTCTATTTTGCAGCGCGTTGGTGTGCGAAAAACGCACCTCCGGCAGAGGCTGTATTTTGCAGCGCGCGCGCGTCACAAACTGCTAATCCGACCGTTTTTTTTTTTAAAATTAATCAAACAAACTATGCAAATATGATCGAAAATACGAATATATTTTAAAAGTGCGCGATACGATGCGACATTTAAACGAAAATACTAAAATAAACTACTCCTCGCCGTCGTCCACTGGAAGTCGGAGGAGGAGGAGGAGACGACGATGGTCGACGGCCCTGCGCCGTTCTTCTTTTCCTCCTTCCTCCTCGCCGCCGCCTCGGCCCTCGCCTTCTTCCTCGCCGCGGACTCGGCGCGGCGCTTCTCGCGGCTCGCCTTTTTCTTCGCTTTCATCGCCGCCTTCTCCTCCTCCTTCTGCGCGTAGAAGGCCTCCGTGGCGGTGACGTCCTCGGGGAATTGGCGCGCCCATTCGAGGCGCAGCGCCTCGTCGCGCTCGGCGATGAGGAGGCGCTGCTCCAGCTCCCGATGGCGGCGCTGCTGTTCGTGCGTGACCATCGGCGGCGGCGGCGCCAGCATCTCCGCTTGCTCCCGCGTGAAGACGTCGTGGAAGTTCAACGTCCGCCGGGAGCGGCCGAGCTGCCAGGCGACGGCGTCGTACGCCCGCGCCACCTCGTGCGCGGTGTCGAACGTCCCGAGGCGGATCCGCTCCTCGCCGGAGCGGATTTCCGCGTCGAACCGGCCGCTCGGCCGTGCCCGGACACCGTGGTAGCTGATACGTCTCCGACGTATCGATAATTTCTTATGTTCCATGCCACATTATTGATGTTATCTACATGTTTTATGCATACTTTATGTCATATTCGTGCATTTTCTGGAACTAACCTATTAACAAGATGCCGAAGTGCCGCTTCGTTGTTCTCGTTGTTTTTGGTTTCGAAATCCTAGCAACGAAATATTCTCGGAATTGGACGAAATCAACGCCCGGGGTCCTATTTTGCCACGAAGCTTCCGGAAGTCCGAAGAGGAGACGAAGTGGGGCCACGAGGTGGCCACACCCTAGGGCGGCGCGGCCCCCCTTGGCCGCGCGGCCCCGTGGTGTGGGGCCCTCGTGCCGCCTCCCCGACCTGCCCTTCCGCCTACTTAAAGCCTCCGTTGCAAAACCCCCGCACCGAGAGCCACGATACGGAAAACCTTCCGCAGACGCCGCCGCCGCCGATCCCATCTCGGGGGATCCAGAGAGATCGCCTCCGGCACCCTGTCGGAGAGGGGAATCATCTCCCGGAGGACTCTACGCCGCCATGGTCGCCTCCGGAGTGATGTGTGAGTAGTCTACCCCCGGACTATGGGTCCATAGCAGTAGCTAGATGGTTGTCTTCTCCCCATTGTGCTTCATTGTCGGATCTTGTGAGCTGCCTAACATGATCAAGATCATCTATCTCGTAATTCTATATGTTGCGTTTGTTGGGATCCGATGAATAGAGAATACTTGTTATGTTGATTATCAAAGTTATGTCTATTTGTTGTTTATGATCTTGCATGCTCTCCGTTACTAGTAGATGCTCCGGCCAAGTAGATGCTTGTAACTCCAAGAGGGAGTATTTATGCTCGATAGTGGGTTCATGCCTCCATTGATATACTGGGACAAGTGATGAAAAGTTCTAAGGTTGTGGATGTCTGTTGCCACTAGGGATAAAACATTAGTGCTATGTTCAAGGATGTAGTTACTAGTTACATTACGCACAATACTTAATGCAATTGTCCGTTGTTAGCAACTTAATACCTGGAGGGGTTCGGATGATAACCTGAAGGTGGACTTTTTAGGCATAGATGCATACTGGATGGCGGTCTATGTACTTTGTCGTAGTGCCCAATTAAATCTCACTATACTCATCATAATATGTATGTGCATGGTCATGCCCTCTTTATTTATCAATTGCCCAACTGTAATTTGTTCACCCAACATGCTGTTTATCTTATGGGAGAGACACCTCTAGTGAACTGTGGACCCGGTCCAATTCTCTATACTGAAATACAATCTACTGCAATACTTGTTCTACTGTTTTCTGCAAACAATCATCTTCCACACAATACGGTTAATCCTTTGTTACAGCAAGCCGGTGAGATTGACAACCTCACTGTTTCGTTGGGGCAAAGTACTTTGGTTGTGTTGTGCAGGTTCCACGTTGGCGCCGGAATCTCCGGTGTTGCGCCGCACTACATCCCGCCGCCATCAACCTTCAACGTGCTTCTTGACTCCTACTAGTTCGATTAAACCTTGGTTTCTTACGAGGAAACTTGCCGCTGTGCGTATCACACCTTCCTCTTGGGGTTCCCAACGGACGTGTCAACCACACGCATCAAGCAAATTTCTGGCGCCGTTGCCGGGGACCTGAAGAAAAGCTACACCACAAAGATTTCTATCTCCCACGCCAACTTCACGCCAGCAGTAAATTTCTGGCGCCGTTGCCGGGGAGATCAAGACACGCTGCAAGGGGAGTCTCCACATCCCAATCTCTTTACTTTGTTTTTGTCTTCCTTAGTTTTATTTACTACTTTGTTTGCTGCACTAAATCAAAATACAAAAAAATTAGTTGCTAGTTTTACTTTATTTGCTATCTTGTTTGCTATATCAAAAACACAAAAAAATTAGTTACTTGCATTTACTTTATCTAGTTTGCTTTATTTACTGTTTTGCACTCTATATTAAAATTACAAAAAAATTAGTTACTTTTGTTACCATGTCTAGCTCTGAACCTGTTACTTCTTCGCCTGAAGAATTAGTCTTCACTTTTAAACAAGGGGATGAGGAGAGTTTTAAGGATGCTTGGTCTAGAATTTTTACTTCTTATCATAAAACTGAACCTCAAATGGCTCTAAGTTTGCTCCTTAGTAATTTTTATTTTGGTCTTATGATTCGCTATAGATATGCTTTGGATACTTTAGTGGGAGGAGATTTCCTTCATTGCAATGGGGATCAAGCTTTTAATGCCATAAAGAAGTTGGTTGCATCACATGATTCAGTTAATAACTTTGATTCAGCCCTCACTAGCATTTATAATAGATTAAACAATCTCGAGATAAGTACATCTCGCTTGGATGATAACTATTGCCATGTTCGTAATCGTCTTGAACAAGTTCTAGTGAACTCTAAACTTTCATTGTGGGATCCTACTGTTAAAATTGTTATCGGTGATCGAACTCTTCGTGCCAATTGTGATATTATGTCTGAATTTTGCCTTATACCTGAGAGTATTTATAAATCTTTGAAACTTTGGGGAGTCGATGAAGGAGGAGAAGAAATAACTCTCATTGATAACTCTGTTATAATTCCTAAGGGAATAGCTGCAGGTGTGCATACAACCATTCTTGGAAGAACAATATCCATTGATTATCTTGTTATTGAATGCGTAGGGACAGGAAAAATCACACTCGGAAGATCCCTGCTGAAACTATTGGGAGCAGTCATTGATGTGGGAGAAGGCATCCTGGAATTCACCTCTACACCGGGAGGAAATCATATATTTCCTAAATCAAAGGGAAAGAAAAACAATAAGAAAGGTAAGGGTAAAGCCCAAGGTAAGGTTGACACACCATCTCTTGATAATACTTGATACACACTTTCTGCGCCTAGCTGAAAGGCGTTAAAGAAAAGCGCTTATGGGAGACAACCCATGTTTTTACCTACAGCACTTTGTTTTTATTTTGTGTCTTGGAAGTTGTTTACTACTGTAGCAACCTCTCCTTATCTTAGTTTAGTGTTTTGTTGTGCCAAGAAAAGTCGTTGATAGAAAAGTTCATACTAGATTTGGATTACTGCGCAGAAACAGATTTCTTTGCTGTCACGAATCTGGGCTGTTTTCCTGTAGGTAACTCAGAAAATTATGCCAATTTACGTGAGTGATCCTCAGATATGTACGCAACTTTCATTCAATTTGAGCATTTTCATTTGAGCAAGTCTGGTGCCTCGATAAAATTCGTCAATACGAACTGTTCTGTTTTGACAGATTCTGCCTTTTATTTCGCATTGCCTCTTTTGCTATGTTGGATGAATTTCTTTGATCCATTAATGTCCAGTAGCTCTATGCAATGTCCAGAAGTGTTAAGAATGATTGTGTCACCTCTGAACATGTTAATTTTTATCGTCGCTAACTGACGAGGGGTCACCTCGGCAATGCCTACGTATTGTAGACTAGGGTTTTCGGGAAGAATGACGATGGAGATTCCGGGGTCGAGATTAGGCACACGATATACCCAGCTTCGGGTCCCCTCGGTGGAGGATCCCTACGTGCTGCTAGCAATCCACTATATGAAGACAAGTATCTTTACAGGGTGCCGCCATCGGCGTAGCTATGCTGTCTATCTCTATGTCTATCTGTTGTCCTCTCTATTTCGGGTGCCCTGGCTAGCTTTATATATGCAACCAGCCTAGGGTTTTACAAGAGTCCTAGTCGACTACTTCTTCGGGTTGCCTTGTTGGGCCTTCTCCATATCGAGTCTTCTCCATATTGGGCCGAGCCGGGTATACTAATAATGGGTACCCGAAGGGTATGCCCATGTCAGTAGCCCCCGAGTTTATAGGGAAGTCGAAGACTTGCGTAGAAACTCCAAGCATAACCATCTCCGGAGTCGAAGAAAATACAAGGCGAGGTCCATGTCGTAGATCATGTGTAGCGTAGATGATGTCGACGATTTTTGAAATTATCGGGTGCGCGGCAGCGCTCCCGATGGGAGTAGCCCCCGAGTCTATGGGCAAGTGCTTGCACTTGGGCATAGACTCAAGTTGTACTACTCGATGAAGAACTTAACTATATTTCTGGAGGACTCGATGAAATCCATGTGCTCCCGATGGGAGTAGGCTCCACTCGAGTCGTAGAATCGAGTTGAGTCTCGCAAACCTTGATTGTCATAGATGTCGTCGAAGTTATTTTCTATCGGGTGCGCGACCAGCGCTCCCGATGGGAGTAGCCCCGAGGCTACAGCCAAGTGTTTGCACTTGGGTGTAGGCTCAACTTGCTTTTAATCGACACCACAATTTTTCCTCTTTCTTGTATCTTACCGGGAGGATGAACAATACTCTCGATAAGAGTAGCCCCCGAGCCTATGAGCAGGTGCTTGCACCTAGGCATAGGCTCGAGTTGTACTACTCAATAAACAACTTGGCACAACCCCTCTTTTTTATCGACTCCAGGTCTTTGCTATTTTTCTTTGACATCCATATCTATATTGTACAGGGATAATGGTAATTGGGGCTAGTTCATCTGACGGATCAGGTACTAGTTAACTGCTCTAGTGGCAATCCGCAAAAACCTACTTCAAGATCACGTCCCTGGACATGATCTCGGGATACTGGTGTTAACTCGACAGGTGCCGCTTAAGGTCTTATCATTCTGTCAAGTCCCAGTCATATTTTATCGGGTACCTAACGCGTCCGTTAGGATTTTTCTTCGTATCTGTTGATACGGATAAAAGTAGCAGAGCGCAGTCTTCGGCGATGCCACGCCCAGCAGAACGGATCCGGGGTCTTACCTTCGCAAATTTGCGGCATTCAGAAATTGATCGCAACTTTGGCGTTCTGAGAATATATTGTCGAGTGCCTTGTTCGGCTGATGCAATGACCCATTTTGCGGGTTCTTCTATATTTTTCTCTCGGGCGTGATGAGACAGCCGAATATATTGGTTCTTCTATATTGTCGTCAGGCACATCGCCGATGCTCTTGCTCAGAACAAATGACGAGTCAATGGACCCGAAGATTTGTCCATCCTCTTTTTTTTTCCTCCCTTTTTTTTCTACTCCTCTTTTTTTTTTTTTTTGGTTTCTCCTTGATGATAATTTCGTCGAGTTCCTCCCTCAGGAAAATTTCTTCGGGTCCTCCTTGAGGACAATTCTTCGGGTCCTCTTTGAGGACAATTCTTCGGCAACTCCTTGAAGATAATTCTTCGGGTCCTCCTTGAATAAAATTTTATTGGGTTCTCTTTTGAAGAAAATTTCGTCGGGTTCTCTCACAATTTTATCGGGTTCCTCCATGAAGAAGATTTCGTCGGTGCTATTTTGATTTCGTCGGGTTCCTCCCCGAAGAAGATTTTGCCGGGTGCTATTTTGATTTCGTCGGGTTCCTCCCTGAAGAAGATTTTGTCGGGCTCTCTCTTGAAGAAAATTTCGTCGGGTGCTCTTTTATATACTTTGAAATTTGCTATCTCCTGCACAAATAAACAAACTTTTTCTATCTTTTCCTTGACTCTCTTTTTCGCATGCGGTCTTAGATGCTCGGATTTGATGATATGTAAAGTGAATATATGCCGTGCAGCCCCCGAGCGTCGGGTGCGGCAAAAGTAAATGATAATCAACTTTGTGCAAAATAAAAGAACACTTAGCTTTTTGGACACGATGAAGTCGATGCATGATGAAGTCTTCGAGTGTAGATAAGAAATCCAGCCAAAGTAGAAACTACCAAATAGCAAAAGTGGATGCCGCGAAATTGTCGATGAAGAAATAGCCGAGCCTCCGAGCGTTGCTGAGGTGATGTCATGATTGTTGTGTCGCAGTCGTGACCCGAGGCGAAATCGTTGTTGAGCCCCCGAGCGTTAGGCGTGACGTCGAAATAAGTTGATGGAGTCGCGGCGTCATATTTGGTGAAGCCATTTAAGATGAAGCCATAGACAATAATATACGAAGATGAATCCCAGATGAAGTATTTGAGATGAATCCATATTGAAGATTACGCCATTTAAATATAGTGCATATATTGAAGATAAATCCGTTGATATCATAGATGATGAATCCATTGCCCCGAAGAATCCAGTAATAATCATAGAAGATGAATCCGCTGACATCATAGAAGATGAATCCATTGACCCGAATAATTTAGGAATAATCATAGAAGATGAATCCGCTGATATCATAGAGGATGAATCCATTGAGCCGAAGAAAATAGTTCCAGTAATAACCATAGAAGATGAATCCAAGATGACCATATAAGATGAATCCATTGACCCGAAGAAAATAAACCCAGTAATATTCATAAATCCACTGACCCGGAATTGCGTCGGGTATTATTGTATTAATGAACCAAAGAAAAACAGTTCAGTAATCCAAAGAGAAATAATCCACTGAGCCGAAGAAGATAAATCCACTAAGTCGAAGAAAATAATTCCAGTGAGCCGAAGAAAATAATTCCACTGTGCCGGAGTAGATAATTCCACTGAATCGGAGAAGATATATTTTGGAGAAGACAATTCCACTAAACCGGAGAAAAGAATTTCACCAAGTAACCGAGCATATTTGTGGTAACGAAATAATGGCACAACTCCCCAATGTTGGGTGAATTTGCTGTAATGATGCAATGACGTAGCCCCCGAGTATTCGGGTGTGGCGAAGGTAAATAACAATTTGTAATATCCCAGGTAATGGGGTTACAAAAATAGAGGAAACAGATGTGTGCATTGCATTCATGCATAGAAAATCTGGGGAATTTTCGCGCTTTAAAGTAAAACAGTCACAAGAATCGAAGTTTCACTTGATCTTGGTGGAATTGTAGTAGCTCATCAAGTCAAGCGCTATAAACCTCAGTGTGACCTTTGTTGAAACCTGTTTTGGGTAGAGATGATTTGATCTAAGGGGTTAGATCAAATGGAACTAATAATCAACACAACAACATTTTACTTAATGATCAATTGCTTGATCTTATAAAAGATTATAATATGATAATCCTTGCCACAACATATGAACATCCATATAATGGGAAATCAAGTAACAATCATTGGAGTAACTATTCCTAACTTATCTTCTCCATGTCTTAAAACTAACCCATTTTCTTACCATGATCCTCATGGTAATTCTTGAACTCAACACCATCACAAGCTTATCATTAAACCCTAGAGATGGGAGAAGCCTATAACCATCAAATAGATAATAATCAAACTCTAAGTTATTAACACTTAAAAGTTAAGAAACTACACTTGGGGTATAATTGAATTCACTTTAAAACTAATTACCAAATATGGTAAAACACAAGGACCTAAGTGCATAAAAGCCCCACATTCTTATTTTAAGCATAACTATTTAAATATGTGGAATATCACAAAACTAAATTCATTTACATTACGAATTATAGTTCAAACTAATTGAATAAAATAAACTATGAGTACTTTGAAACTCATATGATCATGCCTTGGTGAAATTAAACATCATCATTCAAAATTGGGGTATAATTCTTATTCTTGACATTTTGATCCCAATTATAATATAAATACAATCACATATGATATAGTGACTCAACCATAAGCATAAGATCATTCATAAGACAATTAGTAACAAAAGCCACTTGGCTCTCCAAAAACAAATCACAAGAGAGGATAATACTCATGCCACATAGGATGAAAATATCTACATAGCTTGCATCCTAAGCAATGCCACCTCATGCTTAAAGGATTACTATGGATAAGAGCATGACAACCAAGCACCTTACTCATCAAATTAAAACAAGAGTCATCCACCTATGTGTCATGATATTAGAGCATGCCCAAGCCTATAAAAGGAACCCTCTACCTCATTCATCTCATCATCTTGCACCATGATGCAAGAAGACCAACACATTGAGCTACTCCATAAAATAGTTAGGATCAAGATGAAGCAGCTAGGAGGTGGAGGCATGCCACAAGATGCAGGTTTACAGAATTCCTGAAGAACAAGCTACAAAAGATAGCAAGGTAGAAATTCTAAGGAAGACCACATATTTAGATAATCACATCATCATTCCTTGAGTAGAACATTAGATTATAATCCAAGTCCTTGTGGAGTGAGAGGGGTAATTGGTACAACCATATCTAAATATTTCTAGTAATAACTTAGGAAGCCAAACCTTGATCATTATAAATTGTGTAGTGATCATAAACCCTAAGAACTTGAAGTAGAAGATATAAGCTCATAAGTAAAGCTTAGAGATAAAGCCTATAATATATATGGTGAGAAACCATTCATCATTATAACCAAAGTTAACTATAAAAAGAATTATAGCTACTTTAGTTACTTTAAACAATAGATTAAGAATATAATAGAAATCTATTGGTATAAGATAAAAACCAATTCTCAAGTCCTTACTAATTAAAGGAGAACATAAAATGCTAAGTAAACAACTACCTTATCATGGTTAAGGGAGATTAAACCTAGCACATGCAATATGGAGACATCCCATCTCTATAACCTAGAATTAAATCTCAAACCTAGTTTATGTATCACTATGGTGATCATAATACAAACCATGCCATAATTGAGATTCAAACCAAATGCCATTAGGTAAATATCATTGGAACCCTAATGGTTCATTAATTAAATACAATGTTTCAATTATAAAACATAAGAGCCACCTAATGCTAAATCCTATAAGTAAACCATATGTGTAGTGATCAACCATTTATCTTTGTAACCAAGATAAACCATGATGGAAACAATCCCTACCGAGATACTTTCAAATGTAGTGAGAGTATTAACCTTAACAAGAGGGTTATACTAGAAATGATAAAACCCTAATAAATAAGGTTCACTTAAAATCATATGCAAGGGGATCAATTCTCAATTGAGAGAACAAACCCTAATAACAAACTCTAAAACATTTAGAGTAGAAATCATCAATTCTAATAATTTCAAACAGAGTTGATTACACAAGAAAAAGAAAATTAAAATGAGTGTATAAATTCATGATTAATAAAAGTGTGCAATGTAACTCACATATATTAAATGTTTATCCCAAAAACAATGCAGGAAAGCATTCATACATTAATAGTCCTACTGAAATTCAAATTATTGGATACCTGCATGGTATCACATGAATTAAATTTGAATTAAAACAGATTACAAAATAGAAAATGAAAACAGAAAATAAAACAGAAAAAGAAACCAGAGAAAAAAATGGAGAGAAGGCTTACCTGTAGCAGAGCCCAGCAACGGAGAACCACCAGCAGCCCAGCAAACACGGGCCAGCACAGCCCAGGATCGGCCCGAGATACCCCTTCGTCAAAAACAGAGGTGAGGAGCTCGTCCTCATCCTCTCCACCGTGCATGAGCGCCAGCACGACGGCGTGCTCGCCTTCGTCTCTCGCTGGCGGCTCCTCCTCGACCGAAGGCGTGACGAGGCGCGTCCGGGCGCCATATAAATCCCCACGGCAAACCCTATCCTCAATTCTTTTTCCTCTGCTCGATTTTTCCCCTTCATACCGAAACCCTAGTCTCGCAGACGTCGACCATTGCCGCCGTTCGGTGCATCCCCGAGCTTTGCCGTGGATGCCATCGCGTTCGCCGTTCTCGACTTGCCCAACCTGCCCAAGGAATTGAGCCATCACGCTCGAAATCGACGCCGTTGAGCTCATCTTCCCCAACGCCGGGAATAACGACTCCGGCGATGCCGACCTCCCTCGCCTCGCCGACAAGCGCGTTGTGCTCCCGGTGAGCCACCGATCCCCCTCGTATGCATATCTCGCTCGATTACGACCCGAAGCACGCCCCGTGACGTTGGCCGGCTGAGCTCGCCGCTCGGCCTCGCCGCCGGCCGAGCTCCGGCGACCATTTAGTGGCGGCGCGGTCACCGCAGGGATCAGCTCATCGTCCTCGTTCGTTGGATCCCACGTACAGCCCCGCGGGAACCCTCTATCGCCGGCGCCATCCATCACCGGCCGCCGGCAGAGCACAGGGTTGCCACGTCGGCATCACGTGGCAGCCAACGTGGCCTGCCCCACCTGTCTGTGGCTGCGGGTAGCCCTGTCCGTGTAGCTTTAGTTAATTTTAGCTTGAATTCAAATTTCACAAATTGCCGCAACTTTACGTAAATAAATCAAATTCATTTCAATTCTGAAAAATACTATTTGTGATATCAAAATGATCCTAGAAATAAACTCTATCCAATAAAAATATAAATGAAATTTTTATTTTTAATAAAAATTTAATTATTTTATACTTGATTATTTAAGCCTTTAATTCTAATTCCAAATTCAATTAAAATTCAATAATTAGTAAAAATATCATAAAATAAATAAAAATCAGTAAGAAAATAAGGAAAACATTAAAATCAATTTTCCTTTTCTATTAACTTATTAAATCCTTATTAGGAGGATTTAAAACCCTGATTAATAAATACCTTATTTATTAATTATTTAAAAATTAATAAAATGTCAAATCCAACATTATTTTTATCTCAAACTCATTAATAACTTCAACTTGATAATGAAGTTATTAATCCAAGAATTATGGGGTAGTTAAGAAACCCTAGATCCATTAGAAACCAAGTGATAACCTCATAATTTCATGTGAAACTTAAATTGATTCTAACCTAAACCCTAGGTTAGAATATGTGATCATGGTACCTACTTTCAAATTATAGAACCACAAGTAACAACTAAATAATTGCCATGACCACATAAAATGTAGAAACCCTATCACTAGTTAATTGCTATTCCCTGTTCTCATCCAAATACAACTAGCTGATCAAATAGGGTTAACCAAATGCAAACCCTAGTTCCTATTCCAAAGACCACCATCCTTAGTTATCCATAATTAGCATCACACCATTGTGATGAACCCTAATAGCAACTACACCTACTATTTTGTATTACATTCCCTACTCCACTAAACCCTACTAGTGTTGGATATCAATTATCAACCATCCTATTTAAAAGCCAATTATTCCTTACTTAACAGAACCAACAAGAAATCCTAGACAACCTCAACCCTAATTGATATACTTCTTATTAGTTAAGAAGTATGTTCTTCAAAAGTTATTCTTTTGAAGAAAATATAGAATAGTCATCAACCCCTGCCTAATAGAATCCATAAACCCTAGCCAGCTATCACCAAGCAAGATATACCAATCTTGATAGCAACCATGTATAAGCAATTACTTAAGATGTGCTTCACTAAAACCATATGATCCCTAGCTATTGATGAATCCAACATTGTTGGGATCCATTTAATACTTACTCCGTAAACCAATTAGAACCATAGAAAACCCTAGAACCCCACAAATCTAATAATCATACTTGTTCTTTATTAAATAACATGTTCTTCAAAAGTTATTCCTTTGAATTATATAATAAGTAATCATCAACCATGCACTACAAGACATAAAATTGACAACTACTCTTTACTTATTATACAACTACTATTCCTTGATATGTATGATTGTTACTATGCATGTTACCACTTGCTTATGATTCTAATACAACAAGACCCTAATAAGAACCTTGTTTGTGAATCACTATAAAAGTGCAACACACCCTAAACAAATCATTTCAACTCACTAATCCTAAATCATCGGGGTTAGGTCACGCTTAGAGCGATTGCATCTCATTCTTATGCATTATTGCATCCTTGCCAATCTTTAAACATCGTCCTTACCGGACGATGATGCTATTTCAGAATTTGGAGTTATTGCGTATCGAAGACCTTGCCTGCATAATCTTGCAGTCAAGAAAGGCAAGTTCATCACTTGCTCATGTCATTTGAGTATTTCTATCAAATTACTTGCAAAGTATTATGGTTATCACTATTGCATAAAAATCAAAACCACTACTTTCATAACTATGAATATGACTATGTGGTGGGCAATGGAACCATGGATTGTGTTGATATGGTGGAGGTTCCATTGCACGGGCTTATATCCATCTAGGATTAAACAACAAATGTCGCCAGTGATTCTTGTGCCGTAATACCCGTGTTAACCATAAGATCCGGAGTGGGATGGAGTAGTCAAAAGTGTTTCCACCTCTCGTTCATCAACGGATGCGCTTTACCGTAGACACTTGTATCTGTCGGCGGCAAGCGGTAGGCTGGGGAAGCCTTAAGTCCCCACGGCACAGTCCGTGGACACTTGTCGTTCGAAGAACAAGCGGTAGGTTGGGGAAGCCTTAAGTCCCCACGGTATTGCGGTCTATGATGGGTTGCAGTCCACCGGCGTAGGAGTGTATGGTAGAGCCCAAGACTCGTTGTCGTGGTCGGGGTCCACCCCGAAATACGGGAATAATGGGACCGACGTGGACCCGGTGGTCGGCGCATGCAACAACGGGTGGGTGTTCGAGGTAGCGGAGGAACATGATTGGCTAGACCTTATACCGGGCCTCACACCAAAGGAAGTGTGGACGGGTCGCCTCGGTTGGCACCAAGGTTAAGATCTCTTATGGGTAAAGCAACACACCTCCGCAGAGTGTAAAGAATCGTGACTCGTCACTCCTCGTTCCGGATATGGAACTCGCGAACGCGGCCGGAAAGGAGCTCCATGAAGTTCTAGTAAACCGGTGAAGGCTGACGGACATAGTTCTTCTGAATAAAAGCAACCTTTTAAAGAAATGGTTATGAAAACCTGCATTGGTATTAGACTTTCTGGTCTAATGTTGTAGCTAGTGCATTAAACACCTCTTTCCTATAATGAACTTGTTGAGTACGCTCGTACTCATCCCACTCTTAAATCCCCTGCTTAGATATGGAGGCATCGAAAGGAGGATCTACAGTGCAACTCGAAGGCCGAGGAGTCAACAACTACTTCACGAGACAGGACCCTGTCAGAGGAGCCAAATACCACATCCAACAAGGAGAAAACCTAGTTTAGTCATAGAAGGGAACTAGCTTCCTAAACCTAGCTCCTATTTAGCTAGAGTCTATTCTTAGCCTCTGTAGTTAGTGAAGTACTCTACAAATAGAGTTCGTGATAAGACTAGACTACGAGTCGTTCTTCTGGAGTTATCTGCAGCTTTACCTCATTGTAAAGTAGGAGGCTGTGCTGATCTTATGTAATAGAGTCAATGTTGTAATTCTATAGACATACCTTGGACCCGCATATGTTTCGTTGTACCACTCTGAGCGATATAATACTAGTGGAACGGTGTTTCATTGGTGTTATATCAGACTTGCATACTACACCATGCAGTGGTATGCCGGGTCACCATACAATTGATTCTTGGAATAGTGATACTTAGCTTTATCTGGCGCAACGGTGTCGTTGTGGAAGAAGGTCATGCGCCGGACGCAGTCGATATGGCGGACGTAGTGGATCGGCGAGTCCGTGACGGGCGAGCCCCTAGCATGGAATCCGCGATGACGTGTACGCCGTAGCAGCAGGTCGGCGAGCCGTATGTACGCGGATGCGACGGAAGTAGTAGTCGTTCTTGCTTAGCTCCTTTCTTGATCGTGGCCATGTTCTCGTCAAGGCCGATTTGCCGGCTCTTTCATGTTTGAGCTTGATCAGGTATAAAACCTATATCATGTTACGTGACGTTGCTTTTGCATGGATACAAAAGAAAAATCGATTAGCCAACCATAGAAAATGTAAGCCGCTTCCAGTAAAGAGTAGATTTGGGTTAGTCATAGAAGAAAGAAAAATCATGTCCATGTAGTCCCGTGCAGTCACATGTTTGATTTGTATTTTCTGCTGTTGCGCCTTGGGACTTGTTTCTTCGACAAGGGACAAAACACTGCCGCCCGATTGATCTTGAAATCACATGCCAGACCACGACTTTATTTATTCTTCGCGTCCGGTGATCGCCTTAGTTGAAGACGAACTTCAAAATCTGCTCAGATCTGATCTTCATGTTGATACACAGGTTGGGGCATGCCCGGTTGTATATGATTGCCGTTGGTAAATAAATGATTGAACAGCTTGCTTGAGTCCTATTAGCCTCTTGAACGATCGGATTCAGATCAAAAATCCAGCCAGCAGTGCCTTGGACGAATATGTAAGGTGGGAAAACAAAACTGCTGACTCCATAGCCATGAGCCACCAAAAAGGGTCACCATTATTGCCTTTAATAATTGCTCCTGATTAGACACATAAAAATACTTCTGCATAGAGATTAGAACCGTGTACATCAGTCAATGAAGAAAAAAAAAATTAAATAAGAAACTCCTGATCGGAACAGAGTCACGTGGGGTTAGTGGACTTGATTTGCTCTTCTCGCCGGACAATTCTTTTTTGCTCCGAACGCCGCCGCCCTTGCTGAGCGACCAGACTCTGACCAGATTCTGTGTTTTTCATCGGCTGCCGACATCTGCTCTTCTTGGAATTTTCACGACGTGTTGCCGGCTTGATCCTTTATAGAAAATTACCTTCCGAACTCGATCTCACAACTTGCACTCGAAAAGCATAATCATCGTAGAACCCGACGCGTAGTTTTAGCCTTGTATTGCGACGAATCCTCTGTTGTCAATGCGTTGATTGGCACCGACCAAGATCTGTTGCATATCGTCGATGATGAGGAATCCCGCCCGGATAACAAAATCCAGTCGTCGCAGTTCCCACAGACGGCGCCAATTGACGAGGGATCACCTCGGCAATGCCTACGTATTGTAGACTAGGGTTTTCGGGAAGAACGACGATGGAGATTCCGGGGTCGAGATTAGGCACACGATATACCCAGCTTCGGGTCCCCTCGGTGGAGGATCCCTACGTGCTGCTAGCAATCCACTATATGAAGACAAGTATCTTTACGAGGTGCCGCCATCGGCGTAGCTATGCTCGTCTATCTCTATGTCTATCCGTTGTCCTCTCTATTTCGGGTGCCCCGGCTAGCTTTATATATGCAACCAGCCTAGGGTTTTACAAGAGTCCTAGTCGACTACTTCTTCGGGTTGCCTTGTTGGGCCTTCTCCATATTGAGTCTTCTCCATATTGGGCCGAGCCGGGTATACTAATAATGGGTACCCGAAGGGTATGTCCATGTCACTAACCCTCTAATGAGTTGTTCTAAGTTTGGTGTGGAGGAAGTTTTCAAGGATCAAGAGAGGAGTATGATGCAACATGATCAAGGAGAGTGAAAGCTCTAAGCTTGGGGATGCCCCGGTGGTTCACCCCTCGCATATATTAAGAAGACTCAAGCGTCTAAGCTTGGGGATGCCCAAGGCATCCCCTTCTTCATCGACAACATTATCAGTGTTCCTCCCCCGAAACTATATTTTTATTCCATCACATCTTATGTGCTTTGCTTGGAGCGTCGGTTTGTTTTTGTTTTTTTTTGTTTTGTTTGAATAAAATGGATCCTAGCATTCACTTTATGGGAGAGAGACACGCTCCGCTCGTAGCATATGGACAAGTATGTCCTTAGTTTCTACTCATAGTATTCATGGCGAAGTTTCTTCTTCGTTAAATTGTTATATGGTTGGAATTGGAAAATGATACATGTAGTAATTGCTATTAATGTCTTGGGTAATGTGATACTTGGTAATTGTTGTGCTCATGTTTAAGCTCTTGCATCATATGCTTTGCACCCATTAATGAAGAAATACATAGAGCATGCTAAAATTTGGTTTGCATATTTGGTTTCTCTAAGGTCTAGATAATTTCTAGTATTGAGTTTGAACAACAAGGAAGACGGTGTAGAGTCTTATAATGTTTTCAATATGTCTTTTATGTGAGTTTTGCTGCACCGGTTCATCCTTGTGTTTGTTTCAAATAAGCCTTGCTAGCCTAAACCTTGTATCGAGAGGGAATACTTCTCATGCATCCAAAATACTTGAGCCAACCACTATGCCATTTGTGTCCACCATACCTACCTACTACATGGTATTTTCCGCCATTCCAAAGTAAATTGCTTGAGTGCTACCTTTAAAATTCCATCATTCACCTTTGCAATATATAGCTCATGGGACAAATAGCTTAAAAACTATTGTGGTATTGAATATGTAATTATGCACTTTATCTCTTATTAAGTTGCTTGTTGTGCGATAACCATGTTTACTCGGGGACGCCATCAACTACTCTTTGTTGAATTTCATGTGAGTTGCTATGCATGTTCGTCTTGTCCGAAGTAAGAGAGATCTACCACCTTATGGTTAAGCATGCATATTGTTAGAGAAGAACATTGGGCCGCTAACTAAAGCCATGATCCATGGTGGAAGTTTCAGTTTTGGACATATATCCTCAATCTCATATGAGAAAATTATTAATTGTTGTTACATGCTTATGCATAAAAGAGGAGTCCATTATCTGTTGTCTATGTTGTCCCGGTATGGATGTCTAAGTTGAGAATAATCAATAGCGAGAAATCCAATGCGAGCTTTCTCCTTAGACCTTTGTACAGCGGCATAGAGGTACCCTTTGTGACACTTGGTTAAAACATGTGCATTGCGATGATCCGGTAGTCCAAGCTAATTAGGACAAGGTGCGGGCACTATTAGTACACTATGCATGAGGCTTGCAACTTGTAAGATATAATTTACATGATACATATGCTTTATTACTACCGTTGACAAAATTGTTTCATGTTTTCAAAATCAAAGCTCTAGCACAAATATAGCAATCGATGCTTTTCCTCTATGGAGGACCATTCTTTTACTTTCATTGTTGAGTCAGTTCACCTATTTCTCTCCACCTCAAGAAGCAAACACTTGTGTGAACTGTGCATTGATTCCTACATATTTGCTTATTGCACTTATTATATTACTCTATGTTGACAATATCCATGAGATATACATGTTACAAGTTTAAAGCAACCGCTGAAACTTAATCTTCCTTTGTGTTGCTTCAATGCCTTTACTTTGAATTATTGCTTTATGAGTTAACTCTTATGCAAGACTTATTGATGCTTGTCTTGAAGTGCTATTCATGAAAAGTCTTTGCTTTATGATTCACTTGTTTACTCATGTCATATACATTGTTTTGATCGCTGCATTCACTACATATGCTTTACAAATAGTATGATCAAGGTTATGATGGCATGTCACTCCAGAAATTATCCGTGTTATCGTTTTACCCGCTCGGGACGAGCAGAACTAAGCTTAGGGATGCCGATACGTCTCCGACGTATCGATAATTTCTTATGTTCCATGCCACATTATTGATGTTATCTACATGTTTTATGCATACTTTATGTCATATTCGTGCATTTTCCGGAACTAACCTATTAACAAGATGCCGAAGTGCCGCTTGCTCGTTTTCGCTGTTTTTGGTTTCAGAAATCCTAGTAACGAAATATTCTCGGAATTGGACGAAATCAACGCCTAGGGTCCTATTTTGCCACGAAGCTTCCAGAAGTCCGAAGAGGAGACGAAGTGGGGCCACGAGGTGCCCAAACCCTAGGGCGGCGCGGCCCCCCCCCTTGGTCGCGCGGCCCTGTGGTGTGGGGCCCTCGTGCCACCTCCTGACCTGCCCTTCCGCCTACTTAAAGCCTCCGTTGCGAAACCCCCAGTACCGAGAGCCACGATACGGAAAACCTTCCGCAGACGCCGCCGCCGCCGATCCCATCTCGGGGGATCCAGGAGATCGCCTCCGGCACCCCCGCCGGAGAGGGGAATCATCTCCCGGAGGACTCTACGCCGCCATGGTCGCCTCCGGAGTGATGTGTGAGTAGTCTACCCCTGGACTATGGGTCCATAGCAGTAGCTAGATGGTTGTCTTCTCCCCATTGTGCTTCATTATCGGATCTTGTGAGCTGCCTAACATGATCAAGATCATCTATCTGTAATTCTATATGTTGCGTTTGTTGGGATCCGATGAATAGAGAATACTTGTTATGTTGATTATCAAAGTTATGTCTATGTGTTGTTTATGATCTTGCATGCTCTCCGTTACTAGTAGATGCTCCGGCCAAGTAGATGCTTGTAACTCCAAGAGGGAGTATTTATGCTCGATAGTGGGTTCATGCCTCCATTGATATCCGGGACGAGTGACGTAAAGTTCTAAGGTTGTGGATGTGCTGTTGCCACTAGGGATAAAACATTAGTGCTATGTTCAAGGATGTAGTTACTAGTTACATTACGCGCAATACTTAATGCAATTGTCTCTTGTTAGCAACTTAATACTGGAGGGGGTTCGGATGATAACCTGAAGGTGGACTTTTTAGGCATATATGCATGCTGGATGGCAGTCTATGTACTTTGTCGTAATGCCCAATTAAATCTCACTATACTCATCATAATATGTATGTGCATGGTCATGCCCTCTTTATTTGTCAATTGCCCAACTGTAATTTGTTCACCCAACATGCTGTTTATCTTATGGGAGAGACACCTCTAGTGAATTGTGGACCCCGGTCCAATTCTCTATACTGAAATACAATCTACTACAATACTTGTTCTACTGTTTTCTGCAAACAATCATCTTCCACACAATACGGTTAATCCTTTGTTACAGCAAGCCGGTGAGATTGACAACCTCACTCGTTTCGTTGGGGCAAAGTACTTTGGTTGTGTTGTGCAGGTTCCACGTTGGCGCCGGAATCTACGGTGTTGCGCCGCACTACATCCCGCCGCCATCAACCTTCAACGTGCTTCTTGACTCCTACTGGTTCGATTAAACCCTGGTTTCTTACTGAGGGAAACTTGCCGCTGTGCGCATCACACCTTCCTCTTGGGGTTCCCAACGGACGTGTCAACCACACGCATCAGTAGCCGGAGGAGGGGCGGCGGCGCGGAGGCATGTCGCGGAGGCGGCGCGGTTGGAGATGGAGCGGCCGGAGGTGGAGCGGCGCGGGAGGGAGAGAGGCGAGGAGGGAGACGGACGCGTGGAGGAAGTGGCAGTTGGCCGCGTTCGCGCGTGGCGTGTTTATAGCGCGCGCGGCAGCGCACGCGGCAAGTTTCCCGCGCGGGATAGCGCGAAAGCGCGCGGGCGGCAAATTTTTTAGCGCGCGCGCCTTTTTCCCGCCTCCGCTGGAGCAGCGCGGCAGCGCCCGCGCGCGGCAAACCGGCGGTTTTTTTGCCGCGCGGGGCTTTTAGCGCGTCTGTTGGAGATGCTCTAAGGGGGTTTGGTAGGCTGTAACTCCTTTGGCTCGCATCGGCAACAAAATCCGGCCCGTTTGGATGCCTGTAAGAAGTTCGCGTTGTGGCTAACCGGTTCTCAAAGCACCCCTGGGACAGACCCTGGAGGAACGCCCGAATCGGCAGTTTCTCTGGGGTCAGGCCCGTTGTCGTGCCATTTTGCACGCCCGCGTGCAACGGTTGCACGTGTGGAGAAGCGCGGGAGACAGCGCGTTGTCTTGGTCCTCGCTCCCCACTTCCCCTCACCGCTTCGCTCTTCTCTCCCCCCCTTCACTCCTGGCACAGACAGCATCGCCATGTCCCATCAACCGCCGCCATGGCATCCTCGCTTCCTCCGCCTCCGCCATCGTCTCCAGCGCCGACGGATCCTGCCGTACGGCCGGCGGCTACCAGGTCCAACGAGGTGCTAATGCGCCTCGTCCCTGAGTACGAGGCCGGAGGCGGCGATTCGGCGGCGCAGAACGATGCGAGCCGCGTTCCGGTGATGAATCGACCATCGCCGTTCGCGAGCACGAGGCCCGTCGGAGTCGCAACCCGGAGCGCCCCCATCCTTGCTCTTCGAGCTGCCGGGATTCGGCCGGCGGATCCGTCGGGGACGGGGGTTTTTGCCCCGTCCCCACTAGGGTTTCTGACGGCGAGGGCGGCCGCAATGGCGGGCGGTGCACCGGGCTCGAGCAGGGAGATGGAGCCCCCGCCGGGGTTCGCGTCCACCCCGATGCAGCCGGCGATGCCATGGGGAATGCCGCGTCCGCCTGCCCCCTATGGCGCGCCTCCCGTCCCGCCGCCGCCAGGGTTCACCCGACCGCGTGCTCGGCTATAGACGACAGCACCATCGGCGCCCGCCTTCCCGACCCCTGCACCAAGGCCGGAGCTGAGGACGTACTTACCGGCTACGCCGCCTCATCCTCCACCGGGATTTGCTCCTCTTCCTCCTTAGAGCGGGGCGCTATCGATGCACCCAATCGTAAGTACCTTGACACAATCCCCTTGTCGTTTGTTTACGTCGACTAGATGCTATTATTCATGTGAATGTACATAGGATTGATTGCAATGTGCTTCTGCTTGCCATGCCAAGCTCAAGCACCATCATGGACTTGACAATGTCAAGTCCATGAGACTGCTTGAGCTTGGCATTGCCATTGTCCATGACATTGCTTGAGCTTGGCATTGCCATTATCAAGCAGCTGGCAATGCCAAGCTCAAGCACCATGGTTGTGATTGTGCATGTCATTGCCTGCTTATGATTGTGCATGCCATTGCTTCCTTGTGCTTGTCCATGCCATTGCTTGATTGAGCTTCTGCATGCCATTGCCTGCTTCTGATTGTGCTTGACGTTGCCTGATTGAGCTTGACGTTGCCTGATTGAGCTTCTGCATGCCATAGCCTGCTTCTGATTGTGCTTGACATTGCCTGATTGAGTTTGTGCATGACATTGCCTGCTTCTGATTGTGCTTATTGCCTGATTGAGCTTGTGCATGATAACTGCATGCCATTGCCTGCTTCTGATTGTGCATGTCATTGCCTGCTTCTGATTGTGCATGCCATTGTCTGATTCTGATTGTGCTTGACATTGCTTCCTTGTGCTTGTGCAGAAGTGGCCCTTCCTGGAATTCTTATCAGACGGGCCCATACTGGACGCTATCGACTATGCCGTCTGTGTGCAGCTGCGTGATCCCAACGCAGCGTTCATGGAAGCCCACCAGCAGATCACAGCACTGAGGCGCCACGCCGGCCGTCCTGCTGACCTGGGGCACGCTGCCATCCGCGTCTGACGGCGTTCTTTGTCCAGGTGGAGAGCCAGGACCTCCGTGCCCTCGTCGTCCCGCCGTACATGGAGCAGCCCCTCATCAGGAACTACAAGCTCAAGAACAATGCCCCCCCGTGAAGGTCTCCTTGTACTTGGGCGACCGTTGCGAGTGGAAGGTGCAGCTGCAGTGGACAGGGCAGGGCGTCGGGTTCATCAAGTCCTGGAGGGAGTTCTGCGCCAGAATTTTGCTGCACGTCGACGACACGCTCGTCTTCACCCCTCAGGACGACGGCTTCAAGGTCGCCGTCTTCAGGAAGGAGACGTCTGTGTCCAGCATCTTCGGCTGCAAGAGGCACCGCAAGGGCCCTTTTGCTGATCCTCGCCAGTAAGGTGCTGCTGCTCCATCGCTGCCTCTGTTTATGTCTGATCATGTTAGTTGTGCTGGCCTCTAGGAGGCTGATAAACACTACTTTTGTGCATATCTCACTGTTTTGCTGACCTCTATGAAGCGTTTGAACACTGCTTTTGGACCTGGGGAGTATGCCCCCAGGTTTAGGCAAGCGTCTTACCACTCTGACGCTAGATTAGGACCTGTGAAGTACTCTGTTCGTTGTCTATAAGTGTTTGCTGTGATTATGATCGTGTTTGAGCTGTTTATGTGCCGTAATGCCACCATATTTGAATGTGGTGAGGAAAAGCTCTTGGCAGGGTGCCCAAAATGGCAACCAAACACATGTGTTGTGCCTGAACAGAGAAGGAACGCTGTCTCCAGGCATCCAAACAATTTGCAAATCTGTTCGGGCTGGTGCAGCACAGGCTACCAAATGATGGGCCAAAAGTAGGAACATTGGCATGCGCTATCGGAATAGTTGAACCATCTGAGAAGAAAAAGGATAATCACTTCATTTGTTCTTCTAGCTAGACTAGTTTTCATTACACGCACACGTTGAGATCGCATTAAACAACATTTCAAGTTCAACGAACAGTAGAAGAATCACATTGTTGTCATCATGCAAATCAAAGACGTTGCTGTCGCGAGAGATACAATGACACCTAAAATAAATGAAGATAATTACGTGTTACGTGTAATCATTGGGTCCCCCCGCTTAATCAGCTTGAGTTAGTTGGTACTTTGCCGTCGGCGCGCTCGGCTCCACAGCGGCACATCGTCTCACAATCACCGGACTGCTGAGAGTGTGTTTCACGCGTCACGTGGTTCAAAACATTTTTTGTTTATATATTATATACACCAAGCTTTTACCTATATGTTTCCAACTACTCGTATATATAGGGTTTGACACAAAGCTAGAAACTTGTCAAGCTAAACACTGCTTGACTTGTTTAATTGAGCTCGTTTGAGTAACCAAACAAAGCTAAACAGTAATTTTAGCTTGATTCTTTGACGAGCTAAGCAAGCAAGTCGGCGACTTTCTGTCGAGCAGCTCGTTAATTTAGAACCCATCTTTTTTTTATAAAGAGAATATATTAATATCAGGTGATACCAAATACATCTATCCTCTACAACAACGAATACCCTAATGACAGTACGGATGCATACAACTAAAAAAGAAAAGAAAAAAGAAACTAAGAAATAAAAATCCTAGCAACAACAATACAATCACCACCAAGACAACACCTGAACTTCAGACTCTTCAAAAGCAATGCCTCCAAGAAGAGAATAGTGCATCATCACCGTCGTCGTCGGATCAAAGATCTTAGGTTTTCATCCTAAAGATAGTCCACGCTTTCAAAACAATGCCTTGAACAAGGTCATTGCGAGGCACAACCCATCTAACTGATAAAGTTAAAATGGCCAAAACATCCCAAAGGCCCAGCCCAACTAATGAGGCTCTGATGGTCCCACCCGAGCGTTGTGTAAGTACCATCGTACCAAATCCCCTCTAACTTCCTCCTCTTCAATCCTTAATCTCCTCCTTGATTCCTCTCCCTTCCAGTCTCATCCTTGACATCAACGGCGGCGACGCACGCCTGCTTTCTAGCTCAATGGAAGGAAGGGTGGAAGAAGGTGTCCTCGAAGGTGACTTATGCTTTGCGACGCTAGTGCAGCAGACGACCGTTTCAACAGCGCCGATGCCTCCAAGTGCACTTGCACGGCTGCACTTGCTGCGCATTGGTCGAACCGTGATCGTAATGAGCAGCTCGTTAGTGTTGCGAGCACATAACGAATGGAGCCAAACAATGATTTTCGCTCGTTATTCTTAACGAGTTTAATGATCGGATCCTTAGCGAGCACGAGCTTAACGAGCCGAGGAACGAAATATGTACCTTGCTATATGGAAATTATCCAACATTAGTTAGCTAAACAAGTGAAGTACCTCACGAGACTTGTTTTGTTTTTCTAAAACGACTTACAGAAATCAAAAGGTTCATCCATAAACTGTCCTAGGGGTGTAAATTGGTCAAAATTGGGCCATGGCGAGCCAATCCTTCCAATGTGTCGCACCACACAAGCAAAGTCTCGGAGACATCGTGCATCTGAGAGGAGCATAGGGCGTTGATCCATATGCACATAAGGTTTGTGTTTACGGCCCCACATTTTTTGCATTCATCACAAACAAGACCCCATCCTTTTGACTTCCTACATACATTCTCCAGGAGAGGTGTGTCGGTGACACATAGCGGTGAAGCTAGACAATGCATGAGCACTCAAAGAGTATTGACTAACAATTGCAGGCCCTATATTACTACAAGCGAAGACTTATGCAATCGGTGGCGGTGCATTGTTCAAGATGCAATCAGTGATCGACTATTTCGGGGACTTCAGCACTAGTGGTAGTGCAAGGCGGTCCGCTAAACCATCTTCTCTGAAGTAAAAGATGCCCAATTTTGCCCAATTTTGCCGAGTTGGATTCTCTCTTCCGGTGGTGTCTGTGTTCTATCTATTTGGATGGAATCTAGGCCAGGGTTCGTTTGGTGGTGCCAGTTGTAGTACTTGTCTCGCGGTTGTCGGTTGTGGTCTTGGGCTGGTGTGAGCCGATACTTGGGCTTGTAAACAACTTCTTTCAATCAATGCTATGAAACACAAACTTTTGCGTTTTCTTTAGAAAAAAACACATCGATGATTATCAGTTCATCGGAGATGGAGTCTTAATATTCATAACCTGTTAAACTCTCACCAATTTAACGTAAGATTCTACCCCAATTGACTCTCTTTTACGACTCAAAGTTGGGTTTTGGGGATCACGGTTATCAAATGCTTTTTGTTGGAAAATTTTGGTGTTATTTTGGATGATTATGACTGTATTTTTGGGGTTTGTGATGATCGTTGAAGCTTTAGCCTCTTAGGGTATTGAGTTGATAAATGCATGACATAAAAGGGGGTCGAGGGTTAGTGTACAAGATTGTTAAACTACTCATAGGTAGTAACATGTATTCTAGGAAAATAATATTATGTGTCTAGTAATCAAAGAGGAGAGCATGTCTTGAAGAATAAGATTAAGAGAGCATACATGCAGGGGCGTAGGGAGGGGCGAGCAGGGGTCAGACCCCCCCCCCCCTAATGATTCACCCCCATATGGTATGGAGATGGAATTTAGAACTAATTTGATGACTACCTATAGTTATCCGGCCATTAGCAAAGGCGTATAGGCTAAACTTATAAACACACAACATGGTGAATGGTCCAAGCACAAGAAGGTTGGCCCACAACTGGAGCATTGCCTAGACCGTGAGTGAATTAGACGCATGTCATGCACTAGATCCGGTGATCTAGGAATTCTGCCTCCATTCTTATTCCACGCCGATCAATTCCAATCAATTATTTCGCTGCATGTGCTAGGGCTTCAATGGAGAAGGCTTTGCTCCCGTGAGAGACCTAGCGATCTGCCAATCGTATCCACCTCGTGTCCTGAATCTCACTCCCGACCTCCCCAACCTCACCTGCGCAGCTCATCCTTCACAACTAACATGAGCGATGAGGTATGTATATCCTACATATATATCATCAGTTCCGCAGTTGATTGTTCAAGTTAAAGATATTTCTAGATCCATCAAAATTTGTGAAGGCATTTCTTCACAAATTTGTGACAACTTTCTTCACATGACTTTCTACATTAGGTACAGAATAGTTGTATAGTATAAAATTTGACTATAATATTTGCTTGTGCGATGTGTCTCCTTGGTGTTTCTCGAATTAGACTTTTATTGCACTTTTTAAATAAAGCAACCGCAACCATACATATGAAGTTCAAATGAAAAAATGTTCAGGGCAATAACACAAGCATGGCCAATAAAAAGTAAAGCAATTGGTTTTATTTTTGAGGTACATTCAGTGCTATATTTATATTTTATGACATGCCACCCTTTTGGGGAAAAAATATTTATTTGTGCATTATCTGGCTCACCCCCTATGTTTGAATCCCGGCTCTACCCTTGCATTCATGTTTACCTTCAATACATCATCATAATGAAGAGATAAGAAATGATACGAGGTTGATCAAGAAAAAGTGCAAACGATTAGAGCAAGTTGATCAACACACAAGTTGTAGATGATTAACTAAGTGGGATAAAGTGATTTCGTGGTATGGTAAGATATTGTCAATTACCTCGTATTGTGAACTAACATGTGATCTATGTGTACATTGTTTTGTTTATCTATCTAGGATTACGTATCTCTCTATGGGCTTGCATCAAAAGGAAGATTTCATGTAGCCCATGGGATGATGACATCAAGTGGTGTTGCTCTACATCAAGGTTGAGAACTGAAAGTTCATGAGTACCTGAAGAGATTATGTGATTGAAGCTTGTCGTACATTTGGTGATAATGGACATGTGAAGATATACCTAAGTGTGGATTTCTCATAATAGAGTATGCGAGAGCAATTTTCAAGTCGATCATCACCAGGAGACCACAATCAAGAAAGGTTTTCCATCTTCACGCGGGAATTATCATCATCATCTACCTCAAGTGGAATGTGCAAGTAAAAATGTACGGCCTTGACATGTTTTCTTTTCTATTGGTCTCAAAAGGTTATTGGGAAACAGGGTTATAAGCTCAATAATCGTACTATCAAGGGGGCTCTAGTGAGTAGCTAGCTTGATCACATCGTCCATAGATAGCTCCTCATTTGCATCCCTAGCAATCTATTCTTAGTTTTATATGGCTTTTTATACATGTGAGATTTTACAGCTTGTTGTAATCTTCAATATAATCTCAAGTTCATCAATAATAGATTTTGAATTTAAAAAGTTGTTTTTTTAATGTTGGAGGTTTTGCTGGTTCCATATTTGGAGTTTATCCTACTTTGTTGTTATTTGGTATTCTCAAAGAGCCAGGTCTTGTTTTATCTTTCCAATGAGCCTGAGATTGTCAAAGTTGGTGTCTGGACTCAAGATATGGTCTTTTTTTATACGGGTAACCCTGGAAGTTTTAAACATCTCAAATAGTCCAAAAACTTGGAATTCGGGCACCCGTGTGTGCCCAAGAAGTATTAATCCTATCTGGATGTTCCGAACATCACAAAAAAACTAAATATTAGTTGGATTGGGGGTGTATTTAAGGGGCCTTCTTCCTTATGATTCCTACGCTTTCGAGCACCTCTTTCTCTCCTCCATTGGTGATCTCTAAAACTTGGGTTTCTCCCCATCCCTCCCATGTGAAGGGGGACCTACTGGATCTAGAACTTAGAGTAATTTGACAATCTCCTCCATTATTTATCTCTAAATCCTCCTTGGTAGTGTTGTCATTGTTGACACATTTTTCAATCTATGTTTTTGAGATCCTCAATGACTACCACCAGAAAGGGAATGTGACCACCATCATTATTTGATAAAAGTGAGTGTCTCCAGATAATATAACACTAAATATCGTAGACTTCTTAGAGGTGAGAGGGACAAGAGCGACTCTCAAGGAGGGGGAGAGAGAATTGAAGGGAAACCCGAGCCTTTACTAAGGGCTAAAAAGAGTTGGGGCCACTTTGGATAACACGGTTGAGAAACACATGAATAGGAAAAACACAGGAATCTCACTGGTTTGCATTGGGAAAAGGGATTATTGAAAAACATAAAAAAAGCTTTAGGAATGACTGTTTGGATGAAACACATGAAAAATAAAAGAAAATGCCTTGATCCTACGCGCTTGAGCCTACGAATGAGAATGAGGCATACGAATCCAATCCATGTGAATTTTGTTAAGCATATGTTGTTGGTGCACATTGTTGAGCCTAGCATAAGTAGGTTTTATGCTTGATAATTAGAGGACTACTTTACATTGACATGTATTCAAGCCAAAACCGTAAATTTTTTAAATTGCATATTCACCCCCTCTAGGTGACATCTAGGATTCAGTCGGTGCATCAGATCCTATAAACCGGCTGGATTATTAGGAGAGCATACTCTAGATCCCACTCTAGTAACAATCATGGGGAGAATACCGAGAGGGGGAGCAACATCCTCCGACCACCACTTGCAAGCGTCGAATAAAGGTCCTAAATGACATGACGGTGTTTGCCCTAGAAGCAATACTAGACCTAGACCTGGCCCTAGACCTACTATGAACATGACACGCCGATCTCCTAACAGATTCCTCCACTTCCACCAAGGAGGAAGTTAGACGTGAGAGGGCAAGAGTGACTCTCAAGGAGAAGGAGGAGAGAGAATTGAAGGAGAAAGTGAGCCTTTCCTAAGGGCTAAAATGATTTGGGGTCTCTTTGGATCATACGACTGAGAACTACATAAATAGATAAAACACATGAATCTCACATGTTTGCATTGGGAAAATGAAAGATTGTAAAACACAAAAAAAACTTTAGGAATGATTATTTGGATGAAACACATGAGAAACAAAAGAAAAATGCCATGATCCTACGCGCTTGAGCCTAAGAAAGAGAATGAGGCATTTGAATCCAATCCATATAATTTTTCGTGGGAGTATGTCTCTATTTCGTAATAAATAAATACTGTATATTAATTTGGGTACACCATGCCTTTAATCCAAAGGCAAATCATATGAAATTCCTACAATCCAAGATGCCCCTTAGTTTTCCATTTGGTGTGACCTTAGATCATGATGTTTCATCAGTATCTAAACTGCATTGACTTATCGGGTTCAAAAAGGTAAATATTCCGCTGCTCACCATTTCGAATCATTTTAGTAGAATTTATTTATTTGGGAAGGTTGGTTGCAGCAGCAAGATCTACCGTCGTTTGGAGGTGGGAGCGTGTGCTTTACTTTGCGTTTACCACTCACTTCGCTTCGCTCGGCTGCTTTCTTCTGCCTTCTGCGTCACTCCCTCGCCTGACCGACTCGCTACTCCATTCTCGCACACTACCAACCACGCTGACAACTCCCCTTCTCCTGCCGCCACCACCTTCCAATTCCATCTCCAAATCCCCTTCCTCCCCATACATTCCCCCATTGCAATTCCTCTTACTCGTCGTCTTCCTCCGTTGCTGCTGCTCCGCTGGATCCCAGGTACCCTATCCGCCCCAATTCCCCTTCGCCTTTCGTTCTTGGAATGCGAGTGTGTACTTGGATCTCACTCATCCTCCAGTTCCACTTTTTCTACTCTCCCCCCTTACCCCCTGCCATTATCCCAATGCTCGCGCTGATTCAATTTCGGCGCCCAGATTTCAGCCCGTCAAGAAGATTGTATCATGTTTACCTGTGGCATTTAGGATGTTCTTGGTATTTGGTGCTAGCTCATAGGTGGTAGTCTACCCCCATCTGTTCTAGCTTGCGTGTGCCTAGTTGCTTTGGCTGTTCCCTGAACCGTGGGCAAATTCCTCCTGTTCTAGGTTAAGTTGTCGTAAATCCAAAATTTGTGTTTCCGTGGATATTACATCTGTGGCGTTCATAATCGAGGACGTATGACTGATGTTTGCTAGCACCGATTTTCTTATTCTAGTGCCAATGGCATCAGGCTGTTTCCATACTTTAGTTAGTTATTATTTAATCCTGCACCCTCTTGGATTGGACATACTTAATTCTGAAATAGCAAGTAACCTCTAGGTATGGGAATGGTAGTTAGCAGGTCAGGTAGCTTAAGTTGATCTTGGCCAGATGTCATTGTGTTCTGCTCCCTTCTGCTTAAATTATACTCCTACTACCCGTTAAGCTACATTGTTGCAAGAACTTAATTTGCATTTGCCTCCCCTCTAAATGCATACTGAACTCGCGAAGATAGAGACTTTTGCTTGGGTTTGTCTTGGTGGTTGCAATGTAGCTTTCTCATTACTTTCTAAATCAGCAAACAGTTCCAGTATTTATCTTCCTACAAACACTAGGATCAGCTTGAAACAGATAATATTAAATGTCCACAGAGGCACAGACCAAACATTGAGTTCTCTCCTCTTACTCTATCCAAACCATAATGATAAATGTTGTTTTGCCATATGCTGTTCATCTGGTTACTAGGTATTCCACTCCAAATTCAATCTATTTATTATTGCAGCACATTCACGATGCAAAACACAATCTTTTATTCTTATGGTCCGGGAAGTGCGTTTTTGCAGTTTTGAATAACTTGTTCTTGTTCTTTCAATGTAGGTACTTGATGATAACAAGATGTCATCAAACTCCACGCTAACAGAATCGCTTCATGAGAAAACAATCGTCTTTGGACTTAAACTATGGGTTGTCATCGGGATAGCTGTTGGAGCATCCCTCCTGGGTGTTCTTCTTATCCTTGTTATATGCCTTACCATCCAGAGCTGGATCAGGCGGTCACGTAGGGCATTCAAGGAGCTGCCCATGACCCAGATACCTTCTGCATTTAAAGATATCACAGAAGTAAGGGTGCCTGACCATTTTTCACCCAATGATTTCGTTGTACATGATGGGCTTCTACTCGCCATTGAGAATGGGCCTGTTGAATCAACGGATAAACATGCAGTTCAGTTGGCTCAGGAGGACAATTCGAGGCATATGGAAGAGAAGAAAGTTTCAGGTTCTTTTTGTCATGCTGATGGCTGTGACGGAATTCAACCTGTTTCAGTCGGCGATCAGCCTTCAGTACATGCTACCGCTGATTCTGCGCCACTAGCAGGCTTACCCGAGTTCTCTTACCTTGGTTGGGGCCATTGGTTCACTCTAAGAGATCTAGATGTTGCAACAGACCATTTTTCAAAGGATAACGTAATTGGCGAGGGCGGATATGGTGTTGTGTACCGTGGAAGATTATCAAATGGCACCCCAGTTGCTGTGAAGAAAATCCTTAATAATTTGTGAGTCTTCCTATAACAGAATTTGGGTGATGAAATGGACATCCATGTGTTTATTGTGTTGACTTTTTTACTGGAAAGTTTATTATGTTGCCTCATTTTAGCTTTTACAATAATTTCCTGGCTTTGTGCAGGGGACAAGCCGAGAGGGAATTCAGAGTGGAAGTCGAGGCAATTGGTAATGTACGCCACAAAAATTTGGTCCGGCTTTTGGGGTACTGTGTTGAGGGTATCCAGAGGTCAGATTAAGTGTTCATTTTTTCTTCTTCCATTTTGTCTATAGCATCGCTGTTATGCTTTGATCATTATAGCATCAAATAAGTTCTTAGCATGAATTGCTTGATTTGTTTGCATAAACAGGATGCTTGTGTATGAGTTTGTTAACAATGGGAATCTTGAAAGTTGGCTCCACGGAGAATTGTCCCAGTACAGCTCTCTCACATGGTTAGCTCGCATGAAAGTTCTTTTGGGGACTGCAAAGGCGTGAGTAACTCTTTCACTAGACTCGTTTCTTTTCTTAGGATAGTAATGCACTCTACATCATTGATTCATTGTCAACTCCCAAGATTTTATCAGTCGTGACGGCATCTGGGTTTAACTATTCTTAGTTTTTTGAACTATGTTGCTTAGTCACCAGTATGTATATACTGTTGTGAACAGAAGCAAGTTTAGAGGGTAACCCCTAACATCTGATTAAAGGAAGGGTTGAGACCACACAAATTTTAGCCATTCTTGTTGTTACCATATCACAGTTGACTACTGCTTTTTTGTTGCAAGTATACTAGGTTTTTAGTAACATGGTGGTGCTCTGTTCAGTCATTAGTTAGTTCTTATTTTCACCTAGCATCTTGCTGCCCTCGCAACATCAATTTGATACAAAGTCCACATTTTCCTTGCAGCCTTGCGTACTTACATGAGGCACTTGAACCAAAGGTTGTGCATCGTGACATCAAGGCCAGTAATATCTTGATTGATGATGAGTTTAATGCCAAAATATCTGACTTTGGTTTGGCCAAGATGCTTGGTGCTGGTAAAAGTCATATTGCTACTCGAGTTATGGGTACCTTTGGGTAAGTTTTTCATGCCACAGTATATATGAGTCACTTTCTTTTTGCATTTTCCAAATTTTGCCCATTATATTTTGGGAGAAAAATTGTGGATGCTAGTATATGGTTTTACTCAACAACTTTTCTATTTTTGTACAGCTATGTCGCGCCTGAGTATGCTAACAGTGGGCTTTTGAATGAAAAGAGTGATGTTTACAGCTTTGGGGTTCTTTTATTGGAAGTTATTACAGGTAGAGATCCAATTGACTACGACCGCCCCCCAAGTGAGGTAATACTAGTAAACTCTTTCTGTAATTTTTAAGATCCTATATCTCTTTGTTTACTCGTTATTTTTTTTTTATCTCATATCTTAACATACAACTCAGAGCCCTTAATTTCCAACACACTGCTGTTCACCTGTAGGTAAACCTGGTTGATTGGCTTAAAGTGATGGTTGCCAACAGACGGTCTGACGAAGTGGTTGACCCACACCTTGAGAGAAGACCATCAACAAAGGAGCTCAAACGTGCCCTTTTGACAGCTCTGCGGTGTATTGATCTGAATGCTGAGAAGAGACCGCGGATGGATCAGGTCGTCCGGATGTTGGATTCTAGCGAAGCCATACCCCAAGAGGTTTGATTCACAAAAATACCATCCATATAGTATCATTGTTGGCATACCTGCAATTCATGCATATGCACCATCACAAAAGTTGAGCACTCGAGTGATTTGATTTGCAGGAACGAAGACAGCGACAGAACCGCGTATCTGAAAATACTGAAACGGCACCATTGAGGGGCAAGAACAGCATCAACAGGAGTGACGACCCTGAGCATGAGGAGAGGCCTCCCCGGTCAAAGAGTCGTACATTTTCGGTCAAGTGAGGTAAAGAAGAGAAGGAAAGCCTAAACATCTGAAGATACATATAGAGAGATACCTGTGCAAGAGGAAAAATCATTGTGGAGAATTCTTCTGAATATGATAACAGACTGGTTGATTCTTTTCATCCCTCAGAAGCAGGGATTTTTGCATTTATTGATACATGGAATGTACAGTGGTGTGTATGACGGCTGAAGGATGTACAGTACTAGCTTGTAAAAACGTCTGAAAAGCTCTCTGCTGTATGAGCTACAGACTTTTCTTATCTCTACTATATTGTACACACCAAGAGTATAAAAGCAAAGAAAGAAAATTTGACTTGTGGTTGGTTGTTCACTTGTCAGCATGTGTTCTTATGTATGAATTGAATTGTTCAGATTGGAAAATATGCTATTTCACTTGACTGTTGTTTGTTAACAAAGAGGAATGCCCACATCCTCGAATTAAAATGATTCTCTATAAGTTTCAGAAATAAAATTGGTTTTAGTTCATGGAAAGCATTGAAATGTCACCACATATTCTCCCTCCTCATTTTCTTCTTTGAGTTCCGAAAAAAGATGAAGTAACTTATAGTACATCTAAGCCAGGCATGGAGTTTTGGCTTTGTGGTCTAGATGATCCCGATATCAGGACCAACCAATCATGGATCTGGGTCCATGCCAAAATCAACAAGCTCCTAACAAAACCTCCTTTCGGAAAGATGTGTGTCATGGAGAGGTGCCTGGCCTTTGAGTATTCGGTTCCGACTTATTTTTCAGCACTGTGATGATCCAAATACTTCGGTGGCACAAGTGATCAATTGTTCTTTTGGACTACGTGAGATGCGCGAATGGGATGAAATGAAAAAAATCCTTATGTTCCGAAAAGTCATATTGGATCATGGGCACCAAGTGCTCTCACCGTATTAAAAATTCGAAAATTATGTTTATAGTTTTAAAAAATTATGTAACAAAATTCTAAAAGTACCTAATGATGTACCCCACTAACCTACAAAATCTCAATTTCAAATGTTTTGTTTTTTGACCTATACAAAAATGACAAAATCTATTTTCTTTTTGTAGATTTGAATCACTATACTCAGATCTATGCATTTGTTATTTTTGTGCAGCCTAAAATACACATTATTTTCAATTGAAAATTTACACGATTATGGGATACAATACCGACCATATCATGATTTATTTTCAGATTTTTGTGAAGCTTAGAAATATGATTTTTAATTAAATTTTATCGAAGTGAGATCACTGGTGCTCATGTGCACCAAATCTCTGTTCCTTATGTTCTGTTATTCTTGTGGATTCGCCGGATGTGGGGGGTCTGGGCGCTTAACAAATCTGGTACCTTCTCTCATTTTAATTGGTGGTGGCTGAAACAAACCATGGGGCGGGATGGGCCACCACAAAATAAGAAGCAGGGCATGTACAATGGGGTGATGTCAGCCTTCCCTTAGAGATGCCACGTCAGATTTTTGCTTAGTTGGAGGGAGAGAATGAAGAGAGAGAAGGTTGTCTTCCCTTAGCTAAGGGATCATCTCTTAGGAAATAAGGGAAGACTATTTTCTCCATTGTATCATATATGTCTTCCCTTAGCAACAAATTTCCTACCAAAATTTAATTATTCATATTAATTGCTAGAGATGGCTGTAAGAGATAATGCATTGTAAGACTTATATCTAATGCCTTCTCTAACTGATGTGGCGGGTAAGGAAAGGCATACCTTCTCTACCATTGTACATGCCCTAAGCAAATTAATCATCCACTTAGGGAATGTACAATGCTAGACTCTTGTGTAGACGCTTGAATAGCCAGAAGAAATTTAATTGGATACAAAATTAACTTAGGAGTCCAGGAGTCCAACGGGGATGCTAGTTGAGGCGCTTAATTCGCTCTCATCGCTGGGCAAATTGCGTTCCGTGAGAAAGAAAAAAACTCAAGCGCTCGGCTGCTAACTTTGTCGACATCTAGGTAATTGCTGGGATCGGGACGGAATCAACCATAACGTCCGGGATTATCATCCTAGCGCTCGGCATAAGCGTTCCCGTTGTACATGCCTTTAGTCCTAAGGGCATCTCCAGCCGCGTCTCCCAAAGCGTCCCCCAAAGGGATTTGGGGCGCGCCGGACAAAAACCGTCTCCAGCCGCGTCCCCCAAAGCTCATTTTTGTCCGGCGCGCCCCGATACGGTGTCCGGCGCTCCGAGCCCGTCCCCGTCCCACAGGGGACGCATCGGGGACGCCGGACACAACGAAAAGCGAGACGGGGAGTGGCGGGGCCGACTTGTCAGCGGCACAATAAATTTTTAACCTAACCGTCGCCTACCTCGCGATGGAAGTTATTGGCGGTGCAGTTCCCGCAGCGACGCAGCGACGGTGCAGTTCCCGCAGCGAAGCAGCGACGCGTCCCGTCGCGCCTAGCTCTGCGTGCCGGTGTTAATGCGCGCCACCGCTGACAAGGGATTAACTTGTCAATGCCTATGGATTATAGGCTAGGGTTTAGTTAGAAGTAGAGGGCAAGTAGATCTCGAAGGTTTCAGCCGAAAAGTACTCGACGAATATGAAAACTAGGGTTTGCAAACAATGATTCGAT
>NC_061510.1:238573301-238610309 GCF_022539505.1 Lolium rigidum | reverse complement strand
AACATCTGTTTTCCATCCTAAGCTGCACACATATGCATAATGTGGGGTCATTTGAACAAACTATGCCATGATTTTGATAGCTGGAGTCTCTAAGTAACAGAACAAACTATTGTTTTGTTCTAGTGATATAGTACTCGAAACTAAAAGTATCATGCAACAAAAAATAAATAAATGCAAACATAACTAAATCATACATAGAAAATAAAAGCATTAATATGGAAAAGGTAAAAGAGCTATACCGTTGGCATAGCCATGTGCCGTCATGCGTCCGTCAACAGGTGGTCACCAACGCCACGTGTGTGATGTGTATGGTTAACTATGCTAGTGTATTTATGAGGTTGCTTTCTGTAATTAAACTCACTCAAAAATTACTTAATAATCTAATATTATTTGCATGTTGATTTGTATGAGGCAGTCAATTAGGGCCTGCGAAAGTAGAGGGTATGTGGGAATAAGTTAGGTGGCCATAGAGAAAGTGACCGTGCTTTATAGTTTAGCAATATGTGTCACGAGGAGTAAATGGAAAACGGGGTCGAATATGTTCCATACATACTTGTAAGAAATTGTGGATTTAAATAAAAGAAGGAAGGATATCAAATCGAGAATCCACCACAAGATATGAGATAAGCTGCAGGTATACGCAGTTAACTTGCTCCGTCCATTGAAAGCAAAAGCTAGCTAGCACACGTGATTCCAATCATAATGGAGTTAAATTAGTAAAGCAGTAGATGCTTGGTGGGAGTGTGGACGTGTAACCCTAGCCAGGCTATATAAGTAAGACGTCTGTAGATGGACATGATGAGCTAGCTATAGCAACACCATCGAACAATCGATCGATCCATCGAGGCATCTCCATGGGAGGTGGAAACAAGGAGGGCGGCACTAATGCTGAGACAAACACCAGAGGCCTTGGATCATACTACTACGCAAACGCCTACTCGTCTCCGCCCGTCGCGTATCCTCCTGCATACCCTCCTCCACAAGCTGCTGGATATGGATGCCCTCCTTCTTACTACCCTCCACAAGGATATGGGCATGGCCATGGCTATCCATCAGCAGGAGGATCGTACGGGTATCCGCCCTCCAGCTATCCACACCATCAAGGCGGCTACCATGGTTTGCATTATTGTTCACTACCTAGCTATTCGGTCGATCTATCTACCATGAATGCATATTGATCATGCATATATGTATGTAGGTCACGGAGGATCTTTGCTCGTCGCCGGCGGTGCGGTGGCAGCGGCGGCCTATGGCGCGCATCACTTGAGCCATGGCCATGGCGGTGGATACTACCACCGTCCTGCAGGTTATCATCAGCATCACCATTACGGTGGCAAGTTCAAGAAGCACCATGGACACTATGGAGGCAAGTTCAAGCATGGCAAGCACGGCCGCTTCGGAGGGAAGCATGGTTTCTTCCATGGGAAACTCAAGTGGAAGTAACTTCTTCTAATCTGTCGAGAATAATGGATCGATCGAGAGGAATGAACCCGAAATCAAACAAATAAATTTATGTTTTCGATAAATACTTGTATGTCTACCTTTGTTCCTAAGTATATTGTGTTTTTGGGAGTTCAATTTGACTGAACTCGCAAGAGATCTCATATTTAGGTATGGAGGGTGTAATAATTAACGCAAGAAGAAATTATTAATCAAAATCTCATGGAAGAAAAATCAAAGTGCAAAAGATTTCTTAGGTGTTTTGTTTCCTTGAGATGATTCAAATACTACACATTTACTAGATTTTGTAGGAATTTTGCATCCACCCCATAGCATCTTGAAAAGAATCATATGTTTTGAACGTCTTGATACAGATGTTTGCCAAAAGAAGAATTTGTTACTTTGTACTTGTAGCAATCCACGAGTGTTTAGCTAGTATTTAGGAATGGATGGTGTAATACTTAACGCAAGAAGAAATTGTCACTCAAAATCTCATTGAAAAAGTACTAAGTGCAAAAGATTTCTTAAGTGTTTTGTTTCATTGGCATGATTACAAATACTACATTTACTAGATTTTCTAGGAATTTAGCACATCCACCTTGTAACATCTTGAAAAGAATCATATGTTTTGAACATCGTGATACAGATGTTTGCAAAAATACGAATTTCTTACTACGTAGCAACGCCACAAATATTTAACTAGTTTTTAGGAATGGATGGTGTAATAATTAACACAAGAAGAAATCATTAATAACAATCTCAGTTAAAAAAATCAAAGTGCTAAAGAGGGCTAGTACTATTCATTAACGGAAATCCAGAGCGAAACATGCACAGAACACCACGACAAAGAGCTGGTGCCAAGTGTTTTTTTTGGATGGAACACGGCAAAGATATTGCTATGTGTATTTTCGGTTAACTCAGCCCATAAAAGTGACTTGATGGTTTGAGATGTGCTAACGGAGCTCACCTTTGCCGAGTGTTCTCTAGAAAACACACGACAAAGTTCCGTGTGTCTTCTCTCCGCACGGCAGCTGCTGCCACGTGTTGCCTATACTTTGCGGATATATAGGGAATCGATTGCTCGAGACCCACCAATAAGTCCAACAAATCCATCATGGGACGATCGTCCGCACAGGGCATCAATGCTTATGTTATCAAGGCCAAAGCACCGCGAGAAGCCTATCATATCGGATTGGATCATATACCCATGCATCAACTCCTAGAGGGAGCATTATGCTTAGAGTTAGAGCATATCCACTGGTCCTCCCAAATAGCCCTCCCAGTGAGGCTATTGGAGTGCTCAAGGAAAATCGGGGTGCCACCGGACATCTGCTCTGGCTCATTAGATCCGGCAAGGCACTCATGAGGTGGATTCATCACAGGCAAACCCGAACAGCAAGGTCGGTGCTCCAAATCGAGGTTAGTAATTTGTGATTTTTCATGCTGCACAAACTTGTATGTATTTTTCCACAAACACACGAACGAGATGCTGCAATGATTTGGGACATTTTTTTTGCAAATGCTGCTTCAGTACTACAAAAAAATTGTGAGCAGCTATAGATGTTGTCCTCCCATGTTGTTTTGTGTGTTAACTTTTTTCGAGGATTTGTTGCGAGGGATGCTGATGATTCAAGTGGTTATGAAACTTGCATATCCTAGAAACGTTTGGCCATTTTTGGGCAAGACCAGGCCCGGGCGTGTCAGCGAGCACCCTTGAGACCTAGACCGACACTGTTATATAGATGTCTAAGGTCGTGGTTCATCCGCAAATGAGCATAATGTTGACATGAGTGCCCAGAAGGTGAAGAAATACTTAATATGCGCTCGGTGAAACTTTTTCCGTGTTGATCAGACTAAGCTATACCCCCCCCCCCCCCTCTTCCATATATGTTGGACTCTCTTGTTGTAGATGGACTTTTGAAGTGATGGAATTCTCGCAGCCATGAGGTGAACCTCTTACACAGGGCTAGCCGTTACACACGACCGTCTTGCAAACCTCTTTTTTTTGTAACGGCTAGTAATCCATAATCGCCTATAAATAGAACCCGACCCCAGTGGGTAAGGTTGGCAAAGACGAGCACATTTGTAATATCCTTGTGATCACATACCGAGTTTATCCTTCCTTCTTTCTCACGGAGAGTCAGAGAAATTGTTTGAAGTTTGGGTACATATAAAATGTTCTACATACATAATTTTAACTCCCACATACACCCGAGGGCCTATTCTTGGTTTTAGTTTTCTTGTCAATTTCTCTAGCACCCGATCACTATATATTGCAGACATCACTCAAGTCATGGTCGTCATGGTTGATACTGCATAGATTATAAGCGTCATTATTACGATGGAGAGTTAGAAAAGGTGCCATGGACACTATGGTGGCAAGTTCATTGAAGCACATGGGCTTCTTTGGACTTTTGGGGGGATGCGTACGTGACATCTTCTTTTTCGATTTTGCTAGTTCTCGGTCGACCAAGAATTAAGTTAGAGCTCGGTCAACTTTGTGACCGTCGCATGATTTCGTGAGAGCATGTGGGGTTGCAGTTGGAACCGAATTTTCCCAATTTCTTTTTGTTCTAATCTTACTGAATCTATAGAGAAAGAAATGTGAATGAAGTAATCTTGGGAATAAATTCATGTAACCAAATTTTCCAAGTTTCTTTTTGTTCTAATCTTACTGGATCTATTGAGAACGAAATGGGAATGAAGTAATCTTGGGAATAAATTCATGTATACTTAAAAGTTCTACGGGCGCACGTGCGGCATGAATGTCGGTAGCGATTTCCCATTATTTTCGGTAACTAAATTTACTGGAGTTTCTTGGTATACACGTAGTATTGGCCGTTCAAATGATGAATGCGCGAAGTCCAAACCTCGTACGATCGAATGGATCGATCATTTAACCACCAATTTAAACTCCCACGTATTCACGGACCTATACCGCCATCTCCAGACCGCCTGCTCTCGAACAGATATAATTACATCTAGTTTCTCTTCTTTCTGCACAATTCCCTCGATCATACATCGTCGATCTTCCTCTTCCTCTTCCTCCTGCCGCAAGGGAACAAGAAGCTAATTTGGTGATCGATCATGGCGAAGCCCAGCAGCAGCAGCAGCAGCAGCAAAGTTGACGATGGCATCGACGTTGGCGACTACGAGTACGAGGAGGAATTCATCAAGAACGCGCGCGGCATGAAGCTCTTCACCTGCCGATGGCTCCCCAAGGCACGGCCGATCAAAGCCCTCGTCTTCATCTGCCACGGTACGTTTCAACTGATACCACGTAGCTTCTTCGAGCCGATGATTGATCCATGACGCATGGAGGATTCTGCTATGAATTGCATGAACGGTGCAGGTTACGCGGTGGAGTGCAGCGTGACGATGCGCGGCACGGGGGTCCGGCTGGCGCAGGCCGGGTACGCCGTGCACGGCATGGACTACGAGGGCCACGGCAAGTCGGACGGCCTCCGGGGCTACGTCCCCTCCTTCGACGTCCTCCTCGGCGACTGCGACGCCCACTTCGCCTCCGTCGTCGCCGCCCACGAAGAGCAGCCGCTGCCCCGGTTCCTGCTGGGCGAGTCGATGGGCGGCGCGGTGGCGCTGCTTCTCCACCGCGCGCGGCCGACCTACTGGACGGGCGCCGTGCTGGTGGCGCCCATGTGCAAGATCACGGACGAGATGAAGCCGTGCCCGGCGGTGATCAAGATCCTGGAGGCCATCGTCAGGTTCATCCCGACGTGGAAGATCGTGCCCACCAGGAACGTCATCGGCGCCGCCTACCGGACGCGGGCCAAGCGCGACGAGATCCGGCGCAACCCCTACTGCTACAAGAGCAGGCCGCGGCTGGGGACGGCGCACGAGCTGCTCAGGGCCAGCCTCCGCGTCGAGAGCGAGGTGCTCACGCAGGTGACGCTGCCGTTCCTCGTCGTGCACGGGGGCGCCGACAAGGTCACCGACCCGGAGGTCAGCCGGCTCCTCTGCCGGGAGGCGCCCAGCACCGACAAGACGCTCAAGCTCTACCCGGGCATGTGGCACGCGCTCACCTCCGGCGAGTTGCCCGAGAACATCGACCTCGTCTTCACCGACATCATCGCGTGGCTCGACCACAGGTCCGCCCCGCCCCGGGAGAGGGATGACTTGACGACTCGATCAGAGCAGCCATCATAGATAGATTCATGAACATTAGCTAGTGCAGTTACTGATTGATAGATACTGCAGCTATACATTAGTCCTAGTACTATTCGTATTTTTTAGCTGTTACTAGTGGCAGCTCGTGTGCACATGTGGATTGGTTATTTTGTTAAGACTAGTTTCTCAACATTGCATCATAGGCAGAAATTCCACATCATCCTCTTTTCAGCCCTTCCCTGCTGGAGATCACCAAAGGAATGACACTTTCAAGTGCTCACGAGCAACTACGGAGGCATATGGATCTCAGGCTCCAGGCTCACTCATGCGAACAATGCAGCCATGTTACTAATCTATGCTGGACCTCAGGCTGCAACCTCACTTCAACGATTAACACATCAACTGACAACAGCAAGAAAATGCAGCAATTGGTTTGCTAAGTAATATTAGTACAACATAAACCAGCAAGACAGAATCTTGAATTTGATTCCACTTCAGAAAGTCTCATTTCGGATGGACTAATTCCCTCCCTACCGCGCTATGTTGCAAAGGAATGTACCTCATCAGATGGACATGTTTCCCTCCAATTTCATCAGCCAACACCATGATTGAATGCGAGCAAATGGACAGCATAAATCATAGTCTAATTAGTACTAGGTCAAAGCCATCTATCACTACCAAAAGAACAATACATGCAAGGCAGTGCAAGGGCCATCTAGCTAGTTTGCATCGCAGCCGAGTGGTACTTGTCCAAGTCAGCGTCGAGGTCTGCAGCAGAAACCTCCACATTGCCACGCCCTCCCCTCCCTCGCCCACGGCTAGCACCACGCCCTCGGCCACCATCACGCCCTCGGCCATGACCAGTGAACCCACCTCCGCCCCGATGCCATCCTCGACCACCAGCACCCCTCCCAGGTCCACTGCAAAATATTAAGTACTGGATTTGTCACTTGCTCATAGCATTCAGAGTAATACACATTTGAAATTGTTAATTTACAAGACAATGCAGTTTCAATAAAAAGACAAACAGCTTTGATTTCATTTCCCCTCACATTTGCCAAGCATGATTGCATCACAGGGGAGCCAACTTAACTCTCCAATGCTTTGCTTTGCTTTCTTTCTTTTTGTCGTGCTATGCCTATAAATATATAGTTCATAAATAGTGCCTCTGGTAGATGCAACTAACCTTTTGGGAGGAAAATTGAAATTTCCAGGTAGTGGAGGTGGAGCGAAAGCGAAAATAGCAGGTGGTGGTGCCTCAATGTTTGTCCCAATGACCTCAATTTTCATAGGTTTGCCATCAAGGTGCACGTTGTTGTACTTCTTAAGAGCAGCTGAAGCTTCTGCTTTTGTCGAAAAGACAACCTCTGCAGTTCCCTGCCAAAATGGAGTCCCAGTAATGACTTGAATTATGAGCATCCAAACAAAATGGAAGGTCTGTGAAAGGCAGGAATTGAAACCGAAAAAGAAAGCGTGGGGGATGCGCAAACCTTCGATCTTCCACTTTTGTCGTAGTTAATGGAGTACCGCTTGATCTCGCCCATCTCAGAAAACAGATCCTGAGCAAAGTATTTAGAGTAACTTTAGGACAAGGAGTCAATAAACAGAGATAAGTTAGTGGTTGCTTCGAAGCCTGGAGATGAATAGCTATGGTCCTTGGCTATCGGTAGCAGCACGGTATAACAGCTAGCCATGTAAAGCAAGATAGAGAATGGAAAATTCCTTGCCTGTATGAGCGATGAATGCAAGACATATGAAAGTGAGAATTGTAGTTGATTAGGAAGAAGGTGCGGATGATAAATTACTGAAATCTCTTGAGTTTACAATCATGGTGAGTTTGTTGGGGAGGGGGTAACAAGGAAAATGCAGTTTTTTAGGGATCAATTAATTACAGCAGAGAACGTCTGTACTAGGAGTATGGGGGTGTTAGCTAGCGACCTTGATGTCCTCGTTGGAGACGTTGGAGTCGAGGTTGGAGATGTAGAGCTTGGTGGGCGCGGTGTCCAAGCCAGTGGACGGCGCCGTCACCATGGCCATCGGCTGGGCAACGTACCCGAAAGCCGGCGGCACCTGAGAGAGAAAAAAGAGCAAGATTGGAGTGAGCTCGAGGCTGGCAGGGTACTGTGCTGTGCTGGCGCGGGATTTACTTCATCAATCGAGAGCAGGAGGATGAGAAGGAGACCTGCTGCGGCTGGAAGTTGAGCTGGTGGTAGGGTGCCGCGGCGGAGCGGTTGGCGGCGCGGCGGTGGAAGCGGCGGCGCGCGGGCGCGGATCCTCCCGAGGCGGAGGCCGGGTTGCGGCGGCCGCGGCCGCGGCTGTGCGAGGGCTTGTTCTTGGTGATGATGTCGTCCAGCGACATGTCCAGGGCGTCCGCCATCCTCTCAACCCACAGGATTTGCTCGGCGGCGACGGCGGCGGCGGAGGGAAGGTTGGGGGGAACTTGGGTGGTGGAGTCGTGGAGACGAGAAGAGAGCAGCTGAGAGAGGAGCGGCAATTTGTTCTGGGCTGGGCCGTTTCTTCAGTCTGGAGTCTGGGTGGTGTTGCTACAGGGTTTCTGCTCTGTTTTCTTCTGATGCCACTGTGAAGTGAAAATATTGCAGAAAGAAAGGAAGTGGGAGTTTGCAGAAAACAAAGTTTGCAAAACAAGACTTTACTCATACAAACCAATCGAAAATATTTACAAATATATTCTTGCTGAACTATAAATGGTTTGGCTGCACATGTGATAGGCAAAATTTTGCTCATGGGACCTAAAAAAGAATGTCTCATGGAACCTGAAATAAGAATTGGCTGCGCATTGATTTCCATAGGAGTCGGTCAAATAGATAGATGAATGTTGGTTCCACGTCAGTTGATATACACCTGAAAATAGAATTTTGCACATCCGGACTAGAAGCACCTGCGTACTCAAAAAGTGGGCTTTATAAATTCTCTCAACAACCAGAATAGGTCATAAATCATCTAGCCATTATGATCTTTATCAATAAGAAAAAGGAGAACACATCTTGAGTATGTCTCTACTGATCAATCAGTGTATGACTGGCCAAGGAAGAAGCTAGGGATGATGAATTGCTAGCACTACAGTGTTTGGCTGGGCCGATTCTTCAGTTTTGGCGGTCTTTTCCATTTAACTTTCAGTCTGGGTGGGCGGTGCCGTGTTGCTAACAGTATTTTCTGCTTTTTTTCGTCGGATGCCACACTGCAGTGAACGAAACTGGGAGAAGAGTTGCTCATACAACAAACCAATCTGAACATTCTCAAATAGTAGTAGTACTTAGTCTAAATGGTTTTGGTGTAGATCTTCAATCAGCTTCTCTTCTATTTACAAACCACTCGGGACATCCACAAACCAATCAGCTTCTCTTATATTTACATTTTCCTTTTATTGACCGCACTTTACAAACATTACAGTTATCTCTTAAACCTGTAGCTCTCCATCGAGCTTTTGTTGTACCAAGGACCTAAGGCCAACTACAATCTAGCAACATGGATAGATGAATGTTGACTCCATGTCAGTTGGAATACAGCTAGAAATAGATTTGGCACATTCTGACTAGAAACACCTGCATACTCAAATAGAATGCTTTAGAAATTCTCTCAACAAGCATAACAGGTGTTAAACATCTAACAATTGTCGTCTTTATCAAGAAAGAAAAAAAAAACATCTTAGGCGTAATTTTTCAAATGTTACTACTGATCGGTGTATGACTTGATCAGCTTCTTTTTGGTTAGACTAGCATTCCCACGTCACGTATGTGACCCCGTTGCTTCATATCTGCTTATTTTATTAGGGATCTTAATTCCAAAAGTAGGTCAATGGATGAAGATATTAGCCTGGCCTCACAGGTGATATTTGTAGCAACCATCCTCACATTAACTGACTAAATGTGTGTCTTGAGGTTTCATCGGGTTTGTTAATCATAAGATCCCAGTGTATGACCATGTTCAAGAAAACTCTATAATGCTGAGAAAACATGAAGCATGACAGTTGACAGCTTTACAAAATGGAAATCCTCTTACCAAGTAAAAAAGGAGATTAAACATCTGACAACTGTGATATTTATCAAGAAGGAGAAGGAAAACATCTAAGGCATTGTTTTTCTACCAATCAGTGTATGACTGGCTCAGATTCATTTTGGTTAGGCTAGCATACCCAGGTATGTATGACAACCATTTGAGGAAGGTGGCTATTCTTCTCCTCGCTTTTCCCTTAATCTTTGCTTCATAACAAAATTTCCAAAGTAGGTGATGGAAGATAATAGTCTGGCCTGCCAAGAAATATTTGTAGCAGCCATCCTTTCGTCAACTACTGTCTAAATGTATTCATCAGGAGAATTTATCGTAAGATCCCAGTTCATGACTGTGTTCAACTCCTATAACAAAATAAATGCACAGAAAACACAAAAACATGCTTAGCTTTATCAAATGAAAAATTCAGAATAAATGCCAGGATCATATGCCAAGATCCTGTTTTCCCCGCCCTTAATCTTTGCTTCATATTTGCCTATTTCATCGGTAAACTAAATTTTAAAATTAGGTAAACGGAAGAAGATATTAGTCTGGCTTGCCAAGTGATATTTGTAGCAGCCATCATTGCATTAACTGACTAAATGTACTCCCTCCGTCCCATAATAAGTGACTCGGATTTGTCCAGATTCGCATGTATCTAGATGCGTTTTAGTGTGTAGGTTCATGTGAATCTAGGCAAATCGAGTCACTTATTATGGGACAAAGGTTGTATGTCTTGAGCTTCATCAGGAATATTTGTTATACTGTCAAGTTTATGACTGCCCAAAAAGCCTGTATGACAAAATAATTGCTGAAAAAACACAAAGCATGTTAGATTTATCAAATGGAGAATGCAGATTGGATACCAGAATTGTATGCTAGTTATTTAGTTCACTAATTTATACTTAGAAAGAGAAGAAGGCATGGTATGCTTAGAAATGGTACGGACTACTGACAATCAGTGTTTTTTAACCCTTGTTCCAGTTCCAGATGGGCTTTGCCACAAGAATAGGAGATCATTTTTCTCTAGTTCTTGAATCTTCGATGCAACCATGGGATGGGAAAACAGGAAACATACAGAGTACTGCTCCAGTTGACATAAGGGTAGAGCAGCTTTTAAGGATTTAAGGATGATTTAGAGGATCTATTGTCTGTACCTTTTCAAATCTAACAAGGGCTGGTCATCAGGCTGTGCTCAAGCCAGGTATAAATTATTTCAGAGCAGACTGCAGACCTACAAGATGAGTGCTGCAATTCCTGACATAGTACATGTTGACGTGCATATTATAGAGACCATCTTGATAAAGAAAAAGCACATGTTCACCTCCCAACAAAAATGTACGACGCCAAATAAAATGGACCCTTTGTTCTTTCATCATTTATCAACAAGAACCAGATTAAACTGATATAATCTAAACTACCTCTGACAAGCTAGAACGTGATTCAGTCCATATAACTAGGCTTAATGAGCATACAGGCACATGCTGAAACAAAATGATTACAACTGCTAGAATCACATTGTATACTAAAAGAGCACCACATTACCAGGACATCACTCGAGAGTTGATATAATGAAGCGTCTATGTTCTAACAGAAACACAGTTGTCAAGAGATATGCATAGTACTAATCTTTTGGGTTAACAGAAATGAAACAATTCTGAGCAGTACTTAATTTGCTTGATACCATTGTGAATTCCAGCCATGAACAGAAACAGATTTTTCATTCCAGTTAGATGAACTCAACACCATAATCAAGTCATGAGGCTAGTTACACCATGACAAGCTCAGTCGAAACCAAACTTGGGTTCTCCTGTTGCAGAGCATACATCTTGTCAGTCATTCCTTCCTTCCGATAAGCTTCCACCAAGATGGAATATGTGGTGGCATCTGGAACACAATGCATATGTTTCATGTGCCTGAAGACCCTCTCCATTTCCATCAGATCCTCTGCCTTTGCACATGCCGCAAGAATAGCGTTGTGAAAAGATGTGTTTGCCGGTACATCAAGCCTCTCAGCAAGCTTGACCATGCCTACCACCTTATGGAAAAGGCCTGCATTGCTAAACCCATTTATGAGACAACAGAAGGTCTTTGTATCCGGCTTCATCCCCTCTGAGCGCATCTGGTTAAATGTGTCCTCCATGTTTTTCGCATCGCCTGCCTCAGCAAATGCCTCAATGACGTTGTTGTACGTGGAGGTCGTCCATGGAAACGCTAACCTGCGCATGTACTCCATCACCGCAGACATCTTGTCATACATCCGCTTCTTCCCATAAGCGCCAATGAGAATGTTGAGCGTCCGAGTCTCCGGCTCAATCCCATAGCCTCGGAATTTCTCGTACCACTTCTCCATCAAACCAACTTGGCCACTGTTCCCAAACAGGCTTAGGATAATGTTCATGGTCCAGACATCCGGCTTACTAGTTGTGCTATCGAGCATTGTGGAGAGTAGCTTCTCCATGTCGTCCAACCTTCCGGCCCTGCAGTAGCCACTAAGAACAATGTTTTGCGTGACCGTGTTGGGTGACACGGAGCGCTCGGCCATCTCTTTGAACATAGCATCGACGAGGTCGAACCTTGGAGCATCCACAAAGGCCTTGATGAGGATGCTATAGGTGTAGACATCAGGCTGGCAGAGCGGGGAGGCTTTCATGTCATCGAGAAGCTGGAGTGCCTCGTCCAGTAGGCCGCTCCGGCAGTAGGCCCCGATCAAGGCAGTGTAGAGCTCCGGAGTTGCCTGGCATCCTTGCTGCTGCATCTCAGTGAAAAGTTGCCGCGCTAGGGAAGGCTGGCCTGATCTCCCCAGCAATAGGAGTAGCTTCATGTAGGTGCCCTCTTTGGGATAGTAAAATGGTTGCTCCTTGAGCATCTCGAAGACCTACACATATTTTTTTTCCGGAGGGAATCAAATGAATTAATTTCAGGAATAGTGCAATGCAGAGTAAAGGGAATTTGCAAATTTAGGGAAAATGGGATTGGTAGTTGAATATTACCTGAAGCGCCTCTTGCCAGTTCTTGGCGTCGATGCGGTCGGAGAGGGCCTCGGTGACGGTGCAGGCCCAAGCCTTGGAATCGGCGCGGGCGTCGAGCCGCTTCTTGACGTTCTTGATGGGGGTGCGAGCGCGACCCCTCCTCCCGGACTGGGATTGGGACTCGGCCGCCGCCGGGAATTCCCCCGCCTTCCAGTGCCTCTGGCGACCTCTCTCCTCTGGGTCTACCTTCCCCTTGGATGGTGGAGTTGGGGGAGGGCGCTCCGTAGTCCGGAGCTTCCGGCGCTGCGTGCCGGAGGAGGGGGAGGTGGTGGAGAAGGGGAACTCGCCGGCCTTCCAGTGGCGGCGGCGAGTATGAGTGTCGGAGGTGTCGGCGGAGGCGGTGATGAGACGAGGACGGAAGGTCCCGTTGGCGGCTCCGGCGAGCGCCATGGAAGTGCGACTGGAGTAGGTGGAAGGCAGTGCGCAGGAGAATGGGAGAAGAAGGTAAGATAGAGAGGCAGTGAAGATAATTCCAAAAAGGCGTGTAGGGGTTTGCTCCCCAGTTTCAGTGCTTCCATAATTTTAAAAATAACTAAAAATTATTTTATAAGCTTTTCAAAATTGTACATCTGGATCCACCAAATGAAGTATGGACACAAGTATTCTAAGATATAAAGAAATATGCAAAAAATATCATGGATTTGACTATAGTGGACGGTGACTGTTTTCAAAACTCTAAAAAAATTAAGATTTTTTAGAAAAATATATGATCTTTTTTACTTTTGTGTTACCCAAAGTTTTAGAAAATTATCGTTGCAAAGTTTGCATGCTTGCACGATACATCATTTGAGCACATCTAGAATTTTTCTCGTAATTTTCTGTAAGCTTGTAAATATAATTTTGACATTCTTTATAATAAATGAAGCACTAGTGCTCGGGAGGCAAAGAGACTTTTGGCAAAAAAAAAACATGTTGTCTTTTTTTCTGATTTTTCAAAATATGTGAGATAGTTCATGGATATAACTATGCTATATCATCTGAGAGTGAATTTTGTACTTACACGCATGAGTGCTCGGGTGCATGCACCTCCCTTTGGATGCTGACCTCGACACATTGTTGTCGGGATCTCGGACCACCTCCCTCGCATGCATCCCATGGCGCTCAACGTGTTATCCCTTGCCCTCTTGTGGAGAAGGGGAACTCGCCGGCCTTCCAGTGGCGGCGTCGAGTATGAGTGTCGGAGGTGTCGGCGGAGGCGGTGATGAGACGAGGGCGGAAGGTCCCGTTGGCGGCTCCGGCGAGCGCCATGGAAGTGTGACTGGAGTTGTTGGAAGGCAATGCGCAGGGGAATGGGAGAAGAAGGTAAGATAGAGAGGCAGTGAAGATAATTCCAAAAAAGAGTGTAGGGTTTGCTCCCGAGTTTCAGACGATCCTTTATTTAAAAAAGGAAAATGCTTCTCTCCCCCCGGGGGCTGCGAGCAACGCAGCCTCCTGGTCGCCCGCCGCACGATCCACTTTCATCGCGCCGTTGAGAGCGTGTCACGTCCCTCGGTTGTAACGCCCACGCACCCAAACCCGCACGTGTTCCAGGGAGGACCCACCAGACAGCACGGACGCGTCGGTCTCCTGGCCACTCGTTCCATTCCTTATCCTCTCGCTTCCCCTTTCTTCTGCAAGTAATGGAGCGAGGCGGAGCAGAGGTTGCCGGTGAGGGATACCCAGCGCGAGCTCGAGCCACCGAAGAGTAGGGCCCTCCACCACCACCCGCCGCCGCGCCCCAGCCACGCCCGCCGCCGCGAGGTGCGGCCATGGCGGAACTCAAGCCGTCGTGCCCAAGCCGCCTTGCTCCAGCCACGCTCTAGGCGGCCACCGCGCCGCCGAGCGGAGGAGGCCGGCCAGGGAGCCTCCCGTACGAGCTCAATGTCGTGCCCCAGCCAGGCGCTACTGCACGCTGCCGCGTGGTGCGGCCATGGCGCCGCACGCCACGAGTTCGTTCGTCTCTGCGTCGATGTCGTCATGGCGCAGCTCCGGCCAGCCCAACTCCCTCTAATGCCAGCGACAAGCGCCTGCCATGGCTGCATGAGTTTGCTGTCTTAGGCCTCCATTGTTGCTACCGGCAAAGGCAGGGTTTGCTACCTACGGCCTCCGGTGTTGCTACCACCGTTGAGCGCCGTTTCTGCGCGTCGATGGCGGAGGTGTTTGCCCATGCCGTCGCGCCGCCTACCTCCTCCTGCAGCCACCCCATCGTTCTCGCCGTCCGCCTCCGAGCTGCTACCTTATGGGCGACGGGCGTTGCTACATGAGACCGACGGAGTTGCTGCTGGCGGCCATCGAAGTTGCTGTCATGGGCGACGGCCGTTGCTACCGGGAGTTTGCTGACTTAGGTCTCTGCGTTGCTACTGGCGAAAGCCGGTTTTGCTACATTAGCATAAGTTTTTTGATACAATATTTTTGCGGTTTTGATACAACTTTACAATATGTTTGCTACCGGGTCTCCGGTGAGGTCAACGGCGAGGTCCACGTTGATGTTTCTGACGATGTCTGTTTTTACTACATTAGCACTTTTTTTTGCTACAAGTGCTATGTGTTTTTGATACAATACCACTTTTTTGTGCAATACAGTTCTGCTATTTTGCTACATTAGTATAATTTTTTTGATACAACTTTTCTACAATTTTGCTGCATTTGTATAATATGTTTGTTGTGTTGTCTCCGGCGATGTCTCTGGCGATATCTCCGGTGAGTTCTCTGTCGATGTCTCCGACGATTTTCATGTTTGCTACATTAGCACATTTTTTTTGCTACGTGGTCTCCGGCGAGGTCTCCAGCGAGCCCAGCCTTTTTATTTTCTTTTCTGAACGAACCGTTTTTTTGCTTCAGTCATTTGCTGCCGGGTGTGACTTTTTGCTGCCGAAGGTGTTTTTTTTGCTACATGCAAATCTAACCGTCAAAATGGTTGATCCGACGGCTGGGGACCCGGGGGCTAGGGAATCAGATCCCCGGGGGACGCCCAACAGTTTCCTTTAAAAAATAACTAAAACATATTTTGTAAGATTTTAAAAATTGTACATCTGCATGCACCAAATGAAGTATGGACACGAGTGTTCTAAGATAAAGAAATATGAAAAAATCATGGATTTGACTATAGTGGACGGTGATTGTTTTCAAAACTCTAAAATTTATAATATTTTTCTAGAAAAATATATGATTTTTTTACTTTTGTGTTACCCAAAGTTTTAGAAAATTATCGTTGCAAATTTTGCATGCTTGTAGGATACATCATTTGAGCACATCTAGAACTTTTCTCGTAATTTTCTGAAACTTGTAAATATGATTTTAACATTCTTTATAATAAAGGAAGCACTAGTGCTCGGGAGGCAAAGAGACTTTTGGCAAAAAAAATAACATGTTGTCTTTTTTTCTGATTTTTCAAAATATGTGAGAAGTTCATAGATATAACTATGCTATATCATCTGAGAGTGAATTCTGTACTTACACGCATGAGTGCTGATGTGCATGCACCTCCCTTTGGATGCTGACCTCGACGCACTATTGTCCGGGCTCTTGGACCACCTCCCTCGCATGCATCCCTTGGCGCTCAACGTGTTATCCCTTGCCCTCTTGTGGTTCGTGTGGAAATCTCGGAACCGCATGGTGTTCAATGGCAACCAAATGACCACCACCTGCACCGCTCTGTGATGATGGATCATCTACATCTCTCTCTGGGTCGTTCGTGCCCCGCGACGTGTGGACTTACCGCTTTTCGAGGGTGGATCAACGAAATGCCTTAATTGCCTTAGCCCTCCCCTCCCCCTTAAAAATCCCTAGGGGCGGTATGCCACCGTGCGCGTTGCTCCCGAGTCACATCGCCTTTACCATGTACCTTCCTTTGAAATGAAAATGAGATCATGTTTCAGATATCGCCCCATTGTTTCTCTAAAAAAATCTCGATTGAGTCTAATGTTGGTTTGTTAAGGATCCAATCTTTACTATTATATGTGAGTTCGTACGTCCTCAAAAATATTTGATATCAAAGATTGGAGACATCTTGATCGTCCAATCTTACTAAACGTCTCCCGCTTGTCATCCAGCCATCTGTCATATACTTACAAAAAAAACGACAACGGGGAATTACGGGAGCAAGCAATCACAATCAATCACGAGAGCACTTATTTCCCAGAATTAAGGGAGCAAGCAATCACAAGCAAGTGATAACCCACAAGTATAGGGGATCGCAACAGTATTCGAGGGAAGTAAAACCCAAATTTATTGATTCGACACAAGGGGAGACAAAGAATACTTATAAGCCTTAACAACTGAGTTGTCAATTCAGCTGCACCTGGAAAAGCACTAGTAACAGGGGTGATGTGAAAGCTGCAGTAATATGAGAGCAATAGTAACAGTAACACAGCAGCAGTAGTAGTAACACAGAGGCAATGGCACCAGAAAATAGTTGATACTACTTCTAATGCATATAGGACCGAGTGAGTATTTATGATGAAAGATGGACCGGGGTTCCCAGCTATCTACACTAGTGGTAACTCTCCAATAACAAGTGTTGGGTGAACAAATTACAGTTGGGCAATTGACATAATTATTATAGCATTAAGACAGAACATCCAGTTTATTAATCATGTAGGCATGTTTTCCATATATAGTCATACGTGCTCGCAATGAGAAACTTGCATAACATCTTTTGTCCTACCAGCCGGTGGCAGCCGGGCCTCAAGGGAATCTATCGGTAATTAAGGTACTCCCTTTAATAGAGCACCGGAGCAAAGCATTAACACTTGGTGAAAACATGTGATCCTCATATCTAAGCCATCCCCTCCAGCTTATCCCGATTGCTGTCACTCTGGGGCCTCGGGTTCCGGACATAGACATGTGCAAACAACTTGTAGATACAATCTAAGCAATAATTATAGAGCTTAAATCTAAGATCATTCCACTCGTGCACTAGTGACAAGCATTAAACACAATAAGATTGCAGCAACAATAACTTCACAAACTTTATAGATAGACTGATCATAATGTAACAATTCATCGGATCCCAACAAACACAACACCGATTACATCGGATGGATCTCACTCATGTAAGGCAGCTCATGAGATCATTGTATTGAAGTACATGGGAGAGAGAGTACCAACTAGCTACCGCTAGAACCCGTAGTCCATGGGGGAACTACTCACGGAGCATGATGGAGGCGGTGGCGTCGATGGAGAAGGCTCCGGGGTCGATCCCCGTCCCGGCGAGGTGCTGAAACGGAACTTCTGACCCCCGAAACTAGGTTTCGCGATGGCGGCGGCGCTCCGGGAGTCTTTCTGGAGTATGATAGATATATCTCGGGTTTTCGCGTCGTGGGGGAATAAATAGGCAAAGGGGCGATGTCGGTGGAGTCCCGAGGTGGGCTCCCCACACCTCGGCGCGCCTGAGGGCCTGGCCGCGCCGCCCTATGGGGAGGAGGCCGTGGGCCTCCCCCTGGCTTGCCCTTCTAGCTCCGTGTGTCCCTCGGAAAAATAGGAGGTTTGGCTTTTGTTTCGTCGAATTCCAAGAATATTGCCCGAACAACTTTTCTGGAACCAAAAACAGCAGAAAACAGGAACTGGCACAGTGGCATCTTGTTAATAGGTTAGTCCCAGAAAATGTATAATAATGATATATAATGCATATAAAACATGTGACAATGATACATAAAACAAGCATGAAACATCAGAAATTATAGATACGTTGAAGATGTATCAGCAAGCAAACACAAGCAATTACGGGAGCAAGAATCACAGAATTCAGACCGTTCGATCAAAAATCCATGATCATAACACCAACGTCTGATCTAAAACAGTTAAGGAAGTATATTATTGTAGGGTTCGTAGCATAGAAAACAAAAATTCTACCGCAAGAACGAATAAAACAAAGATCCAATCTATGGAAAAGCCAAGATCCAATCTATGAGATCCATGCAGCGAGATATATGAGAAACTAACCCTCGTAGATCCAAAGTATTAACGAGATCAGATCTCGTGGTTGATGTAGACGATCCTTCCAGTGCTGCAATCCGGCAGCACTTCCGTACTCGGTCACACGTACGGTGTCGATGACGTCCTTCCTCTCCCCGTTCCAGCAGACAGAGGAGGTGGTAGATCCCCTCGAAATCCCAGCAGCACGACGCCGTGGTGGTGGTGGAGGAGAAATTCCTGCAGGGCTTCGCCAAGCCTGCGTAGGAAGAAGGAGGAGGGAGAGAAGTGACGACTAGGGTTTGGGGAAGGGTGTCTCCGACCCCCTGCCTTCTCCCCACTTTATATAGGGGCTAGGGTCAGCCAAGGTGGGCCCCAACTCATCTAGGGCCTGCGACCAAGGGGGAGACTTGCCTCCTAAGTTTCCCCCCCTTAATTTTAGGAATTTGGCCTTATCCCTTTAGGTGGGGCGCATGGGCCATGGTGGGCTGCATCCCCAGCCCATGTGGGCGTGGTGCACCACCCATTTAGCCCATGTGGTCCCTCCGGGACAGGTGGGCCCCACCGTGGGACCCTAGAACCTTCTAGAAGATTCTCGGTATGATACTAGAAAAATCCCGAAATTTCCCGGAACCCCAAAATCAACTTCCCTTATATGAATCTTATTCTCCGGACTATTCTGAACCTCCTCGTGATGTATTGGATCCCATCCGAGACTCCGAACAACATTCGGTCTCCATCTCATATTCCATATCTACTTAAACAACATCAAATCTTACGTGTGTCACCCTACGGTTCGTTAACTATGCAGACATGATCGAGACACCTCTCCGAACAATAACCAATAGAGGGACCTGGAGATCCATAATGGCTCCCACATATTTAACGATGACTTCGTGATCGAAAGAACCATTAACATATGATACCGATTCCCTTTGTCGCGCGATACTTTAATCTTTTGACAAGTCGAGTGATGTCTACGCACACTCCTTTTCCTATAGACAGTGTTGGGCCTCCAAGAGCAGAGGTTTGTAGAACAGCAGCAAGTTTTCCCTTAAGTGGATCACCCAAGGTTTATCGAACTCAGGGAGGTAGAGGACAAAGATATCCCTCTCAAGCAACCCTGCAATTACGATACAAGAAGTCTCTTGTGTCCCCAACACACCTAATACACTTGTCAGATGTATAGGTGCACTAGTTCGGCGAAGAGATAGTGAAATACAAGTGGTATGAATGAATATGAGCAAGTAGTAACGGCGCCGTGAAAATGGCTTGCCGACGTGCGGTTGATGGTAGTAATATTGCAGGAAGTAAAGATGCGATAGAAACGAGAAATAAGCGATGATTGCGGTATTTGGAAACAAGGCCTAGGGATCATACTTTCACTAGTGGACACTCTCAACATTGCAATCATAAAGGAATATAAATAAGCACTTCACTATGCTATTCTGAATTACTCTCTGGCAAGATAACTGTTATCACCAGAATTTAACCGAGTCAGAGGTGGGCCGCAATCAAGATGGGCTTAAAGAAATATACATGGAGGATTACGTGAATCGGCCTGTTATACCAAGTTGGGTTTAATTGCCCTTGTATCCGTAAAATATTAGATCGCATCTTAGTTTAGAAAGTAGAATCTTACTCGTGCACGGTTTGGTGCACGCCCACATTAGAAAGTCCCCTGGACTATAAATATGTACCTAGGGTTTATGGAATAAACAACAACTCACGTTCAACCCAAAACAAACCAATCTCGACGCATCGCCAACTCCTTTGTCTCGAGGGTTTCTATCAGGTAAGCGACATGCTGCCTAGATCACATCTTGCGATCTAGGCAGCACAAGCCCCACGTTGTTCATGCGTTGCTCGTATCGAAGCGCTTTTGATGGCGAGCAACGTAGTTATCATAGATGTGTTAGGGTTAGCATTGTTCTTCGTTTAAGCATGCTTACGTAGTGCAACCCTTGCATATCTAGCCGCCCTCACACCTATCTCAGGTGTGGGGGCGGCACCCCGCTTGATCATTATTTAGTAGATCTGATCCGTTACGATTGCTCCTTGTTCTACAAGGATTAGTTTAATATATGCAATAGTTAGGCCTTACAAAGGGGGAGGATCCGGTGGCACGTAGGGTGGCGTTCGCAAGTCCTAAACCGGATGTTCCGAGGATCAACTTCATGTTGGTTTTTAGGCCTTGTTTAGGATCGGCTTACGAGCACCGTGCGTGGCCGCGAGGCCCAACCTGGAGTAGGATGATCCGATTATGCGGTGAAAACCCTAAATCGTCGTAGATCTCATTAGCTTTATCTTGATCAAGCAGGACCACCAAGTATTCGTGCACCCCGTACGAATCATGGGTGGATCGGCTCTTTGAGCCGATTCACGGGATAACCTGAGAGCCGATCGAGGCTCGTATTTAATGTTTACATGTATGCCCTGCAGGAAACTAAGCGAGGCATCCCCATCTCCTTCCTGACCAGGTATAGGTCAGGTGGCACGCCCTTGCACTTCGCATCGCCGCGTGTGACCAGAAGAGCATTGCGGGCCGTCGCTCGGAGGGGTCTCAGCCAGCCGCAGCTCTAGGCTCTTCCCGGCTCTACGGTGTTGACAAGGCCGCTGCCCGCCGGTGGGTTTTGGCGATCCAACACATTCCGGCACGCCGGTGGGACAAACGTCTACATCAACCACATCGCCATCTACATCCGAGATGGCGGACGGCACGCCGGTCACCTACGAGGAGCTGCTCGACGAGCTCAAGAAGCAATACAACGAGATCAAGGCCACCCTCGAAGCCGACCTCATCGGCTCTTTTCGGAGAACCCGTTCCCATGGCATCGGATGGAAGGGATTCTCACCGCAAGGTGCACTCGATGGGATAGACCTCTCTCGCCCCGTCGGAGGAACGCACCGGGGGCTCGCGGCAGGAGATCAACTACTTGGTGGCTCACTCGCTACATCGCCACTCCGAAAACTTGGTCAACGTGTTGGAGCGTGTCGCTCTGCGCGTAATCCAGGAGATCATGAGCCACCAGTACTCGCCGTCAGGACCAGCTCTCGGGACTCATCAAGGAGAGTTGCCATTCCAGTCCCGTCCACCGCTGCCATATGCGTTGGCAGCACCTGCTGAAGTGCCGACTACACCGGCATTCGTCGTCTACAAGATTGGTGGTGACCCTAGTGACTACCAGTTCTTGACTGAGGCGCCTAAGGAGATCCCTCAAGGATACGCGTGCACGTATGTGCCAGATTGTGGTAACCGGGCACTCACAAACCAGGCCACAACATCGGGGACTCCGGCGAAGACAGGAGGAACGTCGGCAACGAGCTTGAGAAGCAGACGTGGCTAACTAAGTACGCCACACCGACGAAACTCCCGAGCCCAGCTCCTGCAGTTGGCTCGCAGCTGGAAAAGCAAACATGGCTGGCTAAGTACGCCACCCCGGCGAATCTTCGAGTGCAACTCCTACAGCCCAGCACAGCGGATCAGATCGAGTACCATGCCGAGAGACCGGTTCGGCATGGTGCCGAAAAGAAGGACGATCGGCTATTCCAAGCCGTACCCCGACGATTACGAGATGATCCCGCTGCCACCTAAATATCGGCTCCCCGACTTCTCCAAATTCAGTGGATCGGATGGCTCCAGCTCCATCGAGCACGTCGGCCGATATTTGGCTCAACTAGGACCGGCTTCGGTGTCGGATCAGCTACGCGTGAGGCTCTTTTCACAGTCCCTCACGGGATCGGCTTTTGGATGGTACACCTCTTTGCCAGCAAACTCCATCCAGTCTTGGAAGCAATTGGAAGAACAGTTCCATATGCAATACTATTCAGAAACTTCCGAGTCTAGCATTGCCGATCTAGCACAACTACGTCAGAAGCGCGGAGAAACGGTGACAGAGTACATCCAGCGCTTCAGGAATGTTAGGAACCGATGTTATTCGGTTCGTATAACTGAAAAGGAAGCGATCGAGTTGGCGTAGCAGGCCTTGCAACACAGCTCAAGGACATGGCCTCCCAAGCAGATTATCCCTCGCCGGCGCACATGGTTCGGAAACTATCAGCATATGAACAGCGCCACCCGGACCTGTACCAAGACAAGTTCAAGCGTGCAGTAGTCATGGTCGATACAGAGGAAGATGAAGTGCCTGCGGGAGACCAAGAAGTAGCAGTGGCTGAGTGGACTTGGGGAGGAACCCCCGTATCCTGCAAATGGGTAAAGCCACCAGGGCCGCCCAGGGGATTTGATTTTGACGTGACCAAGACTGAACAAATCTCCGACCTCCTGCTCAAGGAGAAACAGTTGAAGATTCCTGAAGGTCTCAAGTTCCCCACGGCGAAAGAGCTAAACGGAAAGCCGTACTGCAAATTCCACAACTCGCTCTCCCATGCCACCAACGACTGCAGGGTGTGGTGTCAGCACATCCAAGCGGCGATAGAGAAGGGGCGTCTAATTTTCGACCAGTACGCCATGAAGGTCGACACCCAACCCTTCCCCGCCGTTAACATGGTGGAAGTCACCTACCCTGAGGGTTGCCAGCCAGGTCCCTCGTTCAGCATCAACATGGTAGGACCTGGGAACCACTCTGGCAAAGATGGGGATGAGGGCAGCTGCTCTCATAGCAAGGATACAGAGGAGGCCGCTCCACGCGATCGGCTCCGTCATGATGGCAAGCGCTACGTCACAGAGGGAGAGGTGAAGAATATAAGATATCAGCGACCCCTCTCTGATCACCTCCTCAACAAATATGTGAGTCAGTATGACCAACGCCGTCGGACCAACTATGATGATGAAGGAGATCGTCTGGCTAGAGAAGCCAGAAGACATCGTCGGCAGAATCGCGATGAGGAGGAGCACGAGCGCTGTGCCAAAGAAGAATCAAGGGAGCAAGACGACAACGCCAGGCACTGGGACTGTCCCTTCTTCAGACACTGCTGGGATTCAGGGATGCCCACAATCGGCAATTGCCCAGAATGCAACAAGAAGAAGAAGGAGGCAGCCAACGTGTCTGTGTTCGAGCGCCTAGGGCCTCTCCCGCCACAAAGCAAACGCGCTGAGTCACCTCGTTGGGCAGATCTTGAGGATTCGGAAGACGAGGGAGAAGTAGAAGAAGACAGTACCACCGGCCAAGGTGGTGCCCCGACGGACTCAGCCGTTCCCAAAAGCGCAGGGTTCAGCGATTGCGCGGCCTGGAGGAAGCCGAAAGGTTATACCTGCATACGCTAAGGAAGGCACGACCTGATCCGGCTGCAAAGGTTCAGCGAACCCTGGATGAAGCGGGTCGTCCACGGAAAATGGAGTGGCGCCCCAAACAAAGGAAAGCCGATGATGAAACATCGGCTGGCACAAACATGGTACTCGTCTTGCCGACGAGCTTAGTGCTCCACGACTCTACGGTGCACTCAAGGTGGACGACAGACAAGCGCATCAAGTCGGAGGTTGGGTTGGTTTTATCCAGCCCTAACCGAATAGCAAGATCAAACCAATGAGCAAATCGGGCAAGGCTGATCCTTGTGATCGGCCCCAAAAATTTATGAAGGGAACTTACAAAACCTTCAACGAGCAAGCAACGTGGAGGCCGATTCCAGCAATCGGCCAAAATTATCCTCACCCACCATTCTGCCTGGGTTCAACATGTTATCCAACAAAGCCGATACCATCAATTCTCTTGACAGAATCGGCTCGGTGGGGCACCCAGGTAGATAAAATACGAGGATATGCAACGGAAGCATCTCATCTTCTGGTGATGGGTATTGGAATATGGGGGCCGATGCACAGGTCGGCCGTAAAAAAAAATATATATATATGAAAATTCGAAAATTTTCGAGCACAGCCGATGCAGCAGGCATCGACTTAAGAACTGAGGAAGCTCGGGGGGCAGCTCACCTTGAAGGCTCTCTGCTTTGAGAAGCCGATTTGTGTTCGAATCGGCTGGCTCTGCATAAGAAACTCCCTCAGACATGATCAAGACCAGGTCCAGACAGCTAATTTGCGTGTCCTCGTCTCTGTTTTGCCTTGGCTGAGACTCGGGGGCAACAGGCCTGGTAGATGCTCTATTGAGGAACCGATTGAAGTACCATCGGCTGATCTTCGTTGCAACCTTCTTCACAAAACGATGAGCGCTCGCTAAGGAGTTGAAGAATAGAAGGATGAATGTCGAAGGACCGATGCGTTGCTATCGGCTCATTACACATTGGCAAAGGGGACGAATCGGCAAGGTCAGTAGAAGAGGGAATCGGCTCAATTAAACTCAGAAGAAATCGGCAAAATCAAATTGGGGAACAGTTCTTCATTGATAGGCGAGATTTCTTACATAAAGAGCTAATTGCTCTCAAAAGGAAATACTAGGGGATACATTGCCCCATCTACTACTACTGGCCCTATTCTAGAAGTCCTATCTACGGGCCATCACTGCCCTCGTCGTCGCCGTCGTCGCCGCTGTCGGCGCTGCTTCCGGCGGACTCGTCGTCGCTCCAGTGGCCGCCGACTGGGCCCTCGTTGTCCTCATCTTCTTCGTCAGCGTCATCGTCGCTGTCGAAATCGCTGAGGTTGCCCGGCCAGGGGCAGAACCGCTTGGCCGGCGGCTCATCGGAGGAGGTCTCATCCTCCTCCTCTTCCTGCTCCTCCTCCTTCTCGGAAGAGGTGAAGTCGCAGGAGAAGCTGTCATCGTCGCTCTCCTCCTCCGTTTCCCCAACGGCGAGGAAGCGGAGATCGCTCTCCCCGTCGGTCAGGGACTTGTCGTCCTCTGACCAGATGGAGAAGTCGTGGCTAGACTCCTCCCCGGCCGCAATGGCGCGGCGGGTGTTGGCCGCATGGACCGCCGCCGCGTTGTACTCCGGCGTCGGCTCACGGGACGTGGAGGATTGGCTGGCAAGATCCGATGGGGCAGAGGAGGAAGAAGACATGGTGGCTGGGAGGGCTTTTGGAGTGCTAATGCGAAGGAGATACAGAGGAGAACTGTTCAGAGCGGTTAAATCGAAGGAGGATATAGTGGAAATTCAATGCCACAGCAGTTTCCGAGGAAGTGATGCCTAAAAAAGAAAAAAAAACTGCCAGGTCACGCGGAGAAGTTGAGAAGGCAAGGCATCATCATGAGGGATACTGCGACGGTTCTGCCACGACATGACCCGGCGAAGGAAAGCAGAGTGATTTTGGAATTACCAATTCCAAAACCAGGGGGGCATGTGTTATCACCAGAATTTAACCGAGTCAGAGGTGGGCCGCAATCAAGATGGGCTTAAAGAAATATACATGGAGGATTACGTGAATCGGCCTGTTATACCAAGTTGGGTTTAATTGCCCTTGTATCTGTAAAATATTAGATCGCATCTTAGTTTAGAAAGTAGAATCTTACTCGTGCACGGTTTGGTGCACGCCCACATTAGAAAGTCCCCTGGACTATAAATATGTACCTAGGGTTTATGGAATAAACAACAACTCACGTTCAACCCAAAACAAACCAATCTCGGCGCATCGCCAACTCCTTCGTCTCGAGGGTTTCTATCGGGTAAGCGACATGCTGCCTAGATCGCATCTTGCGATCTAGGCAGCACAAGCCCCACGTTGTTCATGCGTTGCTCGTATCGAAGCGCTTTTGATGGCGAGCAACGTAGTTATCATAGATGTGTTAGGGTTAGCATTGTTCTTCGTTTAAGCATGCTTACGTAGTGCAACCCTTGCATATCTAGCCGCCCTCACACCTATCTCGGGTGTGGGGGCGGCACCCGCTTGATCATTATTTAGTAGATCTGATCCGTTACGATTGCTCCTTGTTCTACAAGGATTAGTTTAATATCTGCAATAGTTAGGCCTTACAAATGGGGGGAGGATCCGAGTGGCACGTAGGGTGGCGTTCGCAAGTCCTAAACGGGATGTTCCGAGGATCAACTTCATGTTGGTTTTTAGGCCTTGTTTAGGATCGGCTTACGAGCACCGTGCGTGGCCGCGAGGCCCAACTCGGAGTAGGATGATCCGATTATGCGGTGAAAACCCTAAATCGTCGTAGATCTCATTAGCTTTATCTTGATCAAGCAGGACCATCAAGTATTCGTGCACCCCGTACGAATCATGGGTGGATCGGCTCTTTGAGCCGATTCACGGGATAACTCGAGAGCCGATCGAGGCTCGTATTTAATGTTTACATGTATGCCCCTGCAGGAAACTAAGCGAGGCATCCCCATCACCTTCCCGACCGGGTATAGGTCAGGTGGCACGCCCTTGCACTTCGCATCGCCGCGTGTGACCGAGAAGAGCATTGCGGGCCGTCGCTCGGAGGGGTCTCAGCCAGCCGCAGCTCTAGGCTCTTCCCGGCTCTACGGTGTTGACAAGGCCGCTGCCCGCCGGTGGGTTTTGGCAGTCAACAGCAACATACTTACGGTTACATATTGTTATCTCATACACGCGGGGATATGCCATTACCTCTTTCTTTTTATTTCCCTTCTTCTCCTTCTTCTTCGTTCCCTTCTTCTTATTCTTTTCCTTCTCCTCGTTCCCTTCTTTAGGAAGGAGAGACTTGATGGGAGGCTTCTCCACATAACCTGATTTATTTCCAGAAACAATAGAAGAAACTTGGGAGGATTCCTCATTTTCATTAATAAGTTCAAAACACACAGCGGTCCTATCATATTTTGGCAAAGTGTCATCTTCTAAAATATTTTGTATGTAAGTATTTGTATGGCAATTATCAATGCAATAAGAAAGACACCCATGCAGGACATCATCAATATCAAGATCACTCATATGTAACAAAGAGATTTTTCTTGATAACTCTTCACACCACAAAAATAAAGTAAGTTCGTCGTGCTGATTAGGAGTAATTTCATCATCACAATACAAATTTGCAGCACTCATGGGGTTCGAATTATCATTGAAGGAGCATTGAAAATTAAAATGACCCGCTCTATGGCAAAGTTCACAAATAAAAGGATAGAGGGCACAAACTTTTTTACCAAGATCGTCTAGAGCCCTAGACCACTTTCTAGTTTTTTCATTCGTATGATGGATACAATATTCTTCTTCAACTTGATTAATTCCACAAGGTCTATGCATTCCACAAAAATTAACATGCTTATAAGAAATAGTATTTTCAGAAGTTTGGGCATGTTTATTGCAATCATTAATAACTGTTTCATCCTTCATGCAAGTGTCTTTAAAAGGTTCATGATACTTATCAAAAATCTTCATAGGCAATTCAAAATGAGAGGCAAAAGCTTTATAAAGATTTGCAACAACTTGAGATTCAAGACCATAAGTAGCACTCATATTTCGAATTTTATCAGTATCCATAAAAGTTTCAATGCATTCATAATCATAATTTATACCTGACTCTTTACCTTTGTTGTTCTCCCATCCTTCAGTATTCTCCTGAATCCGATCAAACAGGTCCCTTTTAAACTCTTCTTCATTGTGCTTAAATGATCCAGAACAAGTAGTATCCAGCAAGGTTTTATCTTGAAAAGAAAGTCTTGCATAGAAATTATCAATGATGATATTACCAGGAAGCTCATGAATGGGGCATTTGAGCATTAAAGACTTCAGTCTCCCCCATGCTTGGGCAATACTCTCTCCATCATGAGGCCAGAAATTATATATGCGGTTCCGGTCTATGTGAATTTCACTTGGAGGATAGAATTTAGAGTAAAATAGAGGCACAATATCATTCCAATCAAGAGAATCCCCATTCTTCAGCAATTTATACCAATGCGCCGCTTTACCAGACAGCGATATAGAGAATAGTTTCTTCCTAACTTCATCCATAGAGATACCTGCACACTTGAATAACCCGCATAATTCATGCAAAAACATTAAATGATCTCCATGATGGACAGTTCCATCCCCTTCATAGCGGTTATCCATAACACGTTTAATAATTTTCATGGTTATCTTGAAAGGAATACTTTCAGTAGGTGGATTTAGAATATTACAAGCATCATTAGAGCTATCGCATATGGGAGATAAAGTATTATCAGAACAAATTTTCTCCCCTAAAGATGGGAAGCTAAAAAGATCATAAAAACTAGCTTCCCCAAGCTTAGACTTCACCATAGCATTAGCAGTAATTGTGTTCATACTAATAACATTGCTACTAGCATGCAAATAAGGTTCCATAGGTTTTTCAATTTTCGCATCACATAATTCATGTCTTATTTCAGGAAATAGATTAAAAAGCTCACTGTTGTTTTCCATTATGCCTAACTAGTGAAAAATAAAAACAAGAAACAAAAAGATGCAATTGCAGGATCTAAAGGAAATAGCTTCGAGCACTCACACATCGGCAATAATGCTAGGAAATAGCTTAGTAGTCGGAGGATGTGAATACCTTTTACCTTACCTCCACGGCAACGGCGCCGTGAAAATAGCTTGATGTCTACGCACGCTTCTATTCCTGTAGACAGTGTTGGGCCTCCAAGAGCAGAGGTTTGTAGAACAACATCAAGTTTCCCTTAAGTGAATCACCCAAGGTTTATCGAACTCAGGGAGGTAGAGGTCAAAGATATCCCTCTCAAGCAACCCTGCAATCACGTTACAAGAAGTCTCTTGTGTCCCCAACACACCTAATACACTTGTCAGATGTCTAGGTGCACTAGTTTGGCGAAGAGATAGTGAAATACAAGTAATATGGATAAATATGAGTGGTAATAGCAATCTGAAGTAAAGATGGCAGCAAGCAAACATGTAACAGAACTTGTTGGAAACGGAGTTTCAATGCTTAGAAACAAGGCCTAGGGATCATACTTTAACTAGTGGACACTCTCAACATTGCAATCATAATTGAATATAAATATAAGCACTTCATCATACTACTCTCTTATTAGATAGAGAACGCAAATTCATTGGGCAAGTTTGCAAAAGCACACCTCAAAGGTGTATTCCCAAGTACTAATAAACACCCCACACCGTCACCGTGAGCATTCATAGGAGGTACTAACACACCACAATTCATAAGGGAGTTACACACGACGCACACACTATCACCATTACACCGAGGTCACAGTAACCCCAAATTTCACATAATTAAACACTTGAATAGCATATGACATCTAGATTACAAAGCTCATCATATGGATCTCAATCATGTAAGGCAGCTCATGAGATAATTGTATTGAAGTACATGGGAGAGAGAGATGAACCACATAGCTACCGGTAGAGCCCTCAGCCTCGGGGGAGAACTACTCCCTCCTCATCATGGGAGACAGCGATTGCGATGAAGATGGCGGTGGTGTCGATGGAGATGACTCCGGGGGCAATTCCCCGTCCCGGCAGGGTGCCGGAACGGAGACTTACGTCCCCGAAACGGAGTTTCGCGATGGCGGCGGCGTCCCTGGAGTCTTTCTGGAGTTTCGTCACTCGGTATCGAAGTTTTAGGTCACCAGGGCTTATATGGGCGAAGAGGCGGCGCAAGAGGGGCACCAGGGCGCCCTCCCCACCTGGTGGCGCGGCCAGCCCAGGTGTGGTGTGGGGCCTCCCTGGCCCGCCTCCGACTCTCCTTCGGTGATCTGGAACCTTCCGGGAAAAATAAGATATTTGGTCTTTGTTTCGTCGAATTCCCAGAATATTGTCCGAACAGCCTTTCTGGAACCAAAAACAGCAGAAAACAGGAACTGGCACTGTAATATCCCAGGTTTAGAGACGATCGAGGGGTAGATTTTAGAAAGGGATGTGCATTGCATAGTAAATTCTGGGGAAATTTCGCGCTTTTAAACAAAAATGCATCGAAGGGGGACAAGTTTCTCTCTCGACACCTTACAGGGTTAGGGTTTCGAGAGTGTGACAAACTTGCTTCTCACTTCACTAGTTTAGGGTTTTGAGAAGAGAGGGGAGAGTTCACATGATTGAATTCTAAATGTTATGACATGGTTGAATTCAAACCAAGGTTGAATTTGAATTTCAAATTCAAACATTAAATAATTACTTAAATAATTCAATTGAGGAAATTCATTAAGTAAATGATCAATAAATAAGATGAACAATTATATTAAAGTAAAGCTCATTAGAGAAAACTTTGAGCTTTATTGATCATCACACACATTACAATGTCATTACCATATTCATAAGTGAAATAAAAGAATAATACAACACATTACATAAATGGGCAGAATAGAAGAAAGGAAAATAAAGAAAAATTACAATTTAATGAGCCTAGACTAAATTCTACAAGATCATCTTCATTTGATATTGTATATGATGAACTCCAAGTCCATTTTGATCCATTCTTGATCCCTGCACATAAACACAACAAAAGAGAAGTTATGCCAAGTGGTAAGACCACTTGGCAGGTTAGAATAATAATGAAATTGAGCAGATATGGATCAGCTCTGCCGAGCTGATCATCTCACAGCCAAGACACAAGCCAGGTACCATGAATTTGCACACACACACAGCTTGGCTGCTCACACAGCAGTGTGCATGCAGCACACCACACACACACTGCTGGTGAGTCACCAGCAGCTTGCTAGGCTGTGTTGTCGACCAGAGAAGGAGAGGGAGATCATATAAAAGCTTCTCCAACAGTGAACCCTAGTCATTTGTTCATCCATCGACAGCAGCAGTGGTAAGTTACCAAGAACACCAAGAACAGCTTGAACAAGGGGAACAGCCAGTGCTGTTCCATTTGCTCAATCTCACCATTGAATCAAAACAAGATCACCAGGAGGAGCAGGGCAAGTAAATCAATCACAAGAGCAACCCAGAAGCAATCCTCTACACCAACAAACAATCTAGGAGCTGGAGTGAGGTATACCACACAAAAGCCCGAGCAAGATCATATCTTGCTCATAATTAAGCATACAATGCATCACCGAAGCACTGAAGGGTAGAATACCCCGTGTGTATCATCATCCGGCTACCGGGCCATTTGGTGCAAGCATAGATGGGTAAGACCACTAGGTAAACATCCTATGGGAACAACAGTTATGCAAATCCATGCATAACTAGAGGAATCCAGCCAAGAATGAAACCATAGCTAGCCTAAACCACTCACTAAGCACCTACAGACTAGCTAAGCCATCAGATTATAGACAATTACCTGTCTATAGATTTTGTCAACACCAAAAGGTCACTGGAAGTCCAAGACTGGATAAAGCCAGTGAACAATTATTCAATTCCAGTCAGCCAACACAAGCCATAGCAAATCACAGATAGGGGAGCAACCAGGACAGCAACACAGGTGCTGCCAGGGCCACCTCAACCCTAAGCCAGCACAAGAACCTATACCTCATTATCCATTTGGATTCAGTAAAGGGCTAGGGTACACAACTGAGAGTTGGCATCCATCTAGCCCTAACACAATTAATTAGATGATCACAACTGCAGAGCAGCTCACATCACTTATCCACTTCAGAAAAATTCAGGCAACACAGATAAGTGAACAAAGCAAATAAATCAAAGCACCAGGGCTTTGCAGTGATCCAATGGATCAGTGCAGGCAACAGCAGTTGCTTAAGCCAACAATAATACACACCAGGTTAAGCCTGTGTGATACACACACAGCACAGAGTGAGCAACAGTGAGCCACAGACACAAAGGAGCAGCTTTTACAAGCAACTGGTGATCATATGATCACCAGAAGCTTGCTAGAGCATGCTAGAACTCATTCCAAGTAATTAACACATGAACAGATAATTAAATAACTGAACAATTGCATCCCAGATAAGGGCATCAGGCTTTATAATTGTATCCAGAAGCACATCAAAGGCTTGATGAACCAAAGGATCACAATATACAAGAAAAGCACATGTAAATCCATCACTAAATCACACTGCTAAGCCAACAGTACAGCTCAATGGAGCATAATAATGAATCTGAACTAAAGGAACTAGCTCAGAGGCACTGGCACTTGTTAATATGCAAGGTGTACACTTGGTAATCAAGCCAGGGCAGTCAAATTGAATACACTTGAGAGCCTAACAAGAGCAGTAACAAGAACAGCAGCACAGGGAGAGATTCAAGTAAGAAATGCATAGCAGTAGCAGCACGATAGCACAGCCACACAGCACAGCAGCATGAGCACAAGCTAGCAAGCCACAGCAGCAGCGCATCGGCACGGCAAGCATCTCCACAAGGAGGATGAGGCCTATGGCCAAGCCAGATGTAGGAGAGAAGAGAGTAGCGCAGAGAGGGAGAGAAGGAGACGAAGGAGTACTCACTGGTGGTGCGTGATGAAGGGCGCGGCCATGGCGGCCACGGCGGCACACGCCGGGGGCACGACAGCGCCAGGCCAAGCCAAGCCACAGCAGCGCCGCAGCTACCAGCAACCACGGCGTGGCACACGGCCGCACCACGGCGCCAGGGACGCCGGCGAACGGCGGATCTTCGCGGATCCGTGCGGCAGAGGCGCAGATGCGTTGGGGAAGAGTCGAGGTGGACGCAAGCGTCAAAACGACGCGGACCACCAGGACCGCCGTCGAGAGGCGCGTCGATTGCGCCCCATGGCGTAGGCCATGGCGGCCAGAGTCCGCCGGAATCGACCGGCGACGGCGCGGGCGACGAAGGTCGCCAGTGAGAGCGGAGGGGATTAGGGTTAGGACGAGCGGCGCGTGGTGAGGGAGTGAGCGACCGACCGCTCGGGTCGGTTGGACCCGAGCTGGTCTAGCCAAACCACCGGGCTCCACCGACGAGTGGGCCCAGGGGCAAATACGATCATTTCCAAATTCCATTAAAAACCAGGAATTTGAAAATTCATTAGAAATATGATAAAAGCTCTAAAAAAATAATTAAAAATATGGAAATAGATCAGCATAAAATTCTCTATCCAAATAAAATATCAAAGATAATTTTTGAAGACAATTAAGAATGAGTCTTAATTTGAGGATTTAAATAATCACTTAAATCACACATATATTTTTTAAATAATAAAAATAAGTCCATTAATGCCTTTGGATTTTAAAACACCTTGACAACATTTCAAGGTAGGATTTACCCTAAATCAAGTATCCCTAAGATGTTCTTAGTATATAACCTCTCATAAAATAACAACGACATCGGAAGGGGGAAAACAAACCCTAAAAATGGAATCATGCATAATTGCTTCTTTAACCATTGCCCTTATCGGACAATGATGCTATTTTTCAGAACAAGAGGACAAGGGTCAGTCCATACCTTCCAACTGCAGAACTTTGCAGTGTTCAGGCAAGTTCATCACTTGCTCATGTCATTTGAGTATTTTTATCAAATTACTTGCAAAGTATTATGGTTATCACTATTGCACAAAAATCAAAACCACTACTTTCATAACTATGAATATGACTATGTGGTGGGCAATGGAACCATGGATTGTGTTGATATGGTGGAGGTTCCATTGCACGGGCTTGTATCCATCTAGGATTAAACAACAAATGTCGCCAGTGATTCTTGTGCCGTAATATCCGTGTTAACCATAAGATCCGGAGTGGGACGGAGTAGTCAAAAGTGTTTCCACCTCTCGTTCATCAACGGATGCGCTTTACCGTAGACACTTGTATCTGTCAGGGCAAGCTGTAGGCTGGGGAAGCCTTAAGTCCCCACGGCATAGTCCGTAGACACTTGTCGCTCGAAGTGCAAGCGGTGGGCTGGGGAAGCCTAAAGTCCCCACGGTATTGCGGTCTATGATGGGTTGCAGCTACCGGCGAAGGAGTTTGGTTAACGAGTCCCAAACCGTTGTCGTGGTCGGGGTCCATCCTTAAGTGGTATAAGAGGACCGACGAGGACCCGTGGTCGGGGTATGCAACAAAGGGTGGGTGTTCGAGGTAGCGGAGGAACATGATTGGCTAGACCTTATACCGGGCCTCACACCGAAGGAAGTGTGGACGGGAAAGCTGCCCGGTTGGCACCAAGGTTAAGATCTCTTATGGGTAAAGCAACACACCTCTGCAGAGCGTAAGAATTGTGACCTGTCACTCCCTGTTCCGGGATTGAGGAACTGCGAACGCGGCCGGAAAGGAGCTCCATGAAGTTCTAGTAAACCGGTGAAGGCTGACGGACATAGCTCTTTGAAATAAAAGCAATCTATTGAAGAAATGTTTATCAAAACTTGCATTGGTATTAGACTTTCCGGTCTAATATCGTAGCTAGTGCATTAAACACCTCTTATCTATAATGAACTTGTTGAGTACGCTCGTACTCATACCACTCTTAAACCCCATGCTTAGATTGTCTCGAACCATCCGGAGGAGGACAACGACAACCATGATGGAGCCGAGATCATCGGCTACGAGGAACCAGACCTCTCAGGAGGAGTGGAAGGCGTAGACTACATCATAGTCTATGGATCCGGAGAGGCTTCCGGAGGAGAACAAGCCTAAGGATATCAGGAGGAGTAGTAGTAGCCGAGCAGCGCGAACTCTTACTATTTAGCTGCTCGTTTAAATAAATGTTTAGTTTAATGAGACAACGGTATTGTAAGTTAAGTTGGGTTCGCCTCGAACCCAGGAGTTATCCTCTCAGAACCCAAGAGGAGCTCCGAGACGACTTGTGTATGATGATTGTAATAATATGTGAATGAGTTATGGACCCTGCTATGTTCCGTTGTACTACTCGAGGGATGTAATATTTGCGGAATGGTACTTCGCGAATGTTATATCAACGACCGGCATACTACAACATGCAAGTGGTATGCGTGGTCACCACAGCTTGGTATCAGAGCAAAAGCTTTGACCTTAGGTTGGAACCTAGTAAATGGGACTAAACGTTAGGAGTCAAATAGGATTAGTAAAGAATTCTCTAAAAATATGGTGTATATTCAATTGAGAATACAACAATCATATCTTTTAGTGCGATAATTCTTTATTATCTCTATTATGATGCATTATTACTAATCTCATAATCTTTCTAATTCTACAGCCAACATGGCAAGTTCACGACCGGGAAGAAACGTGAAAGTTATGGATTCAACACTGAACGAGTACCAGGGAGGACTTGCTGATATCTTACGAGCCATGTTACTAGAATTTGGGTGCGATCCCCGGATTCCAAGTAAAGAAGTACATGTTTTATGATGGTCCGGTGTTGGCCAAGTGCGAGTAGGACTGCGACTTCCCGAATCTTTGGGAATGAGCGTAGTCATGCCACTCGGGGAAGCGAGGACAACCAATACAGCCTACCATATAGCTGTTATGAGAGCCATAACCGACATTCGGGAGCATAAGACGAAAGCGCTTATGGGTTCCGAATTCACCCACATTCCTCATATGGAGGAAGATAATGATCCCATGCTGAACCATTTCAAATATGCCAAAAGTAAACCAGCTGAAGCAGCCAAATATATGGATAACAGCCGTAACTTCATATCATTACTCTTTCAGTTGAATCATCATCTGATAGGAGCTATTGATACGATGCTTGAGGAGTTCACTGAACCCAAGGAGGAGAGTAGGGGCAAAGAACCTATGGAGAATGTAGTACACACACCAGTTTATTCAGCTGGTGACTACATCAGCTTTGATCCACTTGCACGTGAACCTACACCTGCTACACCTGGGAACTATCTGGGTAGTTCCTATGGGGGATACGAAGGCGGCGAGGAATCCGGAAACAATCAGCGTTCCGAGACTCCAATTGAGAATTCCAGGGGTTGGCGTTGGGGAGATGATACGGGAACCCATAGTACTACTGAGTATTATGATGGAGAGATGAATGATGACGCAACAACCCAGAACCAGAGCTATCCTAGTAATGAAGGAGTGGATGGAGGATATCCGACACAGGTTGAGTCGGGTATGGGTTTTGGTAATCCTTATGGTGGGGCTACAGGAGAGTACACCCGATGGGTGGATTATGATGCACTCAACGATCAGTTTATGAACACTGATTTCTCCTTAGGATCATCATCCGACTCGGATTACAAGCCAACGGGGAGACCTTATGTTCCAGGGTCTATCAGGAGGTGTTATCACCAGATTTTGGTCAAATCAGGAGGTGGGCCGCGAGAGAGATGGGCTTGGAAGATTACACATGGAAGATTTCTGAAGAGGCCTTATGTGGAGAATTTGGGTTAGCTTACCCGTGTATCTTTTTATAGTAGATCGCGTCATGGATTAAAAGTTAGAGTTTGTCTCGTGTACGGTGGGGATATTCCCACGTTAGAAAGTCCCCTGGACTATAAATATGTACCTAGGGTTTATGGAATAAACAACAACTCACGTTCAACCCCAAACAAACCAATCTCGGCGCATCGCCAACTCCTTCGTCTCGAGGGTTTCTATCAGGTAAGCGACATGCTGCCTAGATCGCATCTTGCGATCTAGGCAGCACAAGCTCCACGTTGTTCATGCGTTGCTCGTACTGAAGCGCTTTTGATGGCGAGCAACGTAGTTATCATAGATGTGTTAGGGTTGTTATCACCAGAATTTGACCAAGTCAGAGGTGGGCCGCGATCGAAGATGGGTGCGAAGAAATATATAGAAGAAGTATGTGGATCGGCCTTTTATACCAAGTTGGGCTTAATTGCCCGTGTATCTGTAACATATTAGATCGTATTTTAGTTTAGAGATAGAGTCTTATTCGTGCACGGTTTGGTGCACGCCCGCATTAGAGAGTCCG
>NC_061510.1:238461741-238573201 GCF_022539505.1 Lolium rigidum | reverse complement strand
TGGGAAGAATTGATAATGTTCGCATTACCGTTAACAATAACCTTGTCCCCGTTGATTTTGTTGTCTTGGATATTGAATGCAATGCATCTTGTCCCATTATATTGGGAAGACCTTTTCTTTGAACTGTTGGAGCTATCATTGATATGAAGGAAGGTAATATTAAATATCAATTTCCTCTTAAGAAAGGTATGGAACACTTCCCTAGAAAGAGAATGAAGTTACCTTTTGATTCTATTATTAGAACAAATTATGATGTTGATACTTCGTCTCTTGATAACACTTGATATACACTTTACGCGCCTAGGCGAAAGGCGTTAAAGAAAAGCGCTTATGGGAGACAACCCATATTTTTACTACAGTATTTTTATTTTATATTTGAGTCTTGGAAGTTGTTTACTACTGTAGCAACCTCTCCTTATCTTAGTTTTGTGCATTGTTGTGCCAAGTAAAGTCGTTGATAGTAAGGTTCATACTAGATTTGGATTACTGCGCAGAAACAGATTTCTTTGCTGTCACGAATTTCGACCTGCCTCTCTGCAGGTAGCTCAGAAAAATATGCCAATTTACGTGCGTGATCCTCAGATATGTACGCAACTTTCATTCAGTTTGCGCATTTTCATTTGAGCAAGTCTGGTGCCTCAATAAAATCCATCTTTACGGACTGTTCTGTTTTGACAGATTCTGCCTTTTATTTCACATTGCCTCTTTTGCTATGATGGATGAATTTCTTTGCTTCATTAATGTCCAGTAGCTTTGTGCAATGTCCAGAAGTGTTAAGAATGATTATGTCACCTCTTAACATGTGAATTTTTATTATGCACTAACCCTCTAGTGAGGTGTTTTGAGTTTGGTGTGGAGGAAGTTTTCAAGGATCAAGAGAGGAGGATGATACAATATGATCAAGGAGAGTGAAAGCTCTAAGCTTGGGGATGCCCCGGTGGTTCACCCCTGCATATTTTAAGAAGACTCAAGCGTCTAAGCTTGGGGATGCCCAAGGCATCCCCTTCTTCATCGACAACATTATCAGGTTCCTCCCCTGAAACTATATTTTTATTCCATCACATCTTATGTGCTTTGCTTGGAGCGTCGGTTTGTTTTTGTTTTTGTTTTTATTTTAATAAAATGGATCCTAGCATTCATTGTGTGGGAGAGAGACACGCTCCGCTGTTGCATATGGACAAATATGTCCTTAGGCTTTACTCATAGTATTCATGGCAAAGGTTGAATCTTCTTCGTTAAATTGTTATATGGTTGGAATCGGGAAATGCTACATGTAGTAATTCTAAAATGTCTTGAATAATTTGATACTTGGCAATTGTTGTGCTCATGTTTAAGCTCTTGCATCATATATTTTGCACCTATTAATGAAGAAATACCTAGAGCTTGCTAAAATTTGGTTTGCATATTTGGTCTCTCTAAAGTCTAGATAATTTCTAGTATTGAGTTTTGAACAACAAGGAAGACGGTGTAGAGTCTTATAATGTTTACAATATGTATTTTATGTGAGTTTTGCTGCACCGGTTCATCCTTGTGTTTGTTTCAAATAACCTTGCTAGCCTAAACCTTGTATCGAGAGGGAATACTTCTCATGCATCCAAAATCCTTGAGCCAATCACTATGCCATTTGTGTCCACCATACCTACCTACTACATGGTATTTATCCGCCATTCCAAAGTAAATTGCTTGAGTGCTACCTTTAAAATTTCCATTCTTTACCTTTGCAATATATAGCTCATGGGACAAATAGCTTAAAAACTATTGTGGTATTGAATATGTACTTATGCACTTTATCTCTTATTAAGTTGCTTGTTGTGCGATAACCATGTTCCTGGGGACGCCATCAACTACTCTTTGTTGAATATCATGTGAGTTGCTATGCATGTCCGTCTTGTCTGAAGTAAGGGAGATTTACCACTCATTTATTGGTTAGAGCATGCATATTGTTAGAGAAGAACATTGGGCCGCTAACTAAAGCCATGAATCATGGTGGAAGTTTCAGTTTTGGACATACATCCTCAATCTCATATGAGAACATTAATTGTTGCTACATGCTTATGCATTAAAGAGGAGTCCATTATCTGTTGTCTATGTTGTCCCGGTATGGATGTCTAAGTTGAGAATAATCGAAAGCGAGAAATCCAAATGCGAGCTTTCTCTTTAGACCTTTGTACAGGCGGCATAGAGGTACCCCTTTGTGACACTTGGTTAAAACATGTGTATTGCGATAATCCCGGTAATCAAAGCTAATTAGGACAAGGTGCGGGCACTATTAGTATACTATGCATGAGGCTTGCAACTTGTAAGATATAATTTACATGATACATATGCTTTATTACTACCGTTGACAAAATTGTTTCTTGTTTTCAAAACCAAAGCTCTAGCACAAATATAGCAATCAATGCTTCCTCTGCGAAGGGCCTTTCTTTTACTTTTATGTTGAGTCAGTTCACCTATTTCTCTCCACCTCAAGAAGCAAACACTTGTGTGAACTGTGCATTGATTCCTACATACTTGCATATTGCACTTGTTATATTACGTTACATTGACAATATCCATGAGATATACATGTTACAAGTTGAAAGCAACCGCTGAAACTTAATCTTCCTCTATGTTGCTTCAATACCTTTACTTTGATTTATTGCTTTATGAGTTAACTCTTATGCAAGACTTATTGATGCTTGTCTTGAAAGTACTATTCATGAAAAGTCATTGCTTTATGATTCAGTTGTTTACTCATGTCATTACCATTGTTTTGATCGCTGCATTCATTACATATGCTTACAATAGTATGATCAAGGTTATGATGGCATGTCACTCCGGAAATTATCTTTGTTATCGTTTACCTGCTCGGGACGAGCGAGAACTAAGCTTGGGGATGCTGATACGTCTCCGACGTATCGATAATTTCTTATGTTCCATGCCACATTATTGATGATATCTACATGTTTTATACACATTATATGTCGTATTTATGCATTTTCCGGCACTAACCTATTAACGAGATGCCGAAGAGCCGCTTGTCGTTTTCTGCTGTTTTTGGTTTCGAAATCCTAGTAAGGAAATATTCTCGGAATTGGACGAAATCAACGCCCAGGGTCCTATTTTTCCACGAAGCTTCCAGAAGACCGAGGGAGAGTCGAAGTGGGGCCACGAGGTGGCGACACACCAGGGCGGCGCGGCCCAAGCCTTGGCCGCGCCGGCCTGGTGTGTGGGCCCCTCGTGACGCCCCTTTACCTGCCCTTCCGCCTACATATAGTCTTCGTCGTGAAACCCCCAGTACCGAGAGCCACGATACGGAAAACCTTCCAGAGACGCCGCCGCCGCCAATCCCATCTCGGGGGATTCGGGAGATCGCCTCCCGGCACCCTGCCGGAGAGGGGAATCATCTCCCGGAGGACTCTTCACCGCCATGGTCGCCTCCGGAGTGATGAGTGAGTAGTTCACCCCTGGACTATTGGTCCATAGCAGTAGCTAGATGGTCGTCTTCTCCTCATGTGCTTCATTGTCGGATCTTGTGAGCTGCCTAACATGATCAAGATCATCTATCTGTAATTCTATATGTTGTGTTTGTCGGGATCCGATGGATAGATAATACTATGTTATGTTGATTATCAATCTATTACCTATGTGTTGTTTATGATCTTGCATGCTCTCCGTTATTAGTAGAGGCTCCGGCCAAGTTTTTACTCTTAACTCCAAGAGGGACTATTTATGCTCGATAGTGGGTTCATGCCTCCATTAAATGCGGGACGGTGACGAAAAGTTCTAAGGTTGTGGATGTGCTGTTGCCACTAGGGATAAAACATTGATGCTATGTCCGAGGATGTAGTTATTGATTACATTACGCACCATACTTAATGAAATTGTCTGTTGTTTGCAACTTAATACTGGAAGGGGTTCGGATGATAACCTGAAGGTGGACTTTTTAGGCATAGATGCATGCTGGATAGCGGTCTATGTACCTTGTCGTAATGCCCAATTAAATCTCACAATGCTCATCATATCATGTATGTGCATGGTCTTGCCCTCTCTATTTGTCAATTGCCCGACTGTAATTTGTTCACCCAACATGCTATTTATCTTATGGGAGAGACACCTCTAGTGAACTGTGGACCCCGGTCCATTCTTTTACATTGAATACAATCTACTCGCAATACTTGTTCTACATGTTTTACGCAAACAATCATCATCCACACTATACATCTAATCCTTTGTTACAGCAAGCCGGTGAGATTGACAACCTCACTGTTTCGTTGGGGCAAAGTACTTTGGTTGTGTTGTGCAGGTTCCACGTTGGCGCCGGAATCCCTGGTGTTGCGCCGCACTACATCCCGCTGCCATCAACCTTCGACGTGCTTCTTGGCTCCTACTGGTTCGATAAACCTTGGTTTCTTACTGAGGGAAAACTTGACGTTGTACGCATCACACCTTCCTCTTGGGGTTCCCAACTGACGCGTGCTGTACGCGTATCATTGAGCGGTAACCATGTTTCTGGGGACGCCATCAACTTATACCTTTGTTGAATATCATGTGAGTTGCTATGCATGTTCGTCTTGTCTGAAGTAAGGGCGATTTTCATGATCAAATGGTTTGAGTATGCATACTGTTAGAGAAGAACATTGGGCCGCTAACTAAAGCCATGATTCATGGTGGAAGTTTCGGTTTGGACAACAATCCTCAATCTCTTATGAGAATATTAACTCGTTGTTGAATGCTTATGCATTAAAGAGGAGTCTATTATCTGTTGTCTATGTTGTCCCGGTATGGATGTCTAAGTTGAGAATAATCAAAAGCGAGAAATCCAATGCGAGCTTTCTCCTTAGACCTTTGTACGAAGCGGCATAGAGGTAGCCCTTTGTGACATTTGGTTGAAACATATGCTATGCAATGATAATCCATGTTAATCCAAGCTAATTAGGACAAGGTGCGAGCACTATTGGTATACTATGCATGAGGCTTGCAACTTATAAGATGTCTTATACATAACACATATGCTTTATTACTACCGTTGACAAAATTGTTTCTTGTTTTCAAAATGAAAAGCTCTAGCACAAAATATAGTAATCCATGCTTCCCTCTGCGAAGGGCCTATCTTTTACTTTATTGTTGAGTCACTTTACCTATTCTTTCTATCCCAGAAGCAAACACTTGTATCAACTGTGTGCATTGATTTTTACATGTTTACTTATTGCACTTGTTATATTACTTTGTGTTGACAATTATCCATGAGATATACATGTTGAAGTTGAAAGCAACAGCTGAAACTTATATCTTCCTTTGTGTTGCTTCAATGCCTTTACTTTGAATTTATTGCTTTATGAGTAACTCTTATGCAAGTCTTATTGATGCTTGTCTTGAAAGTATTATTCATGAAAAGTCTTTGCTATATGATTCATTTGTTTACTCATTATCTTCATCATTGCTTCGAATCGCTGCATTCATCTCATATGCTTTACAATAGTATGATCAAGATTATGATAGCATGTCACTTCAGAAATTATCTTTGTTATCGTTTACCTACTCGAGGGCGAGTAGGAACTAAGCTTGGGGATGCTTGATACGTCTCAAACGTATCTATAATTTCTTATGTTCCATGCTACTTTTATGATGATACTCACATGTCTTATACACATTATATGTCATTATTATGCATTTTCCGGCACTAACCTATTGACGAGATGCCGAAGAGCCGATTCGTTGTTTTCTGCTGTTTTTGGTTTAGAAATCCTAGTAAGGAAATATTCTCGGAATTGGACGAAATCAACGCACCGGGTCCTATTTTTCCACGAAGCTTCCAGAAGTCCGAAGAGGAAACGAAGTGGGGCCACGAGGCGGCCACACACTAGGGCGGCGCGGCCTGGGCCTTGGCCGCGCCGGCCTGTTGTGTGGGGCTCTCGTGTGGCCCCCTGACCTGCCCTTCCGCCTACTTAAAGTCTTCGTCGCGAAACCCCCAGTACCGAGAGCCACGATACGGAAAATCTTCCAGAGACGCCGCCGCCGCCAATCCCATCTCGGGGGATTCAGGAGATCGCCTCCGGCACCTCGCCGGAGAGGGGAATCATCTCCCGGAGGTCTCTTCATCGCCATGATCGCCTCCGGATTGATGTGTGAGTAATCCACCCCTGGACTATGGGTCCATAGCAGTAGCTAGATGGTTGTCTTCTCCTCATTGTGCTATCATGTTAGATCTTGTGATCTGCCTATCATGATCAAGATCATCTATTTGTAATGCTACATGTTGTGTTTGTTGGGATCCGATGAATATTGAATACTATGTCAAGTTGATTATCAATCTATCATATATGTTATTTATGTTCTTGCATGCTCTCCGTTGCTAGTAGAGGCTCTGGCCAAGTTGATACTTGTGACTCCAAGAGGGAGTATTTATGCTCGATAGTGGGTTCATGCCTCCATTAAATCTGGGACGAGTGACGAGAAAGTTCTAAGGTTATGGATGTGCTTGTTGCCACTAGGGATAAAACATCGATGATTTGTCTAAGGATATTTGTGTTGATTACATTACGCACCATACTTAATGCAATTGTCTGTTGTTTACAACTTAATACTGGAGGGGGTTCGGATGATAATCTGAAAGTGGAATTTTTAGGCATAGATGCATGCTGGATAGCAGTCTATGTACTTTGTCGTAATGCCTTGATTGAATCTCATAGTACTCATCATGATATATGTATGTGCATTGTTATGCCTTCTTTATTTGTCAATTGCCCAACTGTAATTTGTTCACCCAACATCTGTTTATCTTATGGGAGAGACACCACTAGTGATCTTGTGGACCCCGGTCCTATTCTTTACATCTGAAATACAATCTACTTCAATTGTTCTTTATTGTTCTTCGCAAACAATCATCATCTTCCACACAATACGTTTAATCCTTTGTTACGGCAAGCCGGTGAGATTGACAACCTCACCGTTACGTTGGGGCAAAGTTCCGTGATTGTGTTGTGCGAGTTCCACGTTGGCGCCGGAATCCCTGGTGTTGCGCCGCACTACACTCCGCCACCAACAACCTTCAACGTGCTCCTTGACTCCTACTGGTTCGATTAAACCTTGGTTTCTTACTGAGGGAAACTTGCTGCTGTGCGCATCACACCTTCCTCTTGGGGTTCCCAACGGACGTGTCAACTACACGCATCAGTACTCTAACTCCCTTATCAACCAGACTTTCAAGAGCGGCTCCCATGAAGGACGTTATCTCTACCAGCAAGGTAGATCATCCCTCTTCTCTTTTGTTTACACATGTACTTTAGTTTCATTATTGATGACACTCCTCCCAACCTTTTGCTTACACAAGCCATGGCTAACCGAATCCTCGGGTGCCTTCCAACATTCACATACCATGGAGGAGTGTCTATTTGCAAAATTAAGTTGCTTACTGATAGGTCAGGGCAAAACACATGAAGAGAATTATTAATGCAAGTTAATTAATTGGGGCTGGGAACCCCATTGCCAGCTCTTTTTGCAAAATTATTGGATAAGCGGATGTGCCACTAGTCCATTATGAAAGTCTGTCAGGAGTAAATGACAAGATTGAAAGATAAACACCACATACTTCCTCATGAGCTATAAAACATCAACACAAATTGAGAAGCATTTTGAAGGTTTAAAGGTAGCACATGAAGTATTTACTTGGAATGGCAGGAAATACCACATAGTAGGTAGATATGGTGGACACAAATGGCATAGTATTTGGCTCAAGGATTTGGATGCACGAGAAGAATTCCTCTCAATACAAGGCTTAGGCTAGCAAGGTTGTTTGAAGCAAACTCAAGTATAAAACGGTGCAGCAAAGCTTACATATGAACATATTGCAAGCATTATAAGACTTTACATCGTCTCCTTGTTGTTCAAACACCTTAACCAGAAAATATCTAGACTCTAGAGATCAATCATGCAAATCAAATTTTAACAAGCTCTATGTAGTTATTCATTAATGGGTACAAGGTACATGATGCAAGAGCTTAAACATGATCTATATGAGCACAACAATTGCCAAGTATCAAATTATTCAAGATATTATACCAATTACCACATGCAGCATTTTCTGTTTCCAACCATATAACAATGAACGAAGCAGTTTCAACCTTCGCCATGAACATTAAAAGTAAAGCTAAGAACACATGTGTTCATACGAAACAGCGGAGCGTGTCTCTCTCCCACACAAGCATGTATTTATTTAGAGAATGAAAATAACAAAACAAAAATAAAAGCACACAGATGCTCCAAGTAAAGTACATAAGATGTGACGGAATAAAAATATAGTTTCACTAGAGGTGACCTGATAAGTTGTCGATGAAGAAGGGGATTCCTTGGGCATCCCCAAGCTTACATGCTTGAGTCTCCTTGAAATATGCAGGGATGAACCACGGGGGCATCCCCAAGCTTAGACTTTTCACTCTTCTTGATCATAGTATATCATCCTCCTCTCTTGACCCTTGAAAACTTCCTCCACACCAAACTCAAAACAAGCTTATTAGAGGGTTAGTGCATAATCAAAAATTCACATGTTCAGAGGTGACACAATCATTCTTAACACTTCTGGACATTGCACAAAGCTACTGGAAGTTAATGGAACAAAGAAATCCATCCAACACAGCAAAAGAGGCAATGCGAAATAAAAGGCAGAATCTATCAAAACAGAACAGTCCGTAAAGACGAATTTTTTAGAGGCATCAGACTTGCTCAGATGAAAATGCCCAAATTGAATGAAAGTTGCGTACATATCTGAGGATCACGCACGTAAATTGGTAGATTTTTCTGCGTTACCTACAGAGAGGCATATTGAAATTCGTGACAGCAAGAAATCTGTTTCTGCGCAGCAATCCAAATCTAGTATTGACTTTACTATCAAAGACTTTACTTGGCACAACAATGCAATAAAATAAAGATAAGGAGAGGTTGAAACAGTAGTAACAACTTCCAAGACTCAAATATAAAACAAAAGTACTGTAGTAAAATAAACACATGGGTTATCTCCCAAGAAGTTCTTTCTTTATAGCCATTAAGATGGGTTCAGCAGTTTTAATGATGCACTCGCAAGAAATAAGAGTTGAAACAAAAGAGAGCATAAAGAAGCAAATTCAAAACACATTTAAGTCTAACCCACTTCCTATGGAAAGGAATCTTGTAAATAAACAAATTCATGAAGCATAATGCAACAAGCATAGGAAGATAAAACAAGTGTAACTTCAAAAATTTCAGCATATAGAGAGGTGTTTTAGTAACATGAAAACTTCTACAACCATATTTTCCTCTCTCATAATGATTTTCAGTAGCATCATGAACAAACTCAACAATATAACTATCAAATGAAACATTCTTATCATGAGTCTCATGCATAAAATTATTACTACTCCCAGCATAAGCATATTCATTCTTATTAATTGTAGTGGGAGCAAATTCAACAAAGTAGCTATCATTATTATTCTCATCAAGTGTAGGAGGCATAGTATAATCATAATAAAATTTACTCTCCATAGTCGGCGGCACCAAAAGACCACTATCATTATAATCATCATTTATGGGAGGCATATCATAATCAACATAAACTTTCTCCTCAATACCCGGAGGGCTAAAGAGATCATTTTCATCAAAACCGACCTCCCCAAGCTTAGAATTTTCTATATCATTATCAACAATGGTGTTCAAAGCGTTCATACTAATATTACTACTAGCATGCAAATAAGGTTCCATAGGTTTTTTAATTTTCGCATTAAACCATTCATGTCTTGACTCGGAAATAGTACAAAAAGCTCACGAGATGTTTTCCATTATGCCTTACTAGTGTTTAACAAGAAACAAAAAGATGCAATTGCAGGATCTAAAGGACATAGCTTCGAGCACTCACACACCGGCAACAAGACTAGGAAATAGCTTAGTAGTCGGAGGATGTGAATACCTTTTACCTTACCTCCCCGGCAACGGCGCCAGAAAATAGCTTGATGTCTACGCACACTCCTTTTCCTGTAGACAGTGTTGAGCCTCCAAGAGCAGAGGTTTGTAGAACAGCAGCAAGTTTTCCCTTAAGTGGATCACCCAAGGTTTATCGAACTCAGGGAGGTAGAGGACAAAGATATCCCTCTCAAGCAACCCTGCAATTACGATACAAGAAGTCTCTTGTGTCCCCAACACACCTAATACACTTGTCATATGTATAGGTGCACTAGTTCGGCGAAGAGATAGTGAAATACAAGTGGTATGAATGAATATGAGCAGTAGTAACGGCGCCAGAAAATGGCTTGCTGACGTGCAGTTGATGGTAGTAATATTGCAGTGCAGTAAAACAGTAAATAAGCGATGATTGCAGTATTTGGAAACAAGGCCTAGGGATCATACTTTCACTAGTGGACACTCTCAACATTGCAATCATAAAGGAATGTAAATAATCACTTCACTATGCTATTCTGAATTACTCTCTGGCAAGATAACGAACACTAATTCATCATGTAGGCAAACCTTAAAGATGTATTCCCAAGTACTAATAAACACCCCACGCTGTCAGTGTGAGCATTCATAGGAGGTACTAACACACCACAATTTCATAGAGACATCCAACTCAAATCATAACTCAGTGAATAAGTATTCTGTGAAATATAGCCTAAGAGACCCACACGGTGCACACACTGTCACCTTTACACACGTGGGACAAGGAGTCTCCGGAGATCACATAAGTAAAATCCACTTAAATAGCATAATGACATCTAGATTACAAACTCATCATATGGATCTCAATCATGTAAGGCAGCTCATGAGATCATTGTATTGAAGTACATGGAGAGAGATTAACCACATAGCTACCGGTACAGCCCTTAGCCTCGATGGAGAACTACTCCCTCCTCATGGGAGACAGCAGCGTTGATGAAGATGGCGGTGGTGTCGATGGAGATGCCTTCCGGGGCACTTCCCCGTCCCGGCGGCATGCCGGAACAGAGACTCCTGTCCCCTAGATCTTGGCTTCCCGATGGCGGCGGCTCTGGAAGGTTTCTCGTACCGTGGCTTTTCCGTCTCGAAGATTTAGGTCAGGGACCTTTAAATAGGCGAAGACGCGGAGTCGGAAGGCTGACGGGGCCACCACACAGTAGGACGGCGCGCCTGGCTCCTTGGCCGCGCCGCCCACACGTGTGGGCCCCCCAAGGCTCCCCTCTGGTGGCTCTCGGGTGTTCTGGAAGCTTCGTGGAATTCTAAGATGCTGGGCGTTGATTTCGTCCGATTCCGAGAATATTTCCTTACTAGGATTTCGAAACCAAAAACAGCAGAAAACGACAGAATCGGTCCTTCGGCATCTCGTCAATAGGTTAGTTCCGGAAAACGCATAAATATGACATATAATGTGTATAAAACATGTGAGTATCATCAATAAAGTAGCATGGAACATAAAAAATTATAGATACGTTTGAGACGTATCATCGAGCTTCTTCAAGGATATTACATCCAAGTCTATTAATTTTATAGATCCATTTACTTTCAAAAAGTATTTATTCCTTCAAATGGTTTACCAAGCTCCAGGCTTGATTATAGATACTATCTTGGATTTCATGGCACTTAGCCATTTAAACGGAGCCAGGGCCCATCATAGCTTCTTTGTATGTAGTTGGTTTATCATTGTTCAAAATCAATCCTTTGTCCACAAATCATTTATTTGATCACAAAGTAAACCATATCTACAAGGTTCAATAGGTATTTTGATCTCCATGACTATAACACTTTGTAGACATGGGATCCATGATCTTATGGCCACTTCCGGAACCATTTCCCATGCTGCGCTACTCTGATCATGCTCAGGTTCATCAACCTTATCAAGTTTCATTGTCCTCTCACTCAAATACTTCGCTAGAAACAATTTCTTGTAAATAAACAAGTAACATCGACAAACACTTTCGTCTTTGACTTCGTAGTGGAAAGAATTCCCAATTTGTTCTCTGGGATAACCAACAAAGACATTCATCCGATTTTGGTTGTAAACTTATTTACTTGTGCTATGCATACCAAAATTTAAGAAAGGACTATTAGGGTTTATAGCCATGTCATAACTCATATGGTGTCATTTCAACGGATTATGATGACGTTTTATTTAGTGTAAAAGCGGTAGTATCTAAAGCATAATCCATAAAATATAATTACATTATTTTATTTGATCTCATCATTAATCCAACAAGGTTTGGATACGTCTTTCGAATACTCCATCATAACTATGGTGTTCCAAGAAACATGAGTTGTGAAACAATTTTGTAACTCTCTTAGATGTTCCCTAAAACTCGTAATTCAAATATTTCCACCACGATCGAATCATGGAGATTTGACTTTTCTATTATGATGATTTCCACTTCATGCTGAAATTTATTTGAATCTATTCAATTGTTTCAAACTTCTTCCTTACTGAATAAATATATCAATACATATACACTCAATTTATTGTTGGAAGTTTTCATGAAGTAGAAGAATCTTCCGCACACAACTATGCCTAATGAACCATATACATCATCATGTATGTTTCCACTAAGCTAGTTGCCCGTTCAACTCTCGGCCTATGAACGATATTTCAGTCATTTTTTTTAGAAAAGATTTGCAAGTGCCGGACGATTCAAAAATCGAAGACTCCAAAAATCCATTTGCATGGAGTTCCTTCATGCGTTCCTTTCTAACATGACCTAAATGGCGGTTCCACAAATGAGTGGAATTCTTATAATTTTCCTTATGGCATTTTAGCGCCAGTGTTATGCATGTGTGTTTCACCATTAAGATTTATAATAACTTATCCATCTTACATGGAGTATGATCGTAATTTGAACAACTCATTCCTTTCATTTGACTAGAGCAAAATAAAAATTATAAAGTTCTTTATCATCAATCTGAAGGGCTAGGTAGAATGCCAACGACGAACATAATAACGCTTTATTTTGTTCAAGCAAATCCAAATATTTTTTGCGTGTGCAACATGGCTTACACTCGTTATATGTGAACGTAGAATCTATCACATCTGATCATCACGAGATGCTTCAAAACGACGAACTTTTGCAACAGTGCATACAAGGAGAGAACACTTTATTATCTTGATATTAATGCGATGGATCATCTTATAATGCTACCGCCACGATCTAAGCAAAATAAGATGCATAAAAGGATAAACATCACATGCATGGTTAATGTGATATGATATGGCATTTTCTTCTCGTGCCTTTGATCTCCATCTCCAAAGCACACGAGCATGATCTCCATAATCACCAGCATTGCGCCAAGGTCCATGGCGCCGCTTCATGGTTGTCCACCATCCATAGCAACTATTACAACTACTAACTCATAGTAATGAAATAAAGCTATTACATGGTGATTGACACTCAGGTCATGAAACAATAAATACAACCATTAGGCTCCTGCCAGTTGCCATATTACAATAAGGATCATCTCTTACATCAAATATAAACATAATCACATAATGACCATATCACATCACATGCCCCTGCAAAAACAAGTTAGACGCCTCTAATTTTCTTTGCATATTTTACGTGGCTTGGGGCTTTCAAATAAGATCCGATCTTACCTACGAACAAGAACCACAACGCTGATACAAGTGTTTTCAAGTGCACATTGTAAATTGGGTCTGAACTATTGTGAGAGAAACAGACACCCGCTGAGCCACTTATGCAATACAAGTTGCATGTCAAGCGTGGAGCAAGTCTCATGAACGCGGTCATGTAAGGTTGGCCCGGGCCGCTTCATGCCCCCATCCCGCAAGATGCAAAGTACACGAAAAGCAAGCGACAACAAAAGCATCAACACACCCACAAAACCATTGTGTTCTACTCGTGCAACAGATCTACGCATAGACACGGCTCTGATACCACTGTAGGTTTTGTAGCATAGAAAAAAAATTCTACCGCAAGAACGAATAAAATCAAGATCCAATCTATGGAAAAGCCAAGATCTAATCTATGATATCTATGCAACGAGACAGATGTGAAACAAACCCTCGTAGATCCAAAGTATTAACGAGATCAGATCTCGTGGTTGATGTAGACGATCCTTCTAGTGCTGCAATCTGGCAGCACTTCCGTACTCGGTCACACGTATGATGTCGATGACATTCTTCCTCTCCCCATTCCAGCAGGAAGCAGAGGTGGTAGATCCCCTCAGAATCCCAGCAGCACGACAGCGTGGTGGTGGTGGTGGAGGAGAAATTCCTGCAGGGCTTCGCCAAGCCTGCGTAGGAAGAAGGAGGAGGGAGAGAGAGGTGGTGGCTAGTGTTTGGGGAAGGGTGTCTCTGACCCCTGCCCTCTCCCCACTTTATATAGGGGCTAGGGTCGGCCAAGGTGGCCCCCCAACTCATCTAGGGCCGGCGGCCAGGGGGAGACTTGCCTCCTAAGCCCCCCCCCCCTAATTTTAGGGATTTGGCCTTATCCCTTTAGGTGGGGCGCATGGGCCATGGTGTGCTACATCCCCAACCCATGTGGGCATGCTGCACCACCCACTTAGCCCATGTGGTCCCTCCGGGATATATGGGCCCCACCGTCGGACCCCCGGAACTTTCTAGAAGAGATTCCCGGTACGATATCACAAAAATCCCGAACTTTTCCGGAACCCTAAAATCAACTTCCCTTATATGAATCTTATTCTCCGGACTATTCCGAACCCTCCTCTTGATGTCTTGGATCCCATACGAGACTCCGAACAACATTCGGTCTCCATCTCATATTCCATATCTACTTAAACAACATCGAACCTTAAGTGTGTCACCCTATGGTTCGCGAACTATGCAGACATGATCGAGACACCTCTCCGACCAATAACCAATAGCGGGACCTGGAGATCCATAATGGCTCCCACATATTCAACAATGACTTCGTGATCGAAAGAACCATTAACATACGATACCGATTCCCTTTGTCACGCGATACTTTACTTATCCGAGATTCGATCATCGGTATCTCCATACCTAGTTCAACCTCGTTACCGATAAGTAATCTTTACTCGTACCTGATATGTCATCCCTTGTGACCTAGTCACATGCTTGCAAGCTAATTGGATGTCATTCCACCGAGAGGGCCCAGAGTATATCTATCCGTCATCAGGATGGACAAATCCCACTCTTGATCAATGCGCTTCAACTCATACTTTCCGAATACTAAATCCCATCTTTATAACCACCCATTTACGAAGTGGAGTTTGATGTAATCAAAGCTTCCATCTGGTGTAAGTGATTTACACGATCTCATGGTTGAAGGATTAGGTTACTATGTATCGAAAACTTATAGCAATTTGAACTTAATGACTTGATCTTATGCTATGCTTACTATGAAGGAGATATGCCCTAGAGGCAATAATAAAGTGGTTATTATTTATATCTTTATGTTTATGATAAATGTTTATATATCATGCTATAATTGTATTAACCGAAACATTAGTACATGTGTGATATGTAGACAAACAAAGAGTCCCTAGTATGCCTCTTAACTAGCTTGTTGATTAATGGATGATTAGTTTCATAATCATGAACATTGGATGTTATTAATAACAAGGTTATATCATTGTATGAATGATGTAATGGACACACCCAATTAAGCGTAGCATAAGATCTCGTCATTAAGTTATTTGCTATAAGCTTTCGATACATAGTTACCTAGTCCTTATGACCATGAGATCATGTAAATCACTTATACCGGAAAGGTACTTTGATTACATCAAACGCCACTGCGTAAATGGGTGGTTATAAAGGTGGGATTAAGTATCCGGAAAGTATGAGTTGAGGCATATGGATCAACAAGTGGGATTTGTCCATCCCAATGACGGATAGATATACTCCGGGCCCTCTCGGTGGAATGTCGTCTAATGTCTTGCAAGCATATGAATAAGTTCATAAGAGACCACATACCACGGTACGAGTAAAGAGTACTTGTCAGAGACGAGGTTGAACAAGGTATAGAGTGATACCGAAGATCAAACCTCGGACAAGTAAAATATCGCGTGACAAAGGGAATTGGTATCGTATGTGAATGGTTCATTCGATCACTAAAGTCATCGTTGAATATGTGGGAGCCATTATGGATCTCCGGATCCCGCTATTGGTTATTGGTCGGAGTGAGTACTCAACCATGTCCGCATAGTTCACGAACCGTAGGGTGACACACTTAAAGTTGGATGTTGAAATGGTAGAACTTGAATATGGAATGGAGTTCGAATATTTGTTCGGAGTCCCGGATGAGATCCCGGACATCACGAGGAGTTCCGAATGGTCCGGAGAATAAGATTCATATATAGGAAGTCATATTCCAAGTTTGGAAATGATCCGGTGCATTTATGGCAGGTTCTAGAAGGTTCTAGAAAAGTCCGGAAGAAATCACCATGGAAAGTAGAGTCCCGGAGGGACTCCACCTTGCATGACCAGCCAACCCTAAAGGGGAGGAGTCCAAGGTGGACTCCCCTAGGGTGGCCGGCCAACCCACCTCAAGGAAAGGTGGGAGTCCCACCTTGGGTAGGACTCCCTCCTTGAGTAGGTTTCCCACATATGGGAGGTTTTAGTGTTGGGGTCTTATTCGAAGACTTGGACTAGAACTCTTGGTGCTTCCACCTATATAATGAGGGGCATAGGAGAGGGGGCTGACCACTTCAAGCCTCAGCCTTGGCCGCACCCCTTAGAGGGCCGGCGCCCAACCCCCCTCTCTCCCCAAACCCTAGCGGTCTCTCTCCTCCACCACATCCCGCACGCTTAAGCGAAGCTCCGCCGGATTTCTCCACCACCACCGACACCACGCCGTCGTGCCGTCGGATTCAAGAGGAGCTACTACTTCCGCTGCCCGCCGGAACGGGGAGGTGGACGTCGTCTTCATCAACAACCGAACGTGTGACCGAGTACGGAGGTGCTGCCCGTTCGTGGCGCCGGAAGCGATCGTGATCAAGATCTTCTACGCGCTTTTGCAAGCGGCAAGTGAACGTCTACCGCAGCAACAAGAGCCTCATCTTGTAGGCTTTGGAATCTCTTCAAGGGTGAGACTCGATACCCCCTCGTTGCTACCGTCTTCTAGATTGCATCTTGGCTTGGATTGCGTGTTCGCGGTAGGAAATTTTTTGTTTTCTATGCAACGTTATCCTACAAGTGGTATCGAGCCGTGTCTATGCATAGATGGTTGCACGAGTAGAACACAATGGTTTTGTGGGCGTTGATGCTCTTGTTGTCTTTAGTTTGAGTACTTTGCATCTTTGTGGCATAGTGGGATGAAGCGGCTCGGGCTAACTTTACATGACCGCGTTCATGAGACTTGCTCCTCGTTCGACATGCAACTTGTATTGCATAAGAGGCTTTGCGGGTGTCTGTCTCTCCTACTATAGTGAAGATTCAATTTACTCTTCTATTGACAACACTAGTATCACCGTTGTGGTTCATGTTCGTAGGTAGATTAGATCTTACTCGAAAACCCTAAACCACGTAAAATATGCAAACCAAATTAGAGACGTCTAACTTGTTTTTGCAGGGTTTGGTGATGTGATATGGCCATAATGTGATGATGAATATGTATGAGATGATCATTATTGTATTGTGGCAACCGGCAGGAGCCTTATGGTTGTCTTTATATTTCATGTTGAGTAGTATTTCAAAGTAGTTGTAATAGTTGCTACATGAGGTGAACAACCATGAAGACGGCGCCATGGACCTTGACGCTACGCCTACGATGATGGAGATCATGCCCGTTGATGATGGAGATCATGTCCGTGCTTTGGAGATGAAGATCGAAGGCGCAAAGACTAAAGGGCCATATCATATCACATATGAATTGCATGTGATGTTAATCCTTTATGCATCTTATTTTGCTTAGATCGCGACGGTAGCATTATAAGATGATCCCTCACATTAATATCAAGATAATAAAGTGTTCTCCCCTCGTATGCACCGTTGTACAGTTCGTCGTTTCGAAGCATCTCGTGATGATCGGATGTGATAGACTCAACGTTCACATACAACGGGTGTAAGCCATGTTGCACACGCGGAATACTTGGGTTTGCTTGACGAGCCTAGCATGTACAGACATGGCCTCGGGACAACGGAAACCGAAAGGTTGAACACGAGTCATATGGATGATATGATCAACATGTTGATGTTCACCATTGAAGCTACATCATCTCACGTGATGATCGGTTTTGGTGTAGTGGATGTGGATCGTGTACCACTTAACAACTATGAGGGATGTTGTGTTAAGTGGGAGTTCATTAGTAATTAGATTAAAACATGAACTAATTATCATAAACATAGTCTGAGTAGTATTTTGAATTAATTTTGTAGTATTGGCATCCGTTTTCTACCATGCGCTAGTCTTGTTATTGAGATAGAAATACTCTTAAAATCTGACAAGAAACTTTACGGATTGGTACCGTATTGTTAAAGAATCAAGAAATGATTAAGTCCTATTGCAAACTTTTAGTAAACCTCACATTGTTGATTCAGAGAGCTATGTTTTCAATTAGTACCTAAAGTTATCTTGTCTCCGTGAAACTTGAAGTTCAAATCTGTTTGAAAAGTAAGGAGCTGAAAATTTAGTTTTCGTAAATAATCAAGGTATGAGATATATATGATATCTAAGACCTTATTGCAAGATGATAGAATATAATTTGGTGAGACTACATAAACTCATAAAGTTTTATGGGAATGTACGAAGGTTGAAGACGCAAGGCGTCCCAATCCTCCAACTATTGGGGCACTAACAATATTCGCATATCCATGAAGTGATCGTCCTTAGTATGCACCGTTGCTAAGACTCGTCGTTTCGAAGCATCACGTGATGATCGGGTGTTATAGATTCTACGTGTGCATACAACGGGTGCAAGCCAGATTTGCACATGCGAATACTGAGGTTATACTTTACGAGCCTAGCATGTACAGACATGGTCTCGAAAAGTCTTCATGATATGATAATATTATGAGTGAAATTGTTCATCATATTAAAAGGTTACTAATAGTAAAATCCGGAACACTTGTCATATGATGATCAACTTCAAAGTAAGAACCTCGAGGTTATTGGTATTTGACCAACAAACCTAGAAGTTATTGATGTTGAAGTGTTTTTCTGAATAATGAGGAAAGCTAAAAGAGAAACTACAAAAAGATTATTGGCAGAAAGAAAGAAAAGACTAGAAAGTCTAGCTCATGTGTATATAAATGATATACATGTTATGAATGTATTCCTTGTTTGGTCACACAATGAAATTCTTGGGTATTAGTACCATATTGGTTGGTATGAAGTGTCATACAAAACAACGCAATACAAGAATACAATGGCCTAAGTGACTGATAAGGAATATGATAGGAATGCACGTCTGGAACAAAAAATAAAGTGTTATTATGTTCATCATTGGCATTCTATCTAGCCCTTAGAATTTATAATAAAGAACTTAATAATTGTTATTTTGCTCTGGTCAAATGAAAAACAATGAGTTGTTCAAATTATGACATTACTCCATGTACGATGGATAAGTTATTATAAATCTTAATAGTGAAACACACATACATAACACTGACGCTAAAATGCCATAAGGCAATTGATTTGAATTCCACTTATTTGTGGAACCGCCATTTAGGTCATGTTAGAAAGGAACGCATGAAGGAACTCCATGCAAATGGATTTTTGGAGTCATTTGATTTTTTGAATCGTTTGACGCTTGCAAATCTTTTCTAAAGAGAATGACTAAAATACCGTTCATAGGCCAAGAGTTGAACGGGCAACTAACTTAGTGGAAAAATACATGATGATGTATGTGATTCACCGGGCATAGTTGTGTGCGGGAGATTCTTCTACTTCATGAAAACTTCCAACGATGAATTGAGTATATATGTGTGGATATATTCAATAAGGAAGAAGTTTGAAACTTATGAATAGATTCAAATAAATTTCAGCATGAAGTGGAAATCATCGTAATAGAAAAATCAAATATCTATGATTGGATCATGGTGGAAATATTTGAATTACGAGTTTTAGTGAACATCTAAGAGAGTTATGAAATTGTTCTACAACTCATATTTCTTGGAGTATCATAGTGATGATGAAGTATCCGAGAGATGTATCCAAACCTTGTTGGATCAATGATGAGATAAAATATTGATGCCATTATATTTTTGTGGATTATGCTTTAGAGACTACCGCTTTTACACTAAATAGAGCATCATCATGATTCGTTGAAATGACATCATACGAGTTATGACATGGGTATGAACCCTAATAGTCTTTTCTTAAATTTTGGTATGCATAGCATAAGTAAATAAGTTTACAACCAAAATCGGATGAATGTCTTTGTTGGTTATCCCAAAGAATTGATTGGGAATTCTTCCCACTATGAAGACAAAGACAAAAGTGTTTGTCAATGTTTCTTATTTCCAAGAAATTGTTTCTAGTGAAGTATTTGAGTGGGAGGACAATATAATTTGATAAGGTTTATGAACCTGAGCATAATGATCAGAGTAGCGCAGCATCGGAATTGGTTCCGGAAGCGGCCACGACGATCATGGCTCCTATGACTACAAAGTGTTTTAGCCATGGAGATCGAAGTACATATTGAACCTTGTAGGTATGGTTTACTTTGTGATCAAATAAATGATTTGTGGACAAAGGATTGATTTTGAACAATGATAAACCAACTACAAGCAAAGAAGTTATGATGGGCCCTGACTCCGTTAAAATGGCCATGCACCATGAAATCCATAATAGATGAATACTTTTTGAAAGTAAATGGATCTATAGACTTGGATGAAATATCCTTGAAGAAGCTCGACTTGTTGAAAAATTGTTTACGACAAAGTTCAAAGAGTTGACTACGATAAGATTAGATCTTCCGTAGCAATGCTTATAGTCTATGTGGATTATTCTAGTAATCACTACATATTTCTTTTATGAGATATGCTAGTAGGATGGCAAAATACATTACTTAACGAAGTATGTATTAAAGGTGTATACAAGATACAACCAAGAGTTTTGCTGGTCCGTGGAATACTAGATAGGTATACGAACTTCAATTGGATGAAGTAAGTATTGCGGAGTTGGAATCTTCACCGGATGAAATAGTCAAAGAGTTTTTGATTTCATCAGAGACGATGAAGAGGCTTGCATTTGCAAGAAATTAAGTGGGAGCGCTAAGACACATTTATAATACTTTATGTAGGTGACATATAGTTAGTTATAAATGATGTAATTATATACTTGATTAAAAGGTTTCATTGAGAAATTAATTTCAATGAAAGGATATGGACTGAAACATATCTAGTGTCAAGATCTATGAAGATAGATTGAAACACAAAATAAGTTTAAGTCAAAGTACATAGAATGGATATTGAAAATAGTTCAATATAGAAATATTAAGAAAATATTCTTGTCATGTGAAGTTTTAACAAGACTTGAGTGTATCTGACACTCAATGAGTAAAAACACATGAGTGATTATAGATCACGAATAATATGTACACAATCATATATCATGTGCTATAAAGTGTTATGAGCATATACCAGAATGATTCATATGATGATCATTGGACGACAGTAAGAATATCCTTGAGTACTTTAGAAGAACTAAGGATATATATATATATATATATATATATATATGTATGAAGAAATGACAAACAAATCGCTGTAAGGTGTTACACCGATATTGGTTTTGTCACATATAAAATATAATTTCAATCTCAAATTAGATTAAGTGTTGTTTAAAAGGTAGCACAATGAGCTAGAAGTTGTCTATGCTAGATTTAGAAGAGTTCTAAATATTGTGACGGATTCTACAAAAGAAGGCAGAGTATGTCATTGTTTTGACAATGACAAAGGATGTTAAGTCAAGAGGTTCTTTGAGAACTTGGTGTATTTCCGACGTAGTCGAACTTTGAAGCTATATTGTGTGTGACAATATTAGTGACATATTTCAGACCGCGGAATTAAGGTTCCACCAAAAGACCAAACATATTTAATGCCGACTCATTTGGAAATGAGTGATGCGTTGAGACGCAAATGAATTACAAAATACATACGTTTCCGAGCGTGTCGATCCGTTGACTAAAAACCTCTCCCGTGAGCAATACATGATAAAGCACCATAAGGCCAAGGTGTTATATCTTTACAAATGTAAACTAGATTATTGACTCTAGTGCAAGTGGGAGACTCGAAGGAGATATGCCCTAGAGGCAATAATAAAGTGGTTATTATTTATATCTTTATGTTTATGATAAATGTTTATATATCATGCTATAATTGTATTAACCGAAACATTAGTACATGTGTGATATGTAGACAAACAAAGAGTCCCTAGTATGCCTCTTAACTAGCTTGTTGATTAATGGATGATTAGTTTCATAATCATGAACATTGGATGTTATTAATAACAAGGTTATATCATTGTATGAATGATGTAATGGACACACCCAATTAAGCGTAGCATAAGATCTCGTCATTAAGTTATTTGCTATAAGCTTTCGATACATAGTTACCTAGTCCTTATGACCATGAGATCATGTAAATCACTTATACCGGAAAGGTACTTTGATTACATCAAACGCCACCGCGTAAATGGGTGGTTATAAAGGTGGGATTAAGTATCCGGAAAGTATGAGTTGAGGCATATGGATCAACAAGTGGGATTTGTCCATCCCGATGACGGATAGATATACTCTGGGCCCTCTCGGTGGAATGTCGTCTAATGTCTTGCAAGCATATGAATAAGTTCATAAGAGACCACATACCACGGTACGAGTAAAGAGTACTTGTCGGAGACGAGGTTGAACAAGGTATAGAGTGATACCGAAGATCAAACCTCGGACAAGTAAAATATCGCGTGACAAAGGGAATTGGTATCGTATGTGAATGGTTCATTCGATCACTAAAGTCATCGTTGAATATGTGGGAGCCATTATGGATCTCCGGATCCCGCTATTGGTTATTGGTCGGAGTGAGTACTCAACCATGTCCGCATAGTTCACGAACCGTAGGGTGACACACTTAAAGTTGGATGTTGAAATGGTAGAACTTGAATATGGAATGGAGTTCGAATATTTGTTCGGAGTCCCGGATGAGATCCCGGACATCACGAGGAGTTCCGGAATGGTCCGGAGAATAAGATTCATATATAGGAAGTCATATTCCAAGTTTGGAAATGATCCGGTGCATTTATGGCAGGTTCTAGAAGGTTCTAGAAAAGTCCGGAAGAAATCACCATGGAAAGTAGAGTCCCGGAGGGACTCCACCTTGCATGACCAGCCAACCCTAAAGGGGAGGAGTCCAAGGTGGACTCCCCTAGGGTGGCCGGCCAACCCACCTCAAGGAAAGGTGGGAGTCCCACCTTGGGTAGGACTCCCTCCTTGAGTAGGTTTCCCACATATGGGAGGTTTTAGTGTTGGGGTCTTATTCGAAGACTTGGACTAGAACTCTTGGTGCTTCCACCTATATAATGAGGGGCATAGGAGAGGGGGCTGACCACTTCAAGCCTCAGCCTTGGCCGCACCCCTTAGAGGGCCGGCGCCCAACCCCCCTCTCTCCCCAAACCCTAGCGGTCTCTCTCCTCCACCACATCCCGCACGCTTAAGCGAAGCTCCGCCGGATTTCTCCACCACCACCGACACCACGCCGTCGTGCTGTCGGATTCAAGAGGAGCTACTACTTCCGCTGCCCGCCGGAACGGGGAGGTGGACGTCGTCTTCATCAACAACCGAACGTGTGACCGAGTACGGAGGTGCTGCCCGTTCGTGGCGCCGGAAGCGATCGTGATCAAGATCTTCTACGCGCTTTTGCAAGCGGCAAGTGAACGTCTACCGCAGCAACAAGAGCCTCATCTTGTAGGCTTTGGAATCTCTTCAAGGGTGAGACTCGATACCCCCTCGTTGCTACCGTCTTCTAGATTGCATCTTGGCTTGGATTGCGTGTTCGCGGTAGGAAATTTTTTGTTTTCTATGCAACGTTATCCTACATACTATGGGTGTGTGTCCATCACACCATTCACCTAATGATATGATCTTGTTATTAATAACATTCAATGTTCATGATCATGAAACTATGATCATCTATTAATCAACAAGCTAGTTAAACGAGAGGCTTACTAGGGACTCTGGTTGTTTACACAACACACATGTATCAATATTTCCACTTAATACAATTATAGCATGGGATATAAACATTTATCATGAACACTAAGATATAATAATAACTTATTTATTATTGCCTCTCGGACATATCTCCAACAATTATGTACCGCAAAGAATAGAGAGACTGACAATCATAGAATTCTTGGAAAGGGAAAGCAAATAATGTCACCTCTAACTCCCCATAAATTCTGCCAGCGTCTAGCACTTGCCAAAAATACCTCATCTATCCAATGGTTTGGGTCGTTAGCACTAATAAAACATCACGTCTAACCATTCTCTACATGAAGACTGTGCCGCCCGCCTGACCTTCGTCATCTCCTGTAATCACGCCATGTAAGATGCCGCACGTCCGTGTGTGCGTTTCCCACATCCCCGCCCACCGATACTCACGCGCCGCATCATTCGCCGCTACTCGTGCGCCGCCCGTGGTGCATGGCCCGTCGTCAATCCACATTCCTAGGATGTCGCCGCCCTGCGCTCCACGTATCCACGTGCGCGGCCGGCCGCCTGCCCCTCACCGCCCATGCTACCTACGCGTCGCACGACCACCTGCTCGCCGGCACCCAGGCAACTACCCGCCTTGGCCCGGCTTGCGGCGGCTATCCCACCAGCGGTGTATGCTGCTCAGAGACAGGGTCCCACCAGCTCCCGCCACACGCTGTCGTAACCCTCACGTCGCGCTGCACCCAACCTGCACATGAGACCGCATCCGCCAACACGTCCCCTGCACCGCTGCCGCCTACTCTTCCAGCGGACCGGCGATCCACCAGTGGTATCCTCACGTGAAGCCGCTTTTCCATGTTGTTGGGTTGGACGATTCGAACTTGGATTTAACAGCTTCATTTTGTTTGCAGATGAGATCATCAAGCTATTCACCAACCTTTTCGGGCAGCCATCGACGGCAGTGTTTCCGTCGGTCGCGCCGGTGGTAGTGATGCCGCTCCATATCAGCGTCATCTTTTTCGGTGGCAAGGCACAATACGATATGTGGCATCTTCGGTGAGTGGGAGTGGCCTATCTCCAAAAATCTTAGTAGTAACATTAGATGAGATGAATTTAAGTTGTAATTTTCTGTTTATCATTATAGAGGGTTTGGTGCCACTATGCAAACATCTTCTATGATGAAAGATCTAAGAAGGATTATCAGATTACCTCCAAGAGCGTGCGAAGGCATCACGATGTATGGATTCTAAGGAAAGCCTAGCTGAGGTCACGAAGGTATAGCAAAGTAGCCTTTACCTTGAAATCTTGTTGAAATTTCGAAGTTTGTTCACCCTTGCAATTATTGTTGATCATAAGGTCCCTTTACAATTTGTTGGCTATTACTATGGTGACACATTTTAATTTTGCTTTTGTTATTCAGCAGAGTGGATTTGACATGATATGTCGTGGAAAGGACAATATTAAAACATCATAGTATGTCTGTCTATTTGTGTGCTTATACATGATTGCTTACTAAATCCTTCTTTTCCATTTCTGAAGTGATACCATGCTAATTTTATTTTATTTCTGTTTGCTGTTTTTGTAGTTCAAGAAGTTGACCAAACTTGATTTGGAATGACTTCTTGTTATTGGTGGTGATGATCCAAACACTACCGAATGTCTTCTTGTTATTGGTGGTGATTATTGAGGAGAGAGAGAGGCAATGTGAAACAGAAGTGAGAATGAAATGTACTTTGATCAGCCCAAAGTGCACGACTCTTATGGATAGTGTTGACACAGATAAGTGTTGATTAGTTTGCATAATTGAATCATCGGGAATATTTATATGCATTATATTTACACGTGCGACTGGAAAAAAAATCGTGAACCCATGACAACGCACGGGTATTCAACTAGTCATATATAACTAAGAAGTTTATCCCACTAATTTCTTTTGACGTGCAGCCTATCCACGCCAGCATGTCTTCCACGAAAGCAGAAACCGTGGATCCCCTCTTAAACCCACTTAAAATGTAGAGGAATAGGCCAGTCCTTTGTTGAAATTTTGTTGAGGACCAAGAGAAGTTGAAGCTGTATAGATTATTCATATTGAAATATTTGCTAAGGTTTTCATTACATTTGAGTTTTTTGATCCGTTCAAACCTCTTGAAAATTCCTCTCGTGTAAGAGCATCTTTAACAGAGCCCGTAAAAGGCCCAAAACCGAAAAATAACCGCCGGTTTACGGGTTCGGGGCGAAAAACGGCGCCGGTCAGTGACCGAAAACGGCCCAAAACCGAAAATATTTTTTCGGGCTGCGTTCGGTTCGCTCCGTCGGCCTGTATTTGTAGGGGCCGACGGAGCGAACCGAATGCTCGATCCCTATCTAGGGCGCGCTGAAGTTTCAGCTGACGCAACCGCTCGCTCGCTCCTTCCCCCACGCTCCCCGCGCCGCCGCCACACTCCGCCGCCGTCGCCCCGCCCAATTCGCCCGAGCCCCGCAACCCGGAGGTAGCGCCGGTCGCCCCGCACCCCGTCCGCTGTTCCTCGCCCAACTCCGGCTGCCGCCCCCACCGCCGCCGCCGCCGCTCCGTCGGAATCGAGGATGAGCTCGGGCGACGATTTCGATATGTCGGATTCGTCGAGCTCCGACGATTCCGACCTCGACGAGCTGCTTCAGGACGACGACTTGGAGGCCACCATGCTCCTCCTCGCCGTCAAGGACCTGGAGGACCGCGCGAAGCTGCTGAATCGGAGGCGCGGCTCCGTGTTCGGCCGGAACCACATCCAGGCGGAATCGCCTCCTCGGCCACGAGCAGCTGATGGAGGACTACTTCGCCGAGGTACCTACCTATCCTGCCCATCTGTTCCGTAGGAGGTATCGCATGCGGCGTAGCTTGTTCGTCCGCATCGTCAAAGACTGCGAATTGCATTCGAATTACTTCAAGCAACGTAGGAATGCCGCCGGGGTGATGGGTTTCAGCGCATTCCAAAAGATCTCTGCTGCCATGAGGGTAATTGCGTATGGCATCCCTGCGGATTACACCGACGAGTATCTTCGAATTGGCGAAGATACTACCACGGAGTCGGTCCGCAGGTTTGCTCGCATGATTATCAAGTTGAATGGGCCTACGTATCTCCGAGCTCCCAACGAGGATGACACCAAACGGTTGATGGAGATAAATGAGAAAAGAGGTTGGCCTGGAATGCTTGGTAGTCTCGATTGTATGCATTGGACATGGAAGAATTGTCCAAAAGCATGGCATGGACAGTACTGTGGCAAGAGCAAAGATGCAACCATTGTCCTTGAGGCCGTAGCATCACAAGATTTGTGGATTTGGCACTGTTTTTTTGGTTTGCCGGGGACACTCAATGACATCAACGTCCTGCAAAGGTCTCCTTTGTTTGCTAAATTAGCAAATGGGGAAGCACCCACTTGCAACTACAAGGTCATGAACAATGAGTACACAATGGGCTATTACCTAGCCGATGGCATCTATCCGGATTGGGCAACTTTTGTTAAGTCTGTCAAGGATCCCCAAGATAGAATAGAAGCTGAATTTGCCAAGGCTCAAGAAGCAGCTCGCAAGGATATTGAGAGAGCTTTTGGTGTTTTGCAAGCAAGGTTTGCCATTGTTCGTGGTCCAGCCAGATTTTGGGACAAGAAAACCCTTGTCAACATCATGACATGTTGTGTGATTCTTCACAACATGATCATCGAGGATGAAAGAGACTTGAGCTTGCCCCTGCTTCTATGACAATGTTGGCACCCGAGTGGAACCCCAACGCAATCCGGATCGCATTGAAGCTTTCCTTGAGGCACATCGGCAGATTGAGAATTCCACTACCCATGCCCAGCTCGTCTATGATCTGAAGATGCACCACTGGCAGCGACATGGCCGTCGCCTTTGATCCTACCATTTCATTCATTTGCTTGTCACATGTATCATTGTTGAGACATTTGTGCATTTGTCCAATTTTCCCGAAGTTGTTGTAATTTGGTTGAGACATTTTACATTTGTTCGATTTTCCCAAAACTGTTGTAATAATTTGGTTCAGACAATTATTTATGTGTTGTAATAATTTGGATGATTATTTGATTAATTAAGATACATTGTTCTATGTGTTGCATATGAAAAACCCTGCTTTTACAGGTTCGGAACCCGCAGATATTCTGTTTTTCAGTTTTCGTTACGGGCTCTGTTCTGCGCCTGCCATCCCGTAAACACGAGTTCGGTGCACTGAACTCGGGTTTTTCGGTTCGCGTTCTTACGGGCTCTGTTAGAGATGCTCTAATGAAGCAAAACCGTGTTTATATTTTGTGTAGGCGATAGTGGAAATGCGATTTTTTTCTTCCGGGATACAGGAAAAGATTCAGTATCCTACTCGGTTTACTGATACTTGTCATGTTACTGCACCGAAGATTATCAAATAGATAATAGATAATAATTAATTAATTAATTAATAGTACACAACCGAAACCGATTCTTGCTCGAAAATTAAACCAATCGCCTCCCCGTAACAATCTGTCCACCGCGTCCTCCTTCCCGTTGCTCCTTCCTTCCTTCCTTTCCGCTCGCCGCGCGCAACGAACCGTTCCTTCCTTCATACCATTTGAAAAGCGAAGCTCAAAGAGCCCTGCTTTTATACCCAGTTATTAAGGCTCAAACGATAGTTTCACACACACACGGGCCCCCTTTCCTTTGCCGTTTTCTCCTCCTCCTCCTCCTCCTCCTCCTCCTCGGTGTGGAACGGCGGCGGTGGTGAATCAATCATGGGTTGCAGAGTGTCCATCGAGGCATCGACGCAGGATGCTGGGTGCAGGCGCCGGATCAGCCGCGGAGGTGCTCCTGCTCCAGGAGGCCTGCTGGATGCCGGGTGCAGGCGCCGAATCAGCCGCGGAGGTGCTCCAGGCGCCAGATTAGCCGCGGAGGTGCGGTTTCTCTCGGCGGAGGGGAGAAGGAGACCGGTGGCGGCGCGGCGGGGAGGTGCCGGTCCAAGCGGTGCTTCCCAGCATCGTCGCCGCCGATGGTGGAGGAGCCAGCGAAGCGGCAGAGGCGAGCGACGCCGGCGCGCGACCACGTCCCGCGGGAGCTCATGCAACGGCTCGACGACGGCGGCGTGTCGGCTGCCGGATCGCCGGAGTTCGACGTCCTGTCGGCGTCCCGGGACCCGGTGGCGCCACCTCCTTCGGAAATCCAGCAAAGGATGATCGACGACGGCAAGTCGGCAAACAAGGCCCGCGGACGGGTCGTCGTGTACCTGACGAGCATCCGCGGCATCCGGAAGACGTACGAGGACTGCTGCGACGCGGCCACCATACTCGCCGGCTACGGCGTGCGCGTTGAGGAGCGCGACCTGTCGATGCACGCCGGGTACAAGCACGAGCTGCGCGACGCGCTCGGCATCAGCGGCGCCCTCGCCACGCCAGGGCTCCCGCAAGTGTTCGTCGACGGCAGGCATTTGGGGGGAGCCGAGGAGGTCCGCCGCATGCATGAGTCAGGGGGTCTCGGCGAGGCGCTGGTGGACTGCGAGGCGGCCTTCGTGGCGGAGTCTTGCCATGGCTGCGGAGGCCTGCGTTTCTTGCCGTGCTTCGACTGCTCTGGCACAGGCGCGTTCAGGACGTGCACGGAGTGCAACGAGAACGGGCTAGTGAGGTGTCCAATTTGTGAATGATGAAAAACTTTGTTTGGCAGCAACAAAACCACAGTAGTATTGCAATGCCACGCGAGGGCGAGGGAATACTTTATTTTCTTGAAACCACCGTTTTTCTTCTTATAGTTTTATCAAGGGGCGTTTGGGAAGTCCTGCTTTTCTCTAGTTTTGCTGCATGCATGGATAAACAATTTTCTTTCTTTTTCGTGTATATACCTCTACTACATACGACAGCCGACAGCTGAACTCCGTCTCCTTCGTAGATCAATCAATAAAGTCGTCTTCCCTCTAACTAAACACAATGGCCGGCGACGTGGAAACGCCGACGAGAAGAGCCATGCACGCCGACGCTCCCGGTGGACATCCTGCTCGATCGAGATCGTCGCACACTCCGACTTCTGCACTCTGCTCTTCCGTTGTGCCGCCGCCTGCAAGCTCCTCGCCGCGAAATCCTCGGTTCGTCCTTCATCCGCCGTGTCACCCAACGAGGAGGGGTTGTGCCGTCGTGCATCCTCGTCGCCTATGACAGTGTTATGAACCTGCCTAGTGCTGCTAGAAAGAAGACACTCAGAGGCAAAGAGAAGGAGGTCGAGGCTAGCGGCACAGAAGAGCAGAAGGTTCAGGTGCGTCGATCGAGAAGGGAGCGCCAACTGAACGCCAAGTTCAGCGGTCCAGATTGGACCACGTGAAGCCATTCAAGGAAGCAGGGGAAGCCGCATTGTCGCCAGCTGGAGCGGGTTCCGACCCTTCCATGTAATCGCCTGGCCGAGTGCCTCCCTGTATGTTCGCTTTTGTGGAAGCCTATAAACTGAAAAACACTGTCTCCTCCCCAACTGCTTCTGATCCCATCCTCCCTCTCTGGTTTCCTCCCCCTACTGCTACTCCCTCCGTTCTAATTTGTAAGTTACAATTTTTGAATATCTTGGTCCAAGGTACTATCTGATTGGGTCTCATTTTCTCTCTCTTATTGGTGCATGTAGCCTCTTTCTCTCTCTCATTGGTGCATGCATTCTCTTTCTCTCCCTCATTGGTGCATGCAATCCCTTTTTCTCCCTCATTAAATAAAATTATGCCTTAGAGGTGGGGGTTATGGGACAAATAATTTTTGAGAATATGACTTACACTCTAGGACGGAGGGAGTACTTATATCCATGAAATCTGAGATGATTCGTGCTACCTTGGTAAAGTAAGAGAGAAGTATCTGGGTACATAACAGACATCACCCACGACAAGGAAGACGATCCGTCGGCACACATGTCCTTGGTCCACCCAGCCGAGCCCGCCGCCCTATCTTTTTCGAGGACCATATGTCTCCTTACATGTCGCGCTGCGCGAATGGCCTCTTTGGCAACTACTGTCCCGTGGTGGCCTCGTCCTCCTCCACCGCCGCCATGCAAGCAGCAAACTCGATAACCTGTGCGTGTACGATCCGATCACCGGCCGCCTGACTTTCCTCTCTAACCCACCAGGCATCCGGCCGTATCAGGCCAGATGCTTTGGTAGGTGCGTCTTGCTCACCGCCGCCGACGGCATCGGCTGCTCATTCCTGCTATTCATGCCTTACATCGTCACCATGCCTGAGGCAGACAGCAGCAACACAGGCAGACTGCCGCAGACCGCCACGTACACGTGTGGCACTTCCGCACCTGCTGTCATGAGCCACACCAACAATGGCTTCTTTTTGCAGTATTGGGGAGCAATACGCCGCGACGCCATCGTTCTCCAGGGCGGTGCCATCCACTAGCTGATGCGCCACCGTGGCCAGATCGCTTTCTACAATGTCTTCACAACGGAGCACGGAACGATAAAGCTCCCGGACGCCGTCGCTGACTTCAGGCGATGGCTCCATCTAGGGTCCTACTACTCGCATGACAGACGACGGAAGCTGCTGATCTTGTTGGCTGCTCACGGGTTCAAGATATCAGTGTGGTATCAACTCCCCGGCGGAGATTGGGCGCCGGAGGCGGTGGTGATCGACATGGAGGAGAAGCTGCGATCGTTGCTGAAACCTGACAGCCGTCCCGGTTGGGCTTTGCCTGTTGAGTTCATCAAGTGCCCCGCCGATGGGAGCAACACCGTCTTGCTTCTTATAAATTACTCGTACATATATTCTCCCCGCCGTAGTCTGCTCATCATCCTTGACTTGGAGACCAAGGATGCGCACGTGAAACATCACTCAACTTCCCCGTCCGAGCTCTTGGAAGTCGATCTGCCATCTCGACTACGAGCCATGAAACTATTTCCCTAGATAGCTACCAGTATATCCTAACAACCAACCTTATTGTCAAGCTTCTCATGGAGTCATGGTTACCATTGTATGGAATGCACAAAATCAAATTTCAGTAAGCTTCTACTCCCTCCATCCCAAAATGTAAGGTGTTTAAGGACTGGTCAAAAGTCAAATCTTACTAATTTTGACTAAATATTTTGGAAAAAATATTTACATCTACAATATTAAATTTACATATTAAGAAAATGTAGTTTATGGTGAATCTGTTGATACTGATTTAGTATTGTAAATGTTCATATTTTTGTGTATAAACTTGGTCAACTATCCTTAGACGTCTTACATTTTGAGATGGAGGGAGTATGAAGTATCTTTACATGAGAGCGCCTGTTTCTCGCTTGTGTCTTGACACTGCTTACTAGTATGTAGTTATGTTGAACATTTCATCGAATAGTTAATTAAGAGGTATAATGCACTACGTATGTGCAACTTTAGGTTATGATGAGATGTGCAGTTAGGCACTTCAACTTTTGTGTTAGATTACACATATTGTATTTACAGTAAGACTGTATTGTAATTGTAAACAAACCCTAGGACTCTGGCCTATTATATAAACACCGGAACCCCACGTCATGAGGCTTCCCCCAAAACCCTTCTACATGGTATCAGACTGATCTCGGTCCTACCCTAGCCGCCGCCTCTTCCCAACCCTAGCCGCCGCCACCTCTTCGGCCGCCGCCGCCCTAGGTCGGGCCGCCGCCACCCCTAGCCCCACCCCACCTTCCGCTGCCATGGAGCTCACCGCCCTCACCGACGGGACCTCCTCTGCCCCTGCCGCCGCTTCGGCCGCCGCCCTCGTACCCGCCGGTGCTCCGCGTCATGCCGGCCCCGTGCTCCTCTCCTTCGCCGCCGGGAACTACTCCAAGTGGTGCATCTACATGCGCGCTTCCTTGGGCCGCTCCGGCTACCTCGGCCACGTCGACGGCACCGTCGCCGCCGCCCCCACCAACGCCAAGTGGGCCATGCCGACTACACCGTCCTCAACCACCTCCATGCCGCCATCGACGAAGACGTAGCGGACATGATCCTTGCGGGGAATCAGACCGCGCGTCAGCTGTGGCTCGCAGCACGCGACCTCTTCACGCGAACAAGGCGAACAAAGCCATCTACCTTGACAATGACTTTCGCCAGCTTGTGCAGGGATCCCTCTCCATCCACGAGTACTGTCGCCGCCAGAAGCACCTCGCCGATGCGCTCTCCGACAACGACTCTCCCGTGAGTGGCCGCGCCCTCGTCCTCAACACCCTGCGCAGCCTCGGCCCTCGCTTCGCCTCCGCCGCCACGGTCATCTCCATGACCGACCCGCTGCCAACCTTCCTCCGCACCAGGGGCGATGCTCCTGATGGAGGAGATGCAGCGGGCCAACGCGGCGGCCACCTCCGCCACCACCGCTCTCGTCGCCCAGGCCCACGGTCCCGCCTCTCCATGCCCCGGCCCCGGCTGCCACGATGACGGTCCCGCTCCTAGCGCGGGCGCCGGGAAGGGCAAGCAGCCGGCCAAGCAGAAGGGCCGCACCGGCAGACGCCAGGGTGGAGGCGCCACCCAGGGCACCCAGCCCGCCCGCACGCCGGCCCCGACCGACCCGTGGGTCTGCTTCTCCCCGGGTGCTGGCCAGTGGCGCGCCCCCTTGATACGTCCAAATTGCATCACTATTTTATATCATAAATTGCTGTTATTCATCGATATATTTCATATTGGGACACAATACTTATGTTATTTCATCTATTTTGCATGTTTCATCATTATTGGAGGATCGAACGCCGGAGCCAGGATTCTGCTGGAAAAAGCACCGTCAGAACGCAATATTTCGGAAGATCAACTCCGGAAGGAAATTATACCAAAAATCCTATTTTTCAAGATGACGAAGGAAGCCGAAGGAGGGGCCAGGAGGAGCCTGGGTGGGCCCACACCCTAGGGCGGCGCGGCCCATGCCCCGGCCGCGCCGCCACGTGGTGTGGAGGGCCCACGACCCCTTTCGCCTCCTTTTCTTCGCGAAATCCTTCGTCCCGAAAACCTAAGCCGGAAGGGGTACCTCGCGAAGAGTTACAGCCGCCTCGCGGGGCGGAGAACACCGAGAGAGAAAGAGCTCTCCGGCGGGCAGGAATCCGCCGGGGAAATTCCCTCCGGGAGGGGGAAATCGACGCCATCGTCACCGTCATCGAGCTGGACATCATCTCCATCACCATCATCATCATCTCCACCGTCATCACCGCCATCTCCCCCGCAGCACCTCGTCACCGACGTAGCAATTTGGGTTTGATCTTGATTGTTTGATAGGGGAAACTCTCCCGGTATCTATTCATACTTGTTGTTGATGCTATTGAGTGAAACCATTGAACCAAGTTCATGTTCAGATTGTTATTCATCATCATATCACCTCTGATCATGTTCCATATGATGTCTCGTGAGTAGTTCGTTTAGTTCTTGAGGACATGGGTGAAGTCTAAATGTTAGTAGTGAACTATGGTTGAGTAATATTCAATGGTGTGATATTTAAGTTGTGGTGTTATTCTTCTAGTGGTGTCATGTGAACGTCGACTACATGACACTTCACCATTTATGGGCCTAGGGGAATGCATCTTGTATTCGTTTGCTAATTGCGGGGTTGCCGGAGTGACGAAACCTAAACCCCCGTTGGTATATCGATGCGGGAGGGATCGCAGGATCTCGAGTTTAAGGCTGTGGTTAGATTTATTCTTAATTACTTTCTTGTAGTTGCGGATGCTTGCAAGGGGTATAATCACAAGTATGTATTTAGTCCTAGGAAGGGCGGTACATTAGCATAGGTTCACCCACACAACACTTATCATAACAATGAAGATTATTTAGCCGTATGTAGCGAAAGCACTAGACTAAAATCCCGTGTGTCCTCGAGAACGTCTGGTCATTATAAGTAAACAAACCGGCTTGTCCTTTGTGCTAAGAAGGATTGGGCCACTCGCTGCAATTATTTCTCTCGCATTTTACTTACTCGTATTTATTTCATCTGTTACATCAAAACCCCCTGAATACTTGTCCGTGAGCATTTACAGTGAAACCTTCATCGAAACTGCTTGTCAACACCTTCTGCTCCTCGTTGGGATCGACATTCTTACTTATCGAAGATACTACGATACACCCCTATACTTGTGGGTCATCAAGACTATTTTACGGCGCCGTTGCCGGGGAGTGAAGCGCTATTGGTAAGTGGGATTGGTAAGGAAAACCTTTACTTGTTGTGCTGATTTTATTTCCGCTCGCTGCTATAAGTCATTATGGAGAGATCTTCTCTTCATTTTCTATTTGGGAAATCCACTACTACTGCAACGGTAGTGGATGAGGCGCCAGGTGAGGAAGTAATACCATATAAAATACCTACGAAAATTATTGAACATGTTATGGATAACCGCTATGAAGGGGATGGAACTGTCCATCCCGGTGATCATTTACTTGTTTTTGCATGAATTATGCGGGTTATTCAAATGTGCAGGTATTGCTGTGGATGAAGTGAGGAAGAAATTATTCTCCTTATCGCTGTCCGGTAAGGCGGCGCATTGGTATAAATTACTTGGATAATGGGGATTCTCTTGAATGGAATGATATTGTGCCCCGGTTTTATTCTAAGTTCTATCCTCCAAGTGAAATTCATAAGGATCGGAATCGCATATATAATTTTTGGCCTCATGATGGAGAGAGTATTGCCCAAGCGTGGGGGAGATTGAAGTCTTTGATGCTCAAATGCCCCATTCATGAGCTTCCTGGTAATGTTATTATTGATAATTTCTATGCAAGACTTTCTTTTCAAGACAAGACCTTGTTGGATACTTCATGTTCTGGATCATTTACACGCAACAAAGAAGAGTTTAAAAGGGACCTTCTTGATCGAATCCAAGAAAATACTGAAGGTTGGGAGAACGACAAAGGTAGAGAATCAGGTATAATTTATGATTATAAATGCATTGAAGCTTTTATGGATACTGATAAATTTCGTAATATGAGTGCTACATATGGTCTTGATTCTCAAGTCGTCGTAAATCTTTATAAAGCTTTTGCCTCTCATTATGAATTGCCAAAGAAGAATTTTGATAAGTATCATGAACCGTATAAAGATAAAATTGATTCATCTATTAATAAGTGTGTTGTAATTGAAACTGCTGATCGCATTATTCCCGAAGCTTATATTGAAAAAACTCCTTTTCCTGCTAAAATGAAAGAGTACTCTGTTATAAATAGTGCAGTTCATAAAAGTGGAAAGAAACCCGTAGAACCTCGAAGAACAAATAAAAGTTGAACCTCGTTGTTGCAATAGTTAAAGATCTTGTGACTGAAAATGTGGAGGATGGTCATATTATTTTCTGTGAAGATGCTTCTAATATTGTTTCACATCCTAATAAACCCAAACAAGCTAGTGTTCCTATGATGTCTGTTAAAATTGGTGATCATTGCTATTATGGATTATGTGATATTGGTGCAAGTGTTAGTGCTATTCCGTATGAGCTTTACACGGAGATTATGCACGAAATTGATTCTTGTGAACTTGAAGATATTGATGTGGTTATTCAGCTGGCTAATAGAGAAACTATTTCACCAATTGGTATTGTTCGAGATGTGGAAGTCTTATGCGGTAAGATTAAATATCCTGCTGACTTTTTGGTACTAGGTTCTCGTTGCTAGTGATTATTGTCCTATTATTTTTGGTAGACCTTTTCTAAATACTTGTGGAGCTATTATAGATTGCAAGAAAGAGAAAATTTTGACTAAATTTGCTGGTGAATCTTATGAGTTTAACTTCTCTAAATTTACTAAAACTCCTTATAAATCTGATTTGCCTAGTAATGATTTTAAAATGGAGCAGTGTGCATCTATTGTTCTTGTTCCTAATAATCCTTTGCAGCAACATCTGGAGGATAGCGAGAGTGAAGTTTTTAGGAAAGAAAGAGATGAACTTGAGGAAATTTTTCTTCGCCAACCTATTCTCAAGCATGATTTACCGGTGGAAGATTTGGGTACAACACCGCCACCAAAGGAAGATCCTGTTTTTGATTTAAAGCCTTTGCTTGATAATCTTAAATATGCTCATATTGATGATAAGAAAATATATCCTGTTATTATTAGTTCTAAGCTTACAGAGTTTGAAGAAGAAAGATTATTGCAAATATTAAAGAAACACCGAGGTGCTATTGGCTACACTCTTGATGATTTAAAGGGGATTTCTCCATCCATTTGCCAACATGCTATTAATATGGAAGATGATGCAAAGCCTGTTGTTGAACCTCAGCGTCGTCTAATTCCGAAGATGAAGGAAGTGGTAAGGAATGAGGTATTACGACTTCTTGAAGCTGGTATTATATATCCTATTGCTGATAGTAGATGGGTTAGTCCTGTGCATTGCGTTCCCAAGAAGGGAGGTATGACTGTTGTGCCTAATGATAATGATGAGCTCATTCCTCAAAGAGTAGTTGTAGGGTATAGAATGTGCATTGATTTTCGAAAAGTTAATAAAGTTACTAAGAAAGATCATTACCCTTTACCATTTATTGATCAAATGCTAGAAAGATTGTCTAAAAATACTCATTTTTGCTTTCTTGATGGATATTCTGGGTTTTCACAAATTGTTGTTAAAGCTAAAGATCAAGAGAAAACCACCTTTACTTGTCCCTATGGAACTTATGCTTATAGGCGTATGCCTTTTGGTTTATGTAATGCTCCTGCTACCTTTCAAAGATGCATGTCTGCTATTTTTCATGGTTTTTGTGAAAGTATTGTAGAGGTATTCATGGATGATTTTTCCGTTTATGGGAATTCTTTTGATAGTTGCTTGCGAAACCTTGATAAAGTTTTGCGAGAGATGTGAAGAGACTAACCTTGTTCTTAATTGGGAGAAATGCCACTTTATGGTTAATGAAGGAATTGTATTGGGACATAAAATTTACGAGAGAGGTATTGAAGTTGATAGAGCTAAAGTTGAAGCAATTGAGAAGATGCCCTATCCAAGGGATGTTAAAGGTATTCGTAGTGTTCTTGGTCATGCTTGGGTTTTATAGGAGATTTATTAAAGATTTCTCCAAGATTTCAAAGCCTCTTACTAATCTTCTTCAAAAAGATGTACCATTTGTTTTTGATGATGATTGTAAGGAAGCTTTTGAAACTCTTAAGAAAGCCTTAACAAGCTGCTCCTATAGTTGAACCCCACGACTGGAATTTACCATTTGAAATTATGTGTGATGCTAGTGATTTTCTTGTAGGCGCTGTTCTTGGACAGCGAGTAGATAAAAAACTGAATGTTATTCATTATGCTAGTAAAACCCTTGATGCTGCTCAAAGAAATTATGCTACAACTGAAAAAGAATTATTAGTCTGTAGTCTTTGCTTGTGATAAATTCAGATCTTATATTGTTGATTCAAAAGTTACTATTCATACTGATCATGCTGCAATTAGATACCTTATGACAAAGAAAGATGCTAAGCCAAGGCTTATTAGATGGGTACTTCTGTTGCAAGAATTTGATTTACATATTGTAGATAGGAAAGGTGCTGATAATCCCGTTGCTGATAATTTGTCTAGATTGGAAAATATTGCTTATGATCCTGTTCCTGTTAATGATAGTTTTCCAAATGAACAATTGGCTGTAATAAAGGTGAGCTCGCGAGACAGTCCATGGTATGCTGATTATGCTAACTTTATTGTTTCCAAGTACTTGCCTCCAACCTTTTCAGCTCAGCAAAGGAGGAAATTCTTTTATGATTTGAGGCATTATTTCTGGGATGACCCACACTTATATAAAGAAGGAGTGGATGGTATTATGCGAAGATGTGTCCCCGAATATGAACAACAAGAGATATTGAGTAAATGTCATGGCGGTGCTTATGGAGGACATCACGCGGAGAAAGAACCGCGCAAAAGGTTTTGCAATCAGGTTTTTATTGGCCAACTCTCTTCAAGGATGCGAGAAAGTTTATTTTATCTTGTGATGAATGCCAAAGGGTTGGTAATATCTCCGGACGCAATGAAATGCCAATGAATTATACTCTTGTTATTGAACCGTTTGATTGTTGGGGATTTGACTTCATGGGACCTTTTCCGTCTTCGAAGGTAACACTCATATACTTGTTGCTCGTTGATTATGTTACTAAATGGGTGGAAGCTATACCTACAAAAAGTGCTGATGGTGAGACCTCTTTAAGAATGCTTTTAGATATTATTTTTCCTAGATTTGGAGTGCCTAGATATATTATGACTGATGGAGGTTCTCACTTTATTCATGGAGGTTTTAGAAAAACTCTTGCTAGGTATGGTATTAACCATAGAATTGCTTCCGCTTATCATCCTCAAACTAGTGGTCAAGTAGAATTATCAAATAGAGAGATTAAATCTATTTTGCAAAAGACCGTTAATAAAACCGGAAAGAATTGGGCTAGTAAATTGAAGGATGCACTTTGGGCTTATAGAACTGCTTATAAAAACCCCATGGGAATGTCACCTTATAAAATGGTTTACGGAAAAGCTTGTCATTTACCTTTAGAGCTAGAACACAAAGCTTATAGGGCTGTTAGAGAATTAAATAAAGATCCTAAACTTGCCGGTGATAAGAGGTTGTTACAATTAAGTTCTCTAGATGAATGGAGAAGTGAAGCTTATGAAAATGCTAAACTCTTTAAAGAAAAAGTTAAAAAATGGCATGATAGGAGGATCATCAAAAGAGAGTTTAATATTGGGGATAAAGTCCTATTGTATCGGTCTCGTCTCGGATTCTTTGCGGGGAAATTACTCTCGAAATGGGAAGGACCATATGTTGTCGAGGAGGTGTATCGCTCAGGAGCAATCAAGATTAGCTCTCTCCAAGGCAATGCTACGCAAGTGGTGAATGGACAAAGACTCAAGCATTATATCTCGGGTGATTCTTATAATGTTGATGTTGATATTATTCAAGTGGAAACACCGGAAGCTTTCATCAAAGGACAAGCCGACGGTCCGCCGAACTCGACTTTGAATAGGTAACAAGATCTGGTAATGAAAAATACGCAATTTACTTTCCGAACTATATTTTTGCTGTTTCTGGAAAATATGAGAAATTACGAGTTCGAAACGGAGTGGAAAGGACGCACGAGGGCGTGGCACCATAGGCCGGCGCGGCCTGACCTGGGCCCGCGCCGCCCTATGGTTTGGCCGCCCCGTCGCCCCTTTCCGACTCTGGTTCGATCTGGTACTTTCCGTATGTCAAGAAAATTTTTGCTATATAATCCCCCGGACCCCTGGAGGTCCGTATATCGTGTTTTCGACGTGTTTTGTTTCGAGCTGTTTCTGCCAGGATCTGTTTTTAGTCTAGAAGCACCATGGCCTCCAACAACAAGGGCAAGGGGCTTTCGGGGAAGAAGTGAAGGAGGTGCCATCAAGACAAGAGCAGCAAGCCGGAGGGAGCAAGCAAATCTTAGTGGGATCTATTGACACTCGACGTTCTTTCTCTCATAACCTGCAGGGACCTTTACCACCAGCTCTTAGCCTCGATTCCTTCCCCATGATGGAAGAAGTTCTACGGGTTACCGATGAGTTTTGTGATCAATATCGGGCTCTGAGAAGAGAGGTGGAGATACTCCAGGAGGAGAACTGCCGTCTCCGAAGATTGATTGAATACCACTCGATTCGCGTCACAAGGTCGTCATCGCCAACCTCAGATAACAATGAATCTCTTCGAAGCCTAGTGCAGAATTGTCAAGCTGAGAAACTGAAGTTGAAGGAGCTTATTAAGAAGCGCGGGAAGAATTCATCACCACCATCGCCGAAGGAGTAATTCATCATCGGTATTGGCATCCCCTTGGTTTGTTCCAAGCTTGGGGGAGTGCCGCGGTATCACATTATCACTATCTTTTACTTTTAATGTCAAGTAGTGTCATATCATGAATAGGGAAGTTATCATATGAGATGGGTTGCGTTTGGAAGTATCTCTCCTTTAGTTGTCTATGTATCCCTTGGTGCGAGTTATCGATATGGAATATTAATGAGAAGTCTTATCATTTACATATTGCACATCTTATTTTAGTTTGCACTTTCTGCCATATGATTCGTCTTGTTGTTAGTATAGGTATCACTTTGGGAGCATTGAATAAATCTATTTGGTTTTGGCAAACTTAGCATTGGTCAATAGCAACAACGCTTTGAGGTTTAAATAGAAAAGAGAAATACATGTAGATGTTTCATTGTCTTTCTTGTTAGCTCATAGCTCATTATTCTGAAGTTAAAATTGTTTGTGCTTACAAGGAAAATGCATGATTGTTTCTATCATATGTATATTTGTTTGTTTCCCTCGACTCTTATGCTTGCTAATTAACCTTGCTAGCCAAAGACCTGCACTGAGAGGGAATACTTCTCGTGCATCCAAACCTTAACCCAAACCTATGTCATTTGTGTCCACCATACCTACCTACTACATGGTATTTTCTGCCATTCCAAGTAAATACTTCATGTGCTACCTTTAAACAATTCAAAACTTAGTATCTCTTATTTGTGTCAATGTTTCATAGCTCATGAGGAAGTATGTGGTGTTTTATCTTTCAATCTTGTTGGGCAATTTCCACCAATGGACTAGTGGCTTCATCCGCTTATCCAATAATTTTGCAAAAAGAGCTGGCAATGGGATTCCCCAGTCCCAAATTAATTAAATTAAATAGACACTCCTCCATGGTATGTGATTGATGGACGGCACCCGAAGGATTCGGTTAGCCATGGCTTGTGTAAGCAAAGGTTGGGGGAGTGTCATCATCATCATAAAGCTAAAATAAAAAGGCACTCCTTCATGGTATGAGATTGTTGGCGGGCACCCGAGGATTCGGTTAGCCATGGTTTGTGAAAGAAAGGTTGGAAGGAGTGCCACACAAAATGAAAATAATATGGGAGCCGCTCTTAGGAGGTTGTCCGGCAAGGGGGTTAGAGTACCCGCTACCGGTCGTTGACAACAACAAACACCTCTCAAAATGTTACTTTTATTATCTTTATATGATTTCAAAACTGAAAAAGCTCTAGCACATGATTTAATCCCCGCTTCCTCTGCGAAGGGCCTGTCTTTTACTTTATGTTGAGTCGGTAAACCTATTTCTCTCCATCTCAAGCAAGCATTTGAGTAGTTGTGATCAAACCATTATATTGTGATTTGCTACATCATGTCTTTTATTCTTCCTTGTTTAGTACAAGTTTTATCTGAATGAATATAGCTTTGCAAGTTATCAATGATTATGAAGAGACCATTATGATTGAGTATGCAAGTTGTGCCTTATAAATTTTAGTATGAGAGCGCTGCTCAATGAGATAAATATAATCTGTTAATTGTTCTCTGACCAAGAACGAAGTTTGCCATCACCAATGATGATTTCTTATGCACCTTTACTTGTGTTTACTATAATGTCCTGTGTGAATGAATATGATGCCTCTTGTCCGTATTTTATTTATCGACTCTTCACTCCATAAACATGTGGTCATGTCTATCGAGTTCAGTTTCGCTTGGGGACAAGCGAAGTCTAAGCTTGGGGGGAGTTGATACGTCCAAATTGCATCACTATTTTATATCATAAATTGCTGTTATTCATCGATATATTTCATATTGGGACACAATACTTATGTTATTTCATCTATTTTGCATGTTTCATCATTATTGGAGGATCGAACGCCGGAGCCAGGATTCTGCTGGAAAAAGCACCGTCAGAACGCAATATTTCGGAAGATCAACTTGGAAGGAAATTATACCAAAAATCCTATTTTTCAAGATGACGAAGGAAGCCAGAAGGAGGAGCCAGGAGGAGCCAGGGTGGGCCCACACCCTAGGGCGGCGCGGCCCAGGCCCTGGCCGCGCCGCCACGTGGTGTGGAGGGCCCACGACCCCTTTCGCCTCCTTTTCTTCGCGAAATCCTTCGTCCCGAAAACCTAAGCCAGAAGGGGTACCTCGCGAAGAGTTACAGCCGCCTCTGCGGGGCGGAGAACACCAAGAGAGAAAAGAGCTCTCCGGCGGGCAGGAATCCGCCGGGGAAATTCCCTCCGGGGGGGGGGGAAATCGACGCCATCGTCACCGTCATCGAGCTGGACATCATCTCCATCACCATCATCATCATCTCCACCGTCATCACCGCCATCTCCTCCGCAGCACCTCGTCACCGACGTAGCAATTTGGGTTTGATCTTGATTGTTTGATAGGGGAAACTCTCCCGGTATCTATTCATACTTGTTGTTGATGCTATTGAGTGAAACCATTGAACCAAGTTCATGTTCAGATTGTTATTCATCATCATATCACCTCTGATCATGTTCCATATGATGTCTCGTGAGTAGTTCGTTTAGTTCTTGAGGACATGGGTGAAGTCTAAATGTTAGTAGTGAACTATGGTTGAGTAATATTCAATGGTGTGATATTTAAGTTGTGGTGTTATTCTTCTAGTGGTGTCATGTGAACGTCGACTACATGACACTTCACCATTTATGGGCCTAGGGGAATGCATCTTGTATTCGTTTGCTAATTGCGGGGTTGCCGGAGTGACGAAACCTAAACCCCCGTTGGTATATCGATGCGGGAGGGATCGCGGGATCTCGAGTTTAAGGCTGTGGTTAGATTTATTCTTAATTACTTTCTTGTAGTTGCGGATGCTTGCAAGGGGTATAATCACAAGTATGTATTTAGTCCTAGGAAGGGCGGTACATTAGCATAGGTTCACCCACACAACACTTATCATAACAATGAAGATTATTTAGCCGTATGTAGCGAAAGCACTAGACTAAAATCCCGTGTGTCCTCGAGAACGTCCGGTCATTATAAGTAAACAAACCGGCTTGTCCTTTGTGCTAAGAAGGATTGGGCCACTCGCTGCAATTATTTCTCTCGCATTTTACTTACTCGTATTTATTTCATCCGTTACATCAAAACCCCCGAATACTTGTCCGTGAGCATTTACAGTGAAACCTTCATCGAAACTGCTTGTCAACACCTTCTGCTCCTCGTTGGGATCGACATTCTTACTTATCGAAGATACTACGATACACCCCCTATACTTGTGGGTCATCACCCCTCCTCTGGACAGGGCATCCTGGGCCCTCGCCCCCAGGCCTACACCGCCACCGCGCCGTCAACCTCGACGACTACGTGAGACAGCTCGGCTCTCATCGCCGCCCTCAACAACCTCGCGCTTCAGCAAGGTGGTTGGGTCATGGACTCAGGCGCATCCTCACACATGACCAACGACGATGGTAACCTCACTCGTTCCTCCCCCCTTCGCACTCCTCACTTCGTCACCGTCGCGGATGGCACCACCATCCCTATTGCCTCTTCTGGTTTCACCTCCTTTCGCACACCTTCTGGTCACGTCTTTCGACTCAACCATGTACTCCTAGTACCGCACATTATTCGCAATTTGCTTTCGGTTCGCAAGTTTACCCGCGATAATATGTGTTCCATTGAGTTTGACGCCTTTGGTTTCTCTGTGAAGGACCTGAAGACCCGTCGCGTGATTCTTCGTTGCAATAGTGACGGAGATCTCTACACTTTTCCCGGGAGGAGCAGCTTTCGCCGTTCTTCCTCCACCGCTTTGGTTGTTGTAACGGCCCCGGGTAGCACCCCTATTATATTTGGTTGTTCTTTTTCTTTTGTGCATCATCATGGCATCATGCATCATACCATCCATGTTTTTACTAAATAAAATTATTTTATAAACCGTACCTATTTTACTTTCCTCTCATATGGGTTAATAAAACCCTCCTCTATCCTTTCATTTAACAAAACCCGAAAACCCAATCTTTCAAACAAATAAAATTATTATTTTAAAACTATTTTGTTTACTGCCGCTCATCTCTTCGTTTGAATTCAGACTGTGTTTGAATTTGAGCTTTGTTGAAAACAGTTTTCTAAACAGATAAGTAAAAGAATTTTTAAAACAAAATAAAACCCCTCTTCCTTTCTTCTCCCTGGGCCCTGCCTCTCTTTTCTCTCTCAGCCCAACCCAGCAGCCAACCCCCTGGGCCCCTTTTATTTTTCTCACCGGCGGCCCACTCTCTTCTCCCCTCTTTTCTTTTTTCCTTGGCCCAGCCCAGCTCCTTCGGCCCACCTTATCCCCGAGGCGAATCGGTACCCGTCTTCTTTTCTTTCTCGTCGTCTCCCCGTGCACGAGAAGAGCGTGCTCGCCCTCCTCGTCGCTGTCCTCCACCGACGCCCTGCTTCACGTGCCCCCTCTCCACCTTATCCTGGACCACCGCACCTCACTTTCCTCCTCCCCCAAGTCTTCTCCTCCTTCCTTTCTTCTTCTCCTGCAAGCAAACGAAAAGGGGAGAAACCCCACCACCGTGAGCATCTCCACCATGGCGCCGCCGCTACAGAGCCTCCCGCGACGAGTCAAGAGCACCAGGAGACGCGCCTAGCCTCCCTCGTCATCCTCCCCGAAGGAATCGTCCCCGCGCGCCCCGTATCGACGCCAACTTCGCCATTTCTTCCTCGTGTCCGGCGGAAAAACTCGCCGATTCCGGCCGCCACCGACAACCTCCGTCCCCGCCGTCTACTCCTTGAGCTTCACGGTGAGCAAGGCTTCCTCCGCGACCTTGTCCCGCCTCCTAATTCCCTCTCTATCTTCTTCTCACCTTGATGTCGGTCGTCTCCTCCGCAGCAACCCGCCGCCGGCCATCTTCCGGTGGTCCCCCGCTCCGGGCGCCACCTCTCCCCGGTCCGCGCCGGCGAGACGCGTCGAACGCGCCCGGCCTCGCATCTTGGGGCGCTCGCACGCGGCCGCGCCCTCCATGTCCGCACGCCGGTGGTCACCTCCTGCGACGCGCCCGGCATCCCCGCGTCGAACACCTTCCGCGCGTCGGCCTCCACGTCACCAGCTCAGCGTCCTCGTCGGCAACCCCGGGCCCCGTTCGTCGGCCTCTCGCGGGTCAAACCGCACCCGGTGAGAAATCCCCCCCCCCCTCGGATCTAAAAACTTGCACCGGGGCCCCTCCCCTTTATTTCTTCTCAACCCGCAGTCCACCTTGTGATGTTTTCCTGATAACCCCCCTGGACCTTTAATAAAATAACCCGGGGTCCTTCCCCCTTTCGTAAATCGTTTCGGGTCCTTTTCTAATAAAAATAAATCTGTTTTTATATTTTAAAATGATAAAAACTAATATGTGAATAATTTTTAATCTGTAACTCCAATTGAAAAGTGTTATATATGAAAATTGTTCAGAAAAATGCAAGGAACATGAATATGCCATCCATTCATCTGTTTGCATCTCGCATCATGTCACACGTTGATAGTTGTGCATTACCACCTCACATATATGCGGAGTATTTCGGAATTCCAACTAGGATTTCCCCGCTCCGTTTAACTTTGAAGTAGCGCACCCTTGCCATGTTGTACCATGCTAATCCACCCTTAAATTTGCCGGTAGAAATGCAACTCCAACCTAATTGTTTGTCCGGGGTTCCGACTCCGATTAAATTGGATAAGTGCATCGCATCATCCATGCCATGTCATGCATGCACATCATCTTGAGCATGCCGATTCTTCTTCCCTAGTAGTAAGACTTGCATGCGTTGTGTGTTCCAGCTTTTGCTTCTTTCGGATAGGATCGCGAAGTGGTGCGGTGAGATACGACAAGTCCTCCGGTTGTTCCTCGGCAAGCTTTAACAGGCAAGCATTTCCCCTATACTTCTGCCTCTGCAGAAGTCGCTCACCTATTTTATTTTGCCTTCTCCCTCATGCTATCCTTAAGTTGCGTTCTTGTCACGTGTCCCTTCCACTTGTTACCTCAAGCAGCCTATATTGACTCCACCAACCACCTACGGCTATTGTTTGGTTATCGGGTGCTGCTTGCGAGTCGTAGTGCATGCTAGTGCTTGTTTTATCTCGTTACCGTTGTTGTTATCTCATCGGGATATGTTGGGTTGTTGGGAGGTTATCACATGCTATATCAGTTGTTGGAGATTCACATGCTTTACTTATTTGTTAACAACTAAAATTGTAAGCAGAGGCATCTGTGAGCCCCTTTGCGAAAGCATCGGAACTTTGACTCGCTAATGTCCCCTAGGACCCGAGTTCTTGTTATCTGTTCCGAGATTGAGCGCTCTACCCATGCGTGGGGATTCACTGGGACCCCCTCACCCATTACCTTTTCTCAAGTCTGTTGAAAAGGGGGCCACAACCTTGGTTTTATTTGGTGCACGCATATTTATTACTCGTTGCCTTCGGGTGTTTACTTCCTGTTGCCTTCGGGTGGTTTATTTCTGTACTGCACTGCATAATTGCTAGACGACTTATCTAGTGCTTGGCCGTTAGTGCCCGCCTAGACGCCTACGCAACCTCCGGGTCCGTCTCGGAGTACGGCCGGACTTCGTCACGGGTAGCTTAGTTGGGTGGCCCCCTAGACTTTCTTGTTGAACTGGGAACGGTCTTGTTGTGAGACTCCGCCGTAATTAAGCGGGTTCGAGCATGCGTATGGTTACATTTGGGCAACCCCTGCAGGGTGTACATCTTATCGATAAGCCGTGTCCGCGGTTATGGACGACTTGGAGCTGTATAGCTTGATCATAGAACAACTTACACCGTTATCTTGTTGCTAATAATCCGATAATAACTTGCGTAGTAATATAGCCTTACTACAACCGTTACCCAATAAAACTTGTCCACCGTTGAGTGCCTTTTACATTGCCTCTTCGCAATTGTTGGAGGGGATATGTGTAATCGGCTGGGTTATGTTTGTGTAGTACTTTATCTGTTACCTTATGCGCTCTCTCACCTTCTCTGATTAGACGAATGTTGTAGAGTGTCTCTATAGGTTTTTAATGCTTGCGCTGCCGCTTAACCCCACCATATTGCCTATGACGTTCCTCTTGCGTCCTCTAAGTCCCCTGCGTGCCTCAAGTACAAAGGACGGCCGGTTGACGAATGCTTATACGTCTTGAAGTCTTGTTAAGTACGAACCCGTACTTATTGCTGCTTCTACGGGATATAACCGGGCAGGTATGAAGATATGTTCGAAGAAGACGACGTTAGCAAGGTTACCCTTCCGGCTTGGCCTGGGCAGGGTTATGGACGCCACTGGTTATCTTCAGGACTCTTAGTCCAATTTGTATCTTGTCCGTACTCGGACGTATTCGATCTTCTGTATGTTTTGGATCTTTGTATTGTATATTTGTATGTTGACTCGTTGGAGTCGTTGTTGTAATATATGTATCTTGTGGGCTCTATTGTAATCCTGTTGTAATGTTACCGCTCGTGTTAATTCCTCTGGCATCACGTGTGTGATTCGTCGCGCACGTCGTGTCGGAGGGCATCTCTGAATCGATATCGTGCGGATTTCGGCGGGATCGCTGGAATCCTCATGGTACCGATTCCGGGGCGTCACAAGTTGGTATCAGAGCTCAGGTTGACGGTACCCCACTGGTCCAGCCTGTAAGATAACCTTGCCAACGGTCGTTGAGTTTAGAGCGTCCAAACTATTTTCTAAAATTCGTTGGATAGTTCTGATTAGCTCTGATTTTCTCCTTACATCTATTCTTTCTCATCTTATCTTTGCGAGTTTTGAGTCTTCTCTCTTATCTATGTTTTTTGAGTCTTAGGTTTTGACGCGGGTTGGACGATCTTTACCCCTAACCTATTAGGACCGATCTTTGGAGGATCTCAACTGAAGCGCATCATCAACGACGGAACAACGACTTCTTGTTAGTGGTGTCGTCCGATCAGCATGGAGCAAGAATTCTTGTTAGTGGTGTCGAGAAGATCAACACTTCGCCAGAAGAAGGTTCCACCTCGAGGTCGGGTGTTTGTCAACATGGTACAAGAAGATCCGATAGTTTAACCAACTCCCCCTTAGGTTGACGTGGAACCTCGGGGCGAGGTTCCTTGTTAGTGGTGTCGATTGTAACGGCCCCGGGTAGCACCCCTATTATATTTGGTTGTTCTTTTTCTTTTGTGCATCATCATGGCATCATGCATCATATCATCCATGTTTTTACTAAATAAAATTATTTTATAAACCGTACCTATTTTACTTTCCTCTCATATGGGTTAATAAAACCCTCCTCTATCCTTTCATTTAACAAAACCCGAAAACCCAATCTTTCAAACAAATAAAATTATTATTTTAAAACTATTTTGTTTACTGCCGCTCATCTCTCCCTTTGAATTCAGACTGTGTTTGAATTTGAGCTTTGTTGAAAACAGTTTTCTAAACAGATAAGTAAAAGAATTTTTAAAACAAAATAAAACCCCTCTTCCTTTCTTCTCCCTGGGCCCTGCCTCTCTTTTCTCTCTCAGCCCAACCCAGCAGCCAACCCCCTGGGCCCCTTTTATTTTTCTCACCGGCGGCCCACTCTCTTCTCCCCTCTTTTCTTTTTTCCTTGGCCCAGCCCAGCTCCTTCGGCCCACCTTATCCCCGAGGCGAATCGGTACCCGTCTTCTTTTCTTTCTGTCGTCTCCCCGTGCACGAGAAGAGCGTGCTCGCCCTCCTGTCGCTGTCCTCCACCGACGCCCTGCTTCACGTGCCCCCTCTCCACCTTATCCTGGACCACCGCACCTCACTTTCCTCCTCCCCCAAGTCTTCTCCTCCTTCCTTTCTTCTTCTCCTGCAAGCAAACGAAAAGGGGAGAAACCCCACCACCGTGAGCATCTCCACCATGGCGCCGCCGCTACAGAGCCTCCCGCGACGAGTCAAGAGCACCAGGAGATGCGCCTAGCCTCCCTCGTCATCCTCCGCGAAGGAATCGTCCCCGCGCGCCCCGTATCGACGCCAACTTCGCCGTTTCTTCCTCGTGTCCGGCGGAAAAACTCGCCGATTCCGGCCGCCACCGACAACCTCCGTCCCCGCCGTCTACTCCTTGAGCTTCACGGTGAGCAAGGCTTCCTCCGCGACCTTGTCCCGCCTCCTAATTCCCTCTCTATCTTCTTCTCACCTTGATGTCGGTCGTCTCCTCCGCAGCAACCCGCCGCCGGCCATCTTCCGGTGGTCCCCCGCTCTGGGCGCCACCTCTCCCTGGTCCGCGCCGGCGAGACGCGTCGAACGCGCCCGGCCTCGCATCTTGGGGCGCCCTGCAACGGTCGCGCCCTCCATGTCTGCACGCCGGTGGTCACCTCCTGCGACGCGCCCGGCATCCCCGCGTCGAACACCTTCCGCGCGTCGGCCTCCACGTCGCCAGCTCAGCGTCCTCGTCAGCAACCCTGGGCCCCCTTCGTCAGCCTCTGCGGGTCAAACCGCACCCGGTGAGAAATCCCCCACCCCCCCTCAGATCTGAAATCTTGCACCGGGGCCCCTCCCCTTTATTTCTTCTCAACCCGCAGTCCACCTTGTGATGTTTTCCTGATAACCCCCCTGGACCTTTAATAAAATAACCCGGGGTCCTTCCCCCTTTCAGAAATCGTTTCTGGGTCCTTTTCTAATAAAAATAAATCTGTTTTTATATTTTAAAATGATAAAAACTAATATGTGAATAATTTTTAATCTGTAACTCCAATTGAAAAGTTTTATATATGAAAATTGTTCAGAAAAATGCAAGGAACATGAATATGCCATCCATTCATCTGTTTGCATCTCGCATCATGTCGCACGTTGATAGTTGTGCATTACCACCTCACATATATGCGGAGTATTTCGGAATTCCAACTAGGATTTCCCCGCTCCGTTTAACTTTGAAGTAGCGCACCCTTGCCATGTTGTACCATGCTAATCCACCCTTAAATTTGCCGGTAGAAATGCAACTCCAACCTAATTGTTTGTCCGGGGTTCCGACTCCGATTAAATTGGATAAGTGCATCGCATCATCCATGCCATGTCATGCATGCACATCATCTTGAGCATGCCGATTCTTCTTCCGTAGTAGTAAGACTTGCATGCGTTGTGTGTTCCAGCTTTTGCTTCTTTCGGATAGGATCGCGAAGTGGTGCGGTGAGATACGACAAGTCCTCCGGTTGTTCCTCGGCAAGCTTTAACAGGCAAGCATTTCCCCTATACTTCTGCCTCTGCAGAAGTCGCTCACCTATTTTATTTTGCCTTCTCCCTCATGCTATCCTTAAGTTGCGTTCTTGTCACGTGTCCCTTCCACTTGTTACCTCAAGCAGCCTATATTGACTCCACCAACCACCTACAGCTATTGTTTGGTTATCGGGTCTGCCTTGCGAGTCGTAGTGCATGCTAGTGTTGTTTTATCTCGTTACCGTTGTTGTTATCTCATCGGGATATGTTGGGTTGTTGGGAGGTTATCACATGCTATATCAGTTGTTGGAGATTCACATGCTTTACTTATTTGTTAACAACTAAAATTGTAAGCAGAGGCATCTGTGAGCCCCTTTGCGAAAGCATCGGAACTTTGACTCGCTAATGTCCCCTAGGACCCGAGTTCTTGTTATCTGTTCCGAGATTGAGCGCTCTACCCATGCGTGGGGATTCACCGGGACCCCCTCACCCATTACCTTTTCTCAAGTCGGTTGAAAAGGGGGCCACAACCTTGGTTTTATTTGGTGCACGCATATTTATTACTCGTTGCCTTCGGGTGTTTACTTCCTGTTGCCTTCGGGTGGTTTATTTCCGTACTGCATCGCATAATTGCTAGACGACTTATCTAGTGCTTGGCCGTTAGTGCCCGCCTAGACGCCTACGCAACCTCCGGGTCCGTCTCGGAGTACGGCCGGACTTCGTCACGGGTAGCTTAGTTGGGTGGCCCCCCTAGACTTTCTTGTTGAACTGGGAACGGTCTTGTTGTGAGACTCCGCCGTAATTAAGCGGGTTCGAGCATGCGTATGGTTACACTTGGGCAACTCCTGCAGGGTGTACATCTTATCGATAAGCCGTGTCCGCGGTTATGGACGACTTGGAGCTGTATAGCTTGATCATAGAACAACTTACACCGTTATCTTGTTGCTAATAATCTGATAATAACTTGCATAGTAATATAGCCTTACTACAACCGTTACCCAACAAAACTTGTCCACCGTTGAGTGCCTTTTACATTGCCTCTTCGCAATTGTTGGAGGGGATATGTGTAATCGGCTGGGTTATGTTTGTGTAGTACTTTATCTGTTACCTTATGCGCTCTCTCACCTTCTCTGATTAGACGAATGTTGTAGAGTGTCTCTATAGGTTTTTAATGCTTGCGCTGCCGCTTAACCCCACCATATTGCCTATGACGTTCCTCTTGCGTCCTCTAAGTCCCCTGCGTGCCTCAAGTACAAAGGACGACTGGTTGACGAATGCTTATACGTCTTGAAGTCTTGTTAAGTACGAACCCGTACTTATTGCTGCTTCTACGGGATATAACCGGGCAGGTATGAAGATATGTTTGAAGAAGACGACGTTAGCAAGGTTACCCTTCCGTCTTGGCCTGGGCAGGGTTATGGACGCCACTGGTTATCTTCAGGACTCTTAGTCCAATTTGTATCTTGTCCGTACTCCGACGTATTCGATCTTCTGTATGTTTTGGATCTTTGTATTGTATATTTGTATGTTGACTCGTTGGAGTCGTTGTTGTAATATATGTATCTTGTGGGCTCTATTGTAATCCTGTTGTAATGTTACCGCTCGTGTTAATTCCTCTGGCATCACGTGTGTGATTCGTCGCGCACGTCGTGTCGGAGGGCGTCTCTGAATCGATATCGTGCGGATTTCGGCGGGATCGCTGGAATCCTCATGGTACCGATTCCGGGGCGTCACAGTTGTCACCGCCACCGCCGAGCTATGGCACCAGCGTCTTGGACATCCTGGGCATGATGCCATGTCGGCTCTTCAGCGTCTAGATCTTATCAAGTGTAATAAATTTAGTCGTACTCGGGTGTGTCATGCATGTCAGCTTGGCAAGCACGTCCTTTGACCGTTTCGTCAGTCTACTACAGCGTCTAGTGCCATCTTCGATTTGATACATTGTGATTTGTGGACATCTCCAATTATAAGCACCTCTGGTTTCCGATATTACCTTGTCATTGTCGATGACTACTCTCACTTTTATTGGTCTTTTTCACTTCGCAACAAGTCTTGTACTGCCCGCACTCTCGAAACCTTTTTCGCTTATGCGCGCACGTAGTTTGGTGTCACTATTCGCTCTCTCCAGACAGATAACGGTACTGAGTTCCTCAACAAGACTGTTGATACTCTCCTCACCACCCACGGCACCGCCTTACGGCTATCATGCCCATACACCTCCCAGCAGAACGGTAAAGCCAAGCGTGCCATTCGTACCATTAATGATACTGTGCGCACCCTTATGTTCCAGGCTCACATCCCAGCTCCCTTCTGGGCCGAGGCTCTGGCTACTGCCACATACTTGCTTAATCGCCGTCCTAGTACAGACATAAAATCCCAGGTTCCCTACACACGCCTCCATGGTCGTCCTACCTCATACACTGATCTTCGAGTCTTCGGTTGCCTTTGTTATCCTAACATCGCGTCCACCGCCCCACACAAGCTCAGTGCACGTTCCATGGCATGTGTCTTTCTTGGGTATCCCTCCAACCATCGTGGTTACCGCTGCCTTAACCCTGTCACTGGGAGAATTCTCGTCTCACGACATGTTGTCTTCGACGATACGGTTTTTCCCTTTCAGCATGCAGCTTCGTCATCCGCTCCTGCGCCTCCTGCGCCGCGCGGACTCGACGAACTCTTCGGCACGCCGACCGTGCCACCACCGCGAGCTCCTGTACCGGCCCCGCGCACCCCAGCGCCGGCCCCGAGTGCGCCCGCCCCGGCCCCGAGCACCCCTGCCTCACCGCCGCCTCGCCCAGCCGAGCGGCCGGTTGCCACGCCGGTCAGACCGGGCCCTGGGCCGGTCATCCCGGCGCACAGGCCGGTCCAACCGGACCCTGGGCCGGCACAACCGGTCCCCAGGCCGGTCCAACCGGGCCCTGGGCTGGGTGTCCCTGCCACGGCTGCTGCCGACGCTGCCCCGGCGGCCTCCTCGAGTGGGGCCTCCAACCCTCGCCGCACGCGCTCCGGACGCCAAGTGCGTCCCGTGGACAGGCTCAACCTCTCCGCCGTGGACTCCATCACTGACGTCGTCCCCACCACCTTTCGCCAGGCAATGCAGGATCCTCAGTGGCATGCTGCCATGTCCGATGAGTACCCGGCTCTCGTCAACAACAACACTTGGTCCCTCATTCCTCGCCCTCCGCGTGCCAACGTCGTCACTAGCAAGTGGATCTTTCGTCAGAAGTTCCACTCAGATGGCACCCTTGCGCGCAACAAGGCCCGATGGGTCGTTCGTGGGTACTCCCAGCGTCCCGGCATCGACTACGAGGAGACTTTCAGCCCTGTTGTCAAGCCTGCTACGATTCGTCTCGTTCTTCACATTGCTGTCTCCAGCTCTTGGCCCATACGGCAGCTTGATGTGAAGAATGCGTTCCTGCATGGCTCACTCGACGAGGTGGTCTACTGTCAGCAGCCCCCTGGGTTTGTTGATGCATCTCGCCCTGACCACGTCTTTCGCCTCCACAAGTCCCTGTACGCTTGAAGCAGGCCCCTCGCGCATGATACCACCGCTTCACCTCCTACATCGCTACTCTGGGATTTGTTGCTTCCGCCACGGACACGTCTCTGTTTGTCCTCCACTTTGCGGCAGACACGACATACTTACTGCTCTATGTGGACGACATCATCGTCACCGCCTCGTCAACGAGCTTTCTTGAGGGGCTCCTTGCGCGTCTTCATAACGAGTTTGCCATGACTGATCTCGGGGACCTCCACTACTTCCTGGGTATGAAGGTCAGCCGGTCCTCGGCTGGTCTCTTTCTGTCACAGCGACATTATGCTCTGGATATTCTACAGCGGGCTGGCATGTCTGACCGTCACCCCTCGCCTACACCGGTCGACACGTCCTCGAAGCTCTCCGCTTCTGACGGCGAGCTTCTTCCCGACGCCACCGACTACAGGAGCATCGTGGGCGGTCTTTGATGTCTACGGGTGCTTCTATTCTTGTAGACAGTGTTGGGTCTCCAAGAGCAGAGGTTTGTAGAACAGCAGCAAGTTTCCCTTAAGTGGATCACCCAAGGTTTATCGAACTCTGGGAGGAAGAGGTCAAAGATATCCCTCTCAAGCAACCCTGCAATCACGATACAAGAAGTCTCTTGTGTCCCCAACACGCCTAATACACTTGTCAAATGTATAGGTGCACTAGTTCGGCGAAGAGATAGTGAAATACAAGTGGTATGAATGTATATGAGCAGTAGTAACGGCGCCAGAAAAGTGCTTGCTGGCGTGCAGTTGATGGTAGTAATATTGCAGGAAGTAAAGATGCGAGTAAAACAAGAAACAAGCGATGATTGCAGTATTTGGAAACAAGGCCTAGGGATCATACTTTCACTAGTGGACACTCTCAACATTGATCACATAAATAAATAAGTTCTCTTCCTTTGTGCTACATATACTCTTGTTTGATAATGAACACCATTCGTTGTGTAGGGCTACAAGAGCACCTCAATGCCGGAGTTAACAAGCTCCACAACATTCGGCATTCATATTTAAGTAACCTTTAGAGCATAATAGATCTTTGCAATTTAAACCGAGTACTAACATAGCATGCACACTCGTCACCATCACACTACGAAGGGGGAATAAATCACATCAATACTATCATAGTAATAATTAACTCCATAACCTACAAGAGATTATGATCATAGCCTACGCCAAGTACTACACGATGCACACACTCGTCACCATTACACCGTGAAGGAGGAATAGACTACTTTAATAACATCACAAGAGTAGCACATAGACTAATAGTGATACAAAACTCATATGAATCTCAATCATGTAAGGCAGCTCATGAGATCATTGTATTGAAGTACATAGGAGAGAGATTAACCACATAGCTACCGGTACAGCCCTTAGCCTCGAGGGAGAACTACTCCCTCCTCATGGGAGACAACAGCGTTGATGAAGATGGCGGTGGTGTCGATGGAGATGCCTTCCGGGAGCACTTCCCCGTCCCGGCGGCGTGCCGGAACAGAGACTCCTGTCCCCCAGATCTTGGCTTCGCGATGGCGGCGGCTCTGGAAGGTTTCTCGTACCGTGGCTTTTCCGTCTCGAGGTTTTAGGTCGAGGAGGCTTAAATAGGCGAAGAGGCGGAGTCGGAAGGCTGACGAGGCGGTGACACAATAGGGGGGCGCGGCCCAGGCCCTGACCGCGTCACCCTGTCATCTGGTGGCCCTCCTCTGCTGGCTCTCGGGTGCTCTGGAAGCTTCGTGGAAAAATAGGATGCTGGGCATTGATTTCGTCCAATTCCGATAATATTTCCTTACTAGGATTTCTGAAACCAAAAACAGCAGAAAACAGGAACTGGCACTTCGGCATCTCGTCAATAGGTTAGTTCCGAAAAACGCATAAATATGACATATAATGTGTATAAAACATGTGAGTATCATCATAAAAGTAGCATGGAACATAAGAAATTATAGATACAACTCGCCCTCGAGTAGGTAAACGATAACAAAGATAATTTCTTAAGTGACATGCTATCATAATCTTGATCAATACTATTGTAAAGCGTATGAGATGAATGCAGAGATTCAAAGCAATGGTGAAGATAATGAGTAAACAAATGAATCATATAGCAAAGACTTTTCATGAATAATACTTTCAAGACAAGCATCAATAAGACTTGCATAAGAGTTACTCATAAAGCAATAAATTCGAAGTAAAAGCATTGAAGCAACATAAAGGAAGATAAAGTTTCAGCGGTTGCTTTCAACTTCAACATGTATATCTCATGGATAATTGTCAACATAAAGCAATATAACAGGTGCAATAAGTAAACATGTAAGAATCAATGCACACAGTTGATACAAGTGTTTGCTTCTAAGATAGAAACAATAGGCAAACTGACTCAACAATAAAGTAAAAGATAGGCCCTTCGCAGAGGGAAGCATTGATTACTATTTTTGTGCTAGAGCTTTTCATTTTGAAAACAAGAAACAATTTTGTCAACGGTAGTAATGAAGCATATGAGTTATGTATAAGACATCTTATAAGTTGCAAACCTCATGCATAGTATACTAATAGTGCTCGCACCTTGTCCTAATTAGCTTGGATTAACACGGATTATCATTGCATAGCATATGTTTCAACCAAGTGTCACAAAGGGGTACCTCTATGCCGCCTGTACAAAGGTCTAAGGAGAAAGCTCGCATTGGATTTCTCGCTTTTGATTATTCTCAACTTAGACATCCATACCGGGACAACATAGACAACATATAATGGACTCCTCTTTAATGCATAAGCATTCAACAACAGTTAATATTCCCATAAGAGATTGAGGATTGATTGTCCAAACTGAATTTCCACCATGAATCATGGCTTTAGTTAGCGGCCCAATGTTCTTCTCTAACAATATGCATACTCAAACCATTTGATCATGAAAATCTCCCTTACTTCAGACAAGACGAACATGCATAGCAACTCACATGATATTCAACAAAGGTAAAAGTTGATGGCGTCCCCAGAAAACATGGTTACCGCTTAACAAGCAACTTACTAAGAAATAAGACACATAACTACATATTCTTCACCACGATAGTTTTTAAGCTATTTTATCCCATGAGCTATATATTGCAAAGGTAAAGAATAGAAATTTTAAAGGTAGCACTCAAGTAATTTACTTTGGAATGGCGGAGAAATACCATGTAGTAGGTAGGTATGGTGGACACAAATGGCATGGTTATTGGCTCAAGGATTTGGATGCACGAGAAGAATTCCTCTCAATACAAGGCTAGGCTAGCAAGGTTGTTTGAAGCAAACTCAAGTATAAAAGGTGCAGCAAAGCTCACATATGAACATATTGTAGCTATTATAAGACTTTACATTGTCTCCTTGTTGTTCAAACACCTCAACCAGAAAATTTCTAGACTCTAGAGATCAATCATGCAAACCAAATTTTAACAAGCTCTATGTAGTTCTTCATTAATGAGTACAAGGTACATGATGCAAGAGCTTAAACATGATCTATATGAGCACAACAATTGCCAAGTATCAAATTATTCAAGACATTATACCAATTACCACATGAAGCATTTTCTGTTTCCAACCATATAACAATTAACGAAGCAGTTTCAACCTTCGCCATGAACATTAAAAGCTAAGAACACATGTGTTCATATGAACCAGCGGAGCGTGTCTCTCTCCCACACAAGCATTTATTCAGAGAATGAAAATAACAAAAAAAAAAGCACACAGACGCTCCAAGTAAAGCACATAAGATGTGACCGAATAAAAATATAGTTTCAAGAGAAGAAACCTGATAGTTTGTCGATGAAGAAGGGGATGCCTTGGGCATCCCCAAGCTTAGATGCTTGAGTATTCTTGAAATATGCAGGGATGAACCACGGGGGCCTTCCCCGGCTTAGACTTTTCACTCTTCTTGATCATATTGTATCATCCTCCTCTCTTGACCCTTGAAAACTTCCTCCACACCAAACTCAAAACAAACTCATTAGAGGGTTAGTGCATAATCAAAAATTCACATATTCAGAGGTGACACAATCATTCTTAACACTTCTGGACATTGCCCAAAGCTACTGGAAGTTAATGGAACAAAGAAATCCATCCAACACAGCAAAAGAGGCAATGCGAAATAAAAGGCAGAATCTGTCAAAACAGAACAGTCCGTAAAGACGAATTTTAAAGAGGCACCAGACTTGCTCAGATGAAAATTCCCAAATTGAATGAAAGTTGCGTACATATCTTTGGATCACTCCCGTAAATTGGCAGATTTTTCTGAGTTACCTACAGAGAACACTGCCCAAATTCGTGACAGCAAGAAATCTGTTTCTGCGCAGTAATCCAAATCTAGTATTGACTTTACTATTAAAGACTTTACTTGGCACAACAATGCAATAAAATAAAGATAAGGAGAGGTTGCTACAGTAGTAACAACTTCTAAGATTCAAATATAAAACAAAAGTACTGTAGTAAAATAAACACATGGGTTATCTCCCAAGAAGTGCTTTCTTTATAGCCATTAAGATGGGCTCAGCAGTTTTAATGATGCGCTCGCAAGAAATAAGAGTTGAAGAAAAAGAGAGAATCAAGAGGCAAATTCAAAACAAATTTAAGCCTAACATGCTTCCTATGCATAGGAATCTTGTAAATAAACAAATTAATGAAGCATGATGCAACAAGCATAGAAAGATAAAACAAGTGCAACTTAAAGATTTTTAGCATATAGAGAGGTGTTTTAGTAACATGAAAATTTCTACAACCATATTTTCCTCTCTCATAATAATATCCAGTAGCATCATGAGCAAACTCAACAATATAACTATCAAATGAAACATTCTTATCATGAGTCTCATGCATAAAATTATTACTCTCCACATAAGCATAATCAATTTTATTAGTTGTAGTGGGAGCAAATTCAACAAAGTGGCTATCATCAAATATAGGAGGCATATTGTAATCATAATCAAATTTACTCTCCATAGTAGGCGGCACCAAATGACCACTATCATTATAATCATCATAAATAGGAGGCATATCATAATCAACATAAACTTTCTCCTCAATACCCGGAGGGCTAAAGAGATCATTTTCATCAAAACCGACCTCCCCAAGCTTAGAATTTTCTATATCATTATCAACAATGGTGTTCAAAGCGTTCATACTAATATCATTGCTACTAGCATGCAAATAAGGTTCCATAGGTTTTTTAATTTTCGCATTAAACCATTCATGTCTTTACTCAGGAAATAGTACAAAAAGCTCACAGATGTTTTCCATTATGCCTTACTAGTGTAAAACAAGAAACAAAAAGATGCAATTGCAGGATCTAAAGGAAATAGCTTCGAGCACACACACAACGGCGCCAGAAAAGTGCTTTACCTAAGACCGGAGTATGAGTGCCTTTTACCTTACCTCCCCGGCAACGGCGCCAGAAAAGTGCTTGATGTCTACGGGTGCTTCTATTCTTGTAGACAATGTTGGGCCTCCAAGAGCAGAGGTTTGTAGAACAGCAGCAAGTTTCCCTTAAGTGGATCACCCAAGGTTTATCGAACTCAGGGAGGAAGAGGTCAAAGATATCCCTCTCAAGCAACCCTGCAATCACGATACAAGAAGTCTCTTGTGTCCCCAACACGCCTAATACACTTGTCAAATGTATAGGTGCACTAGTTCGGCGAAGAGATAGTGAAATACAAGTGGTATGAATGTATATGAGCAGTAGTAACGGCGCCGTGAAAAGTGCTTGCTGGCGTGCGATTGATGGTAGTAATATTGCAGGAAGTAAAGATGCAAGTAAAACAAGAAACAAGCGATGATTGCAGTATTTGGAAACAAGGCCTAGGGATCATACTTTCACTAGTGGACACTCTCAACATTGATCACATAAATAAATAAGTTCTCTTCCTTTGTGCTACATATACTCTTGTTTGATAATGAACACCATTCGTTGTGTAGGGCTACAAGAGCACCTCAATGCCGGAGTTAACAAGCTCCACAACATTCGGCATTCATATTTAAGTAACCTTTAGAGCATAATAGATCTTTGCAATTTAAACCGAGTACTAACATAGCATGCACACTCGTCACCATCACACTACGAAGGGGGAATAAATCACATCAATACTATCATAGTAATAATTAACTCCATAACCTACAAGAGATTATGATCATAGCCTACGCCAAGTACTACACGATGCACACACTCGTCACCATTACACCGTGAAGGAGGAATAGACTACTTTAATAACATCACAAGAGTAGCACATAGACTAATAGTGATACAAAACGCATATGAATCTCAATCATGTAAGGCAGCTCATGAGATCATTGTATTGAAGTACATAGGAGAGAGATTAACCACATAGCTACCGGTACAGCCCTTAGCCTCGAGGGAGAACTACTCCCTCCTCATGGGAGACAAGCAGCGTTGATGAAGATGGCGGTGGTGTCGATGGAGATGCCTTCCGGGGCACTTCCCCGTCCCGGCGGCGTGTCGGAACGGAGACTCCTGTCCCCCGGATCTTGGCTTCGCGATGGCGGCGGCTGCGGAAGGTTTCTCGTACCGTGGCTTTTCCGTCTCGAGGTTTTAGGTCGAGGAGGCTTAAATAGGCGAAGAGGCGGAGTCGGAAGGCTGACGAGGCGGTGACACAATAGGGGGGCGCGGCCCAGGCCCTGACCGCGCCACCCTGTCATCTGGTGGCCCTCCTCTGCTGGCTCTCGGGTGTTCTGGAAGCTTCTTGGAAAAATAGGATGCTGGGCATTGATTTCGTCCAATTCCGATAATATTTCCTTACTAGGATTTCTGAAACCAAAAACAGCAGAAAACAGGACTGGCACTTCGGCATCTCGTCAATAGGTTAGTTCCGGAAAACGCATAAATATGACATATAATGTGTATAAAACATGTGAGTATCATCATAAAAGTAGCATGGAACATAAGAAATTATAGATACGTTTGGGACGTATCAGTCTTCAGTACCTCATACTGACGCGCCCCGATCTCTCCTACGCTGTTCGGCAGGCCTGCCTTCACATGCATGCTCCGCGCACGTCTCACTTGGCTCTCGTGAAACGTGTTCTGCGGTATGTTCGGGGTACACTGGAGTTTGGCCTCCAGCTCCACGCCTCCTCGTCGACCGCCCTTGTGGCCTACTCCGACGCCGACTGGGCAGGTTGTCCGGACTCGCGCCGCTCCACCTCCGGTTACTGCGTCTACTTCGGTGATAGTCTCATCTCTTGGTCCTCCAAGCGACAGACCACTGTGTCCCGTTCCTCTGCAGAGGTTGAGTACCGCGCTGTCGCCCACGCCGTCGCCGAGTTCTGTTGGCTCCGCCAGTTGCTCCAGGAACTTCATCCCCCCTGAGCTCTGCCACGGTTGTCTACTGTGACAACGTCTCCGCCATCTACATGTCCTCGAATCTGGTACAACATAAACGTACCAAGCACATCGAGATAGACATCCACTTCGTCCGCGAGAAGGTGTCCTTGGGAGAGGTCCGTGTTCTACATGTTCCGTCCTCCCACCGGTTCGCGGATGTCATGACGAAGGGATTACCGAGTCAGCTCTTCCTCGACTTTCGGTCTAGTCTCAACGTCCGAGAACCTTCCGCTGGGACTGCGGGGGGTGTTAGATTGCACATATTGTATTTACATTAGGACTGTATTGTATAATTGTAACCAAACCCTAGGCCTCTGGCCTATTATATAAACACCGGAACCCCACGTTATTATACGTGTGAGGCTTCCCCCAAAACCCTTCTACATTTTGCTAATCTAAATTATTTGTTTGGAATGCTCATTTGTTTGACATGTTGAGAATTATTTGTTTGCAATGCAGTAAGAGCATCTCCAGCCGCGTCCCCCAAAGCGTCCCCCAAACCGCGCCGGATTGAGCGTTTGGGGGACGTGTTTTGTTCGTGCCGCCTTTGGGGGACGTCGCTCCCCAGCCGCGTCCCCCAAACGCCTCCCCCAAACATTTAAAATACTTTTTTTGGCTTTTTTATTTCAATTTCCACAAACTAATACATAATTTGGAACGTGGTTTACACGAAAACACAGTTAGGCACATGGTTTTCCACAAACTAATACATAGTTTGAACCGTCGTGGACACAAATATAAAATTTTGCAAAGAAACTAAACCTAACTAGGCCGTGCATCGAAGGTTTCCTGTGTTCGCTGTTAAGAAAGAACACTCGAGGGCACACCCAGTCACCTAAACCTGGAAAATCCAGCGGGAGGATGGTGCCCTTGTTGGTTCTACCGATGAGGCGAACATCCGAAATCTCCGTGCACGTGTTCGCTGCGAAGAAAGAACACTCGGCCGTCCTCCTCGTCGGTGCTCGTCGCCGTGGTAGTCCCGGCGGCACCGCGTCTCGTCGAAGACCTTGACGCTCATGTCCCTGTCGCCGAAGTAGGAGAACATGAGGATGAAGCCGGCTTGGAGGCTGTGGTGCCGCGCGAACTTCTCCCAGCCGATGTTGAGGTACATCTTGCCGCGTGCGTCGTAGATCACGTCGACGATCCACCGGTAGTAGCCGCACGCAGCCTCCCGCAGATGCATCGTGCGCGGGCGATCGTCGCCAGCGGCGTAGTCGGCGAAGGAGTCCGGCAGCCTCTGGATGCCGCGCGGGTCGCCCTTGAGGACGAGGACGAACTCGAACCGCACGTCCGGCTCCACGTCCATCTCCGACGATGATGAAGCCGGCGGCGTGGAAGGCGACGACGAGCGTTCAGCTCTGCCGCGGCCACGACCACGACCACGACCACGGCCGTGAGGTCGGCCTCCGCCTCTACCGGACATAGCGTCGAGTCTTGTTGAGATGGTGGCGGCTAGGGTTTGGGAGAGAGGCGCTAGGGTTTGTGTGTGAGAGGGACGATGAGAGGCGGCCCTTGTATAGGCCGGAGGGAGGCGGAGGAGCGGTTGACATAGGCATCCCAAATGGGCCTGCCTAATATAGTACCCGGGGTTTATTGAAGGCCCACTACCCGAAGAATAAGAAGACTCGACAGCCCAAGATGTATTTAAGGAAAAGATAGAGTTGTAATAGGAAGTGTTATTTGTAAATCCGGCGGGATGAGTTAGAAACCGTCCCGGACTCCGTAATCCTTGTATAGCACGAATCCCTCGGCTCCACCTATATAAAGGGGGGTCGAGGGACGAGAGGATCATCGAATCATTGTTTGCAAACCCTAGTTTTCATATTCGTCGAGTACTTTTCGGCTGAAACCTTCGAGATCTACTTGCCCTCTACTTCTAACTAAACCCTAGCCTATAATCCATAGGCATTGACAAGTTAATCCCTTGTCAATTGGCGCCGTCTCGTGGGAATTAGAGGCGTAAGGATCTGATCTCGATGGCACGTTCAAGATCTTCGACATCGTCAACCGGGAGCAACACTATGGATCGAGGTAAACGGATCGCTACCGGTCCTGTTGATTTTGTTCCTCACCCACCCTCCCGTTTGGATGCATATGCGTATCTGGCGGAGCCCTTGGAGATGACGTTCGGAAGGTTCCACTTTCGCGTCAAGAAAGAAGGATCGTATCGTGTCGAAATTCCGATTTCGTCGGGATCGTCGGCGGTCGATTCTGAATTTTCAAGCTATGCATCATCAACCGAGTCGAAGAAGAAACTTCGGCAACACGCTACGTCAGCACCGGAGCAAGAGAGAAACTCGCCAAGATCTTCGAGCAACGCATCGTCCGGGTCATCCGCGGACTCATATATAAGCGATGGCTCAAGCGATGTCGACAGATTACGACTTCGTCGACAAATCTCTCACAGTGGGCAAGGTCTTCATCAATCTCAACAATGATGTCACCGAACCCAACATAGATCTGAGTACAAAATATCATCGGATTTATGCTATCGAAGATCAAGAGGAAACATCGGAGGCTTTCGATCAATTGGGAAATCCTTTTGTCGATCCCTCGGATCTAAGGAGAGGTATGGGCACTAAATATGTCGGGCCCACACCACGCGTCGAGTCCAACTTCCACAGGCAGCCTGGGATAGAGCGGCAAAAGCCATAGATGGTTCGGAACCAATGACGACAACAGCTACAGCTCAAGAACCGCAAGCTTATCAATATATGCTCGCACGAACCGCCCGAGAAATAGAAAAACGAGACGACTGAGCTAAACAGGAGAAAGGAGGCAGCTTCGCATCCAGCGAGGAGAAGGGCGGATCTAAGTGGACAATCTAGAGTTTCGGGTGATAGCCACGGGGAGGCTCGGAACGAGAGGAAGATCAAGGCTACAACACATACCCGAAGCGGACGAGAGAGTACTTGGTTCAAAACCTCGACATGTCCTTTATGTCGATAGATACAAGAGGAAATATTATCCCTAGGACACCGGAAGCTGGGTATATGGCGACACAAGCTTACAACCTCGCATCCAAGCCACCCCCAGGAGATCCAAGGGAAACATTATACAACATGGCATTGGCAGGAGTTGGAGCTATGGGGACAGCGTTCGTAGCAACGCCTCCCGAAGGAGCAGACAAGGCAAAATAGTCCACGACCTGCAAGCAGTAACGGCGGCAGCTCCGGAAGGACCAAGTGGAGCAAGAGACACAGGAGTACAAGCAAGGGTCGACAGAGCAAGGCAAAGCGAGAAGAGATCATCGGCAGTCCCCGGAGCTTAATGACGAGGATATGTGTGGTCTACCTTGTTTCACGAGAAGAGTCCGAAAAACTCGAGTCCCCTCGGGATTCAAGTTACCCGATCACTTCAAAAAGTTCGACGGCCCGCAAGACCCGGAGGATCGGCTAATTGATTACCTCGAGACGGTAAAGCTAACTCGGAGGAACTAGAGCAACAGCCATGCAAAGTATTCAGGTGCACCTAAGTGGAGCCGCACGATCTTGGATCAAAAAACTTCCGCCGGGATCCATCGACAACTGGGAAAGTTTCGAGGACGTTTTCGTCAAAAACTTCGGATCCACATGCAAAAAGCCTGCATCGTTGGAAGAGCTGAGGGCGTGTCGACAAAAGCCGGATGAGTCAATGAGAAAATACATCCAAAGGTGGAACATCATAAAAAACTCGGCGAGAAAATATATCCGACGAGAGAGCAATAGATGCGTTTGTCGCAGGAATCGGGCGCGGAGATTTTGTCGAGGACTTGGGAAGGACCAATCCAAAAACAAGTATCCGCGTTGATGGAGATAGCAAATAGATGGGCGGACGGAGAGGACGCTGTCCACAATAAACGACACGAGTCGCCGGAGGAGGACCGTAGTCGAAATTATCAGACGAGGCGACGATTTCCTCGGCAGTATCCGAATTACGACGCCCCGGGGCAAATTTCGGCAGGATTTCGGTCAAATACAGGAGCAAGCAACAGAGATGATTATCAGAGAAGCAATGAGCAGCGAGGCGATAATAGGGACGACTCCCGTAACGAGGCAAAATAGTGGGCCAAGGTTTCCACGACCTTTTATGTCTCCCGAAGAAATGCTGAACGGACCGTGCCGGATGCATTTTTTCCTCGATAGCAATGGGAAAAGACAAGTCGAGACACCTGCAGAAAGATTGTCGAAATTTCCAAGCAATGTTCGGATGTGCGGAAAACGCTCACGCACGAGCAGCACGAGAGAAACCCTCGGGAGCCTAGGAGCGAAATTCATCTACCGCCACCTCCCGCGATTACGGAAGGCAATCAACACCAGCTCGGAATAGCGGCAGCACCAAGCACCACCACCCTATGTTGATCCTAACTCCAACGGAGCAGGTGTCGATGATTCGGAAGGGAAGGCCATCCAATAGAGCTCAAAAAGTAATCTCGCGACAGGTGTTCATGGCGGAGAAAATGCCTCCACCAACAGCTTGAGTACCTCAATTGGTCGGGACAAGACATCGGCTTCACCATAGCGGACCACCCGCAGCAAGTTCCTCGACCAGGGCGGTCAGCACTCATTCTCGCCAGCAGTTATCGCAGGATTTGACGTTTCTCGAGTATTCATAGATGGTGGCAAGCAGCTTAAACCTCATGTATGCGGATACATTGAGGAAGATGAACATATCCTTAGCAAACCCGAAGCCAACGGACACAAGGTTCCACGGCATCACACCGGAGAAACCAAGTTACCCATTGGGGAAGATCAACCTCGACGTTCGGTTTGGAACCCGAGAAAATTATAGAATCGAGAAGCCGGAGTTCGAAGTCGTGGATTTCCCATCGAAGTACCACGCTTTGTTGGGACGACCAGCATACGCTAGATTTATGGCAGTACCACACTATACATACCTGTTATGGAGATTGCCTGGACCCAAGGGACCAATCACGGTCAAAGGGAGTTTTGCTTTAGCTGATAAGTGCGACAAGGATTTCCATCGATTGTCAGAAACCTTCGGGATGCAAGCGGAATACTTGGCGTCGAAGAGCATGACTGATTACGACGTATTGCCAGACGTCGGAAGGCCAAACAAGGAATCAACTTTCAACACAGAGAAAAATTCTAAGGAGGTGCGGATTCACCCGACGGATCCAAAAAAGACGACATCCATTGCAAACAACATGGATATCGCATAGGAAAGCGCGCTCGTCGAGTTCCTCCGTGAGAACTGGAAAATCTTCGCATGGTGTCCAGCCGACATGCCCGGAGTACCCAGGGAACTTGCCGAGCACCACCTAAACTTGGATCCAACAGCGAAACCAAGCAGACAACCTTTGCGGCGCTTTTCGTAACCAAACCGCAAATCCATGCTATCGAAATAAATCGACTAGAGGAAGCTGGTTTTATCGGAGAGATATCTACGAAGCCACATGGGTAGCTAACCCGGTGATGGTGCCAAAGAAAAACACGACGAGTCCTTCGCATGTGCGTCGACTTCACGTGTCTCAACAAACATTGCCCTAAGGATCACTTTCCCCTCCCAAGGATCGATCAAATTATCGACTCCACGGCAGGTTGTGAACGTCTTTCCTTTTTGGATGCATACTCTGGTTATAACCAGATCAGACTAAAAGAAGATGATGAAGCCAAGACAACGTTTATTACACCTTACGGCGTGTTTTGCTACAAGACAATGCCCTTCGGTCTAAAAAATGCGGGAGCAACATATCAGAGGATGATGCAGAAGTGTTTAGCAACACGGATTGGGAAAAACGTGCAAGTATACATCGATGATGTCGTCATAACATCAAAAAAGGGGGCAACGCTGATCGAGGATCTCAAAGAAACTTTTGACAACCTCGACAAATTCTGCCTCAAGCCGAACCCGACGAAGTGTTCTTTTGGGGTCCCAGCGAGGAGAACTTCGGGATTTCTAGTTTCAGCAAGAGGGATTGAAGCAAATCCCGACAAAATACAAGCCATAGTAACAATGAGGAAGCCAACGAAGTTAAAAGAAATACAGCAGCCTAATCGGGCGAGTCGCAGCTCCGAGCAGATTCGTCGCCGGGTTAGGAGAAAAAGCACTACCATTTTATGCGCTGATAAAGCAAGGAGATAAATTCCAGTGGAACGAAGAAGCCGATCGAGCTTTCGAAGATCTAAAGCGAAAAATATCGACACCACCAATCTTAGTGGCTCCTAAGGAAAAGGAACCTCTCCTGCTGTATATTGCAGCCACGCCCCAAGTGGTTAGCACGGTGTTAGTTGTCGAAAGAGAAGAAGAAGGGAAAATCCATGGAGTGCAGCGACCGAGTATACTTCGTGAGCGAAGTCTTGTCGCCCTCGAAACAGAGGTACCCTCGGTACCAAAAGCTAGCATATGGAGTGTTCACGACAAGCACGAAAATTGCGCCACTATTTTTCGGCACACCCGATCATAGTGGTCAATGAAGCTCCTTTGTCAAATATACTCGAACAACCCGGAAGCTACGGGTCGTGTCTCCCTTTGGGGAATAGAACTTTCCCCTCGGGACATCACGTATGAAAAAAGAAAAGCAATAAAGTCGCAAATACTACCGGACTTCATCGCAGAGTGGATGGAGTTGCAAAATACAGGACCCCCACATTTATCGAGAACCTGGACTATGAACTTCGATGGGTCCAAGAGGCTAGAAGGGGCTGGCGCAGAGTAGTACTCATATCACCCGAAGGCGACAAGTTGAAGTACATCCTTCGTATGACGTTCCCCAACGCATCTAACAATGAAGCGGAATATGAGGCTCTCATACACGGGATGAAGATGGCGAAAGCCCGCGGAGCAACTCGACTAAAAATCTTTGGCGACTCACAGCTTGGTAGCTCAGCAAGTTATGAACCAATGTGACGCAGATCAATGATAGCATGATGGCATACAAGGAGGTGTACAATGAGCTCGAGAAATTGTTCGATGGATGCGAAGTAAAACATATTAGCGAGATTGAGCAACGACGAAGCCGACGTTCTTGCAAACATCGGGTCGCAGGTGCCTTGCGGTCCCACCAGGTGTATTTTGGGAGGAGATAACGAGAGAGATCCACCGAGACGACAAAATCAAAAAAGAAGGAGAAGAAACCCTCGGGGGCTATCAAGGAGAAGCAAGAGGAAGAAGAAGAAGAGCAAGACCTGGTCCTAGTAATACGGATACCATGGATGCAGCCATACATATCATATATCCTCGGGAAAGAAATACCGGATGACCCAGCTTGAGGCAAGGCGAGTAATCCGACGCTCCAAAGCTTTCACGGTGGTTAAGGGAGAATTATATAAGCGAAGTATTTCAGGCGTCTTGCAAAGGTGCGTTACACCCGAAGAAGGAAGAATAATTCTAAAGGACGTACATGAAGGAATATGTGGCCACCACGCAAGTAGTCGAGCTATCGCAGCCAAGGTTTTTCGGGCAGGATTCTACCGGTTGACAGCAATAGAGGACGCTAAGGACATAGTACGAACTTGCGACGCGTGTCAAAGGTTTGCCGCAAAACCTCACTCTCCAGCAAGCAGAGCTAGCACCAATACCTTTGTCATGGCCCTTTGCACAATGGGGACTCGACATGGTTGGCAAGTTACACAAATCGTCGCCAGGAGGAAAGGAATACATGCTAGTAGCTGTCGACAAATTCACAAAGTGGATAGAAGCGAAGCCGATAAATTCACCGGACGGAGCATCTGCAGTAAAATTCATAAAAGACCTCGTCTTCGGGTTTGGAGTGCCCCACAAGCATCGTCACGGACAACGGCAAGCAACTTCACGTCCAATGAATTCAAAGACTATTGCGAAGAGGTAGGTATCAAGCTGAACTTTGCATCAGCTTGCACATCCTCAAACCAATGGGCAAGTCGAGAAAGCCAATGGCATCATCTGCAATGGCATCAAGAAGCGCTTGTTAGGACCACTAGAAAAAGCTCGACATACCTGGCCTGAAGAACTACCAAGTGTGTTGTGGAGCATCCGAACAACTCCAAATACAACGACACAGAAACTCCGTTTTTTCCGGTACATGGAGCAGAAGCAGTACTACCAATCGAGATAGAGCACAACTCTCCACGTGTCGCGGAGTATGACGAAGAAACGTCGAGAAAAGCATTAGAAGATGATGTGGACGCACTTGATGAAGCTCGAGATGAAGTATTGTCTCGAGTAACCAAATATCAACAGGACTTGAAGAATTACCACAGTCGACGTTTGCGGCCAAGATCTTTTCAGGTGGGCGACCTAGTTCTTCGGCTCACGCAAAAAAGTCATGAAAAACTCGAGTCACCGTGGCTCGGCCCTTACATCGTCACGGAAGTAATCGGAGGAGGAGCATACAGGATAAAGGACAAGAAGACAGGGGTGGAGGAGCCAAACCCCGGAACGTGGCGCAACTCAGGCGATTCTACGCCTAGAGTCGAAATATAGTCCTTGTAAAACTTCAATGTACTGAAACGCCCGCGAGTTTTCAGACGCACTCTTTTCCTTTTTCGGGGCACCGAGTGGGGCCGGAGAAGGTTTTTAATGAGGCGGGCTCGCGGTGCTGCAATATAATAAAGATAGTGGCTATATCACCTTTTTCTTTGTCAACGCGACCAAAGTCATCGCTCCGACGAATTTCAATATAGTTCATCGATAAAAGAAGAAAAAAAAAATCTTGCCTTGGTATTCAAATACCTCGTGAGTCAATAAAAATACAAAATAGTACTCAGTAAAAGCTCGGGGGCTCATATTTGCCTTCAATATATAAATGCCTTGGTCCACAACCTCGCAAATATACAAATATAGTAAAAAGTCACCGAAACACTCGGGGCTAGGCAAACATAAGAATATAATGGTTGCTTTACAATATAGTCATGGACTACAAAGAAGAAATTTCTACAAGAAGCAAATAACTAGTCTTGATTCAAGTATGTCATCAAGAGTAACTCGTTCTCTTCAGGAGCAGCACCAAGAAAGTCGGCATAATGGCCATCGGCAAAAAAGTCGGCATCCATCCGAAGAAGGTCCTCAATCATTTCTTCGGCTATAGGTGTAACCTTCGTGTTAATCCTATCAACACCAACTCTCCGGCGTTTTACCTTTTGATGAACCCTCTCGACAACTTGGGCAAGGTCAAGCTTTGAGTGACGGATCCGGAGCATGATAAGAGCAAATCTGGCACCAGCTACCAGTTGTGCTTTGACAAAATCATGGATACCGCGAGCATCCTTGAACCTCTCCATCAATTCAGGAAGAGTTTTTGGTGGGACATTCCGAGGAAACATGGAGTTGTAAACCATAGATAAGGTTTTGGTACAGAAGTGAAGGAAATCACGGGTTTGAGAGGTACGATCCTGAAATCTGGTAATTTGGCGGGTCCTCTCCGGAGTGGCCCAAAACAAAGAACCATGGTCCAAGGAAAGATTGACAAGGAGGTTTGTCCTAGTGTTTACCCTCTCTTCCTCGAGCAAGCAGATCAATAAAGGCACCTATCAACACAACGAAGGGACAACCTTTAGGAGACAATAGCATGAAGATGAAAGATATCACAAGACGAGACAAACATACCCGATATATCTGCACTGGCCTCATTCATTAACTCGAGCATGAAATTTTCTCGAGTGACCGCTTTTTCAGCTTCAGAAACAAGCAATCTCCTTAGCAGCCACAGCCTCGCGGGCTTGCCGAAGGGCAACTTTTTCGGCTTCGGATGATTTACGAGATCGCTCCATCATCGCAAGTGTTTGCTTTTTCGCATATCGAAGTTGTTGTCGAAGATCATTCAATTCTTGCGACAAGGTATCATCGACAGTGCAGTATCAATAACGGTTCTCTCGCGCGGGAAGAAGGCGAAGCATTGGAAGGAGTAGAAATTGGAGTATAGTTATCAAATATCAACTGAAATTTAAAACAGAACAACATTAAAAAACGAGCAAAGATAGAGTTCTTCATTAATCTCTCGAGAATAATTACAAGGGCACTACAGATGGAGCTAGGGAAATACGTGTCGCCAAAAGACTACTTTGGCGACAAGAGCAAAAGAAGCAAAAGAAAAACAGAGGCATGCAACTAGACCTCCGGCCTTGACGAACTAGGAGTCGACGTTGGCGGGATCCCGAGATACGCCAAGATTTTCTTCGTATTGGGCTTGGCCGCCTTCATCGCTGACTTCCACCTCGACCGTTCTATCAGATCGGTGTCGCCAACCTTCGTCCGGCCGAGAGTCCGTCGACCGTCGGCAACCGTGAGCAACGAGTATTTTCAACGGCTACCTTCATGTTCTCATGGCGCAGCTTCAGCCCAAGATCTTCCGATGTATTGAACATCTTGGCGAGGTCAAGGAAAGTCGAAGGTTCCTCTTTCTTCGGGAAGAAGTAGGGGAACAACGCCGACAAAGCCCCACTGGCATTGGCCACGCCTTCACGAATTTCGCGTCCATGGGACTCTAGAAGAGAAAGTGCGTCAAGAAGAGGGTCATTGACAGGCTTTTCCAGGTCAAAATCTTGGTTGGTTTGGGCTGCCACACAAGAAAGAACATTAGTCAAAAACCAAGAAACAAGAAGTACAAACAAAATAGAAGGGACAAGTGATATTACTCAGTGTACGTCGACTTTGCGAATTCGGACGCTTGATGATCCCTTGTTCTCGTGCAACTCCGTGCAGATTTTTGCTCATGCAAGGCAGATTCAAGCATCTTTGAGCCTTTGCTGCAATTCTTCGACACTAGCAGCCTTTGCTTTGGCATCATCGCTTCAGCTCGGCTTCGCTAGCAAGCAAGCTCAGCTTTCTTGCGAGCCGTTTCACTTTTCTCAAGATTCCGAGAAAGTATCTCAAGCACGTTGGTTAGCTTCCGCAAGTTTTTCCGTTGAGAAAGGAAAAGGAAGAGAAGAAAGATCAAAAATAGCGACAAGCGAGCAGGAGTAAAAAACCAAGGAAAAACAGCAAGTATAAAAGTCGTCACCTTCGGCTCGTCGGCATACTCGCGGTACCCAATAAATTGGGACCCAATGCGGATAAGATCCTTGATCATAGGCTGTCAAAGAAGAAGGAAAGAAGGGGAAAAATTTCGGCATTACACAAAGTAAAGGTCCACAAAAGCAAAATAGAGGAAATATAGATCTCGATAAACTTACATCATCCAAGAGCTGCGAGGAAGAACCGCCCAATTGAGGAGGAGGCTCAACGATCATTTCAACCCTTGCCCTTTTTGGCGAAGGGACAAGGGGGCTCGATGGTGGAGTAGTAGTGACGACGTTTTGTTGGGGAGGCGATGTTTCATCTCCTTCAACTAACGTGTCCGAAACAAGCACAAGCACGTGACGTGCCGGTCCGAGGAGCTACGTCAGTAACTGGTACTTCTTCCTCATCACTAGTAAAAAAAATCGACAGTACAAAAAGCAAGACAGAGTTAAATCTTTCGAGTACATCAAAAAGAGGAGGAGAGATAAAATTGACTTACGAGCTGATGAGGGACTCAAAATAAGGATCATAAGCTGCCTTCGGATCGGAGGAACAACTTCTTCAGCCTTAGAAATGCCGTAATCCTCGACTTCAGTCCTTTTCCTTTTGTTCTTCGGAGAAACAAGCAGGAGGAAGGGATTCAGTCGATTCACTAGCTTCGGACTCAACCTCTCTCTCATGAGAAGCCGCAGATTTGTGAGAACCCGCGACTTCACTTTCGAGTGACGAAGAGCCTTGAGTATCGTCGGCAACGACGGTCATTTCTTCGACTTCTCCACCCTCAGGAAGAGGAGGAAGGGAAGTTATACTAGGATGGTCCTGAAAAAATAAGAAACCAAAGAAAACGTAAAGAGATGACAATACAATGAGATGCAGGGAAAAAAGGCGCAACAAGATAAAAACGCGGAAAGACAAAATACCTTGGGGAGTGGATTGGTGGAGCTGTATGGTTCCACGCGACAAGAAGAAGGAACTGGATCTTTGCCCGTGCGAGAAAGTCTTCGAACCAACTTCTCCAAGTCCTTGGTGGAAAGGTTACCGGAGATTCCGTTGGCGTCATTTTCACCGCAGTACGTCCAAAGGGGATTTTTGCGAGCCTCGAAGAGGCTGCACTCTAATCCTAAGGAAGTAAGCAAGTGATTTGAACACCAGATAGCTCCTCGCCTCGAGTATTTTGAAGCTGGCGAATGCGAGACATGAGCGCCTCTGTCGCCTTTTTCTCTTCCTCAGAAGCTTCGGCATCCCAGGAGCGACGGCGCTGAATTTTGGCACTCCCGTCGAAGGGAATTATGTTGTGCTCAACGGAGTTGGCGCTTTCTTCGTGAATGTAAAGCCACTTCTTGCGCCATCCTTGGACAGAATCAGGAAACTTGACGTCGAAATAATCGACATCGATACGAATACAGATAACAACGCCACCTATGTTATAAGTGACGTTGTGGGAGCCATTGCGGCGGAGGCGGAAGATGCGTTTCCAAAGAGCCCAATTAGGAGCGACTCCAAGAAAGCATTCGCAAAGGGTGATAAAAATAGAAATGTGAAGGATGGAATTGGGGGTCGGATGATGCAGTTGAATCCCATAGACAAAGAGAAGACCGCGGAGGAAATCATGGATTGGGGTAGAGAGGCCGCGGATAAGATGATCAACGAAACTAACCCGATACTCCATTGGAGGCTTGGGATAGCTTTCTTCACCGGGAAAGCGGATGGCGCCTTCCTTCTTCATCGGGCCAAGCCTTTTCATCAGAGTTGGCGTCTTGGTTGGAGATCTTGGATCTCTCCCACTCAAGATCTTCGGCGGCCATCGCGGACTCGGAGTGCTCGTGGCGGGTCAAACGCGCACGCGGCGGCATCCACGGAAGCGGATTGAGCAATGTATGCGAGAGCGGGAAATCGGCGAAGATTGGGCGCAGAGGAAGATTTGCGAAGAGGAACGAGTGAGCGGCGCAAGCGAGGGGATGAACGGAGGTTGAAGACAGGTTTATATAAGAATTGGGTGAAGCAAGTGTACCGTTGGATGAGGAAATCGTGTGGTGAGAATTGATTTTCCGGTTACAAGGGCAAAAAAGTATTTTTACTCGGGATAGGCGTTACCGCACAAGCACCGTAAAAAGCGGAGGACGTGTGTCCCCCACTTGCACGACGTGTCAACATGGTGGGAACGATGGACCCACAAAGCAGAAAAAATATCGACCGAGTGATAGAATTGAAGAAAATTTGACAAGGGAAAATATGTCGACAAGAGAAAGGAGAATGGCGACAGGATAAGTTATTTGAATGCATCGGGAGCCTTTGGTCAGAAACAAGTTTTTGCCCAAATGCTCGGGGGCTACTTCGAAAAAAGAAAAATTTCGACAATGGCAAATATAGAAAATGTTGAGCCTACAGTCAAGCACAAGTTCTTGGCTGTAGCCTCGGGGGCTACTCCCATCGGGAACGCTGTTCGCGTGCCCGATGAAATTAACAAAGGAAAAAAAGAACAAGCAAGAGAGTATATTTCGAGTTATCATTAACTCTCCATATACTCCCATCGGGAAAGCAATATAAGTCATATTTGACTCAATAAAATGTGCCATTCCAACAGCCGGAAAAGCACTCGACAATATATTCTCGGAACGCCGAAGTTGCGATCAATTTCTGAATGCCGCAAAATTGCGAAGGTAAGACCCCGGACCTATTCCGCCGGGCGTAGCATCGCCGAAGACTGCGCTCTGCTACTTTTATCCGTATCAACGGATACGAAGAAAAATCCTAACGGACGCGTTAGGTACTCGATAAATTTAACGGGGACTCGACAGAATGGTAAGACCTTAAGCGGCGCCTGTCGAAGTTTACACCAGTATCCCGAAATCATGTCCGGGGACGTGATTTTGAAGTAGGTTTTTGCGGATTGCCACTAGAGCAGTTAACTAGTACCTGATCCGTCAGATGAACTAGCCCCAACTACCAATATCCCTGTACAATATAGAATTTTATGAGAAAAAGTATAAAAGTTAAAAGCTTTCGAATAAAAATAGACAAGTGGAGATTTTCCCCGATTCTACGATTCAAGCAAAATCTCGGGGCTACCGACATAGGCATCCCAAATGGGCCTGCCTAATATAGTACCCGGGGTTTATTGAAGGCCCACTACCCGAAGAATAAGAAGACTCGACAGCCCAAGATGTATTTAAGGAAAAGATAGAGTTGTAATAGGAAGTGTTATTTGTAAATCCGGCGGGATGAGTTAGAAACCGTCCCGGACTCCGTAATCCTTGTATAGCACGAATCCCTCGGCTCCACCTATATAAAGGGGGGTCGAGGGACGAGAGGATCATCGAATCATTGTTTGCAAACCCTAGTTTTCATATTCGTCGAGTACTTTTCGGCTGAAACCTTCGAGATCTACTTGCCCTCTACTTCTAACTAAACCCTAGCCTATAATCCATAGGCATTGACAAGTTAATCCCTTGTCAGCGGTGGCGCGCATTAACACCGGCACGCGGAGCTAGGCGCGACGGGACGCGTCGTCGCTTCGCTGCGGGAACCGCACCGTCGGCTGCGTCGCCGCGGGAACCGCACCGCCAATAACTTCCATCGCGAGGTAGGCGACGGTTAGGTTAAAAATTTATTGTGCCGCTGACAAGTCGGCCCCGCCACTCCCCGTCTCGCTTTTCGTTGTGTCCGGCGTCCCCGATGCGTCCCCTGTGGGACGGGGACGGGCTCGGAGCGCCGGACACCGTATCGGGGCGCGCCGGACAAAAATGAGCTTTGGGGGACGCGGCTGGAACGGTTTTTTTGTCCGGCGCGCCCCAAATCCCTTTGGGGGACGCTTTGGGAGACGCGGCTGGAGATGCCCTTAGGACTAAAGGCATGTACAACGGGAACGCTTATGCCGAGCGCTAGGATGATAATCCCGGACGTTATGGTTGATTCCGTCCCGATCCCAGCAATTACCTAGATGTCGACAAAGTTAGCAGCCGAGCGCTTGAGTTTTTTTCTTTCTCACGGAACGCAATTTGCCCAGCGATGAGAGCGAATTAAGCGCCTCAACTAGCATCCCCCGTTGGACTCCTGGACTCCTAAGTTAATTTTGTATCCAATTAAATTTCTTCTGGCTATTCAAGCGTCTACACAAGAGTCTAGCATTGTACATTCCCTAAGTGGATGATTAATTTGCTTAGGGCATGTACAATGGTAGAGAAGGCATGCCTTCCCTTACCCCGCCACATCAGCTAGAGAAGGCGTTAGATATAAGTCATACAATGCATTATCTCTTACAGCCATCTCTAGCAATTAATATGAATAATTAAATTTTGGTAGGAAATTTGTTGCTAAGGGAAGACATATATGATACAATGGAGAAAATAGTCTTCCCTTATTTCCTAAGAGATGATCCCTTAGCTAAGGGAAGACAACCTTCTCTCTCTTCATTCTCTCTCCTCCAACTAAGCAAAAATCTGACGTGGCATCTCTAAGGGAAGGCTGACATCACCCCATTGTACATGCCCTGCTTCTTATTTTGTGGTGGCCCATCCCGCCCCATGGTTTGTTTCAGCCACCACCAATTAAAATGAGAGAAGGTACCAGATTTGTTAAGCGCCCAGACCCCCCACATCCGGCGAATCCACAAGAATAACAGAACATAAGGAACAGAGATTTGGTGCACATGAGCACCAGTGATCTCACTTCGATAAAATTTAATTAAAAATCATATTTCTAAGCTTCACAAAAATCTGAAAATAAATCATGATATGGTCGGTATTGTATCCCATAATCGCGTAAATTTTCAATTGAAAATAATGTGTATTTTAGGCTGCACAAAAATAACAAATGCATAGATCTGAGTATAGTGATTCAAATCTACAAAAAGAAAACAGATTTTGTCATTTTTGTATAGGTCAAAAAACAAAACATTTGAAATTGAGATTTTGTAGGTTAGTGGGGTACATCATTAGGTACTTTTAGAATTTTGTTACATAATTTTTTAAAACTATAAACATAATTTTCGAATTTTTAATACGGTGAGAGCACTGGTGCCCATGATCCAATATGACTTTTCGGAACATAAGGATTTTTTTCATTTCATCCCATTCGCGCATCTCACGTAGTCCAAAAGAACAATTGATCACTTGTGCCACCGAAGTATTTGGATCATCACAGTGCTGAAAAATAAGTCGGAACCGAATACTCAAAGGCCAGGCACCTCTCCATGACACACATCTTTCCGAAAGGAGGTTTTGTTAGGAGCTTGTTGATTTTGGCATGGACCCAGATCCATGATTGGTTGGTCCTGATATCGGGATCATCTAGACCACAAAGCCAAAACTCCATGCCTGGCTTAGATGTACTATAAGTTACTTCATCTTTTTTCGGAACTCAAAGAAGAAAATGAGGAGGGAGAATATGTGGTGACATTTCAATGCTTTCCATGAACTAAAACCAATTTTATTTCTGAAACTTATAGAGAATCATTTTAATTCGAGGATGTGGGCATTCCTCTTTGTTAACAAACAACAGTCAAGTGAAATAGCATATTTTCCAATCTGAACAATTCAATTCATACATAAGAACACATGCTGACAAGTGAACAACCAACCACAAGTCAAATTTTCTTTCTTTGCTTTTATACTCTTGGTGTGTACAATATAGTAGAGATAAGAAAAGTCTGTAGCTCATACAGCAGAGAGCTTTTCAGACGTTTTTACAAGCTAGTACTGTACATCCTTCAGCCGTCATACACACCACTGTACATTCCATGTATCAATAAATGCAAAAATCCCTGCTTCTGAGGGATGAAAAGAATCAACCAGTCTGTTATCATATTCAGAAGAATTCTCCACAATGATTTTTCCTCTTGCACAGGTATCTCTCTATATGTATCTTCAGATGTTTAGGCTTTCCTTCTCTTCTTTACCTCACTTGACCGAAAATGTACGACTCTTTGACCGGGGAGGCCTCTCCTCATGCTCAGGGTCGTCACTCCTGTTGATGCTGTTCTTGCCCCTCAATGGTGCCGTTTCAGTATTTTCAGATACGCGGTTCTGTCGCTGTCTTCGTTCCTGCAAATCAAATCACTCGAGTGCTCAACTTTTGTGATGGTGCATATGCATGAATTGCAGGTATGCCAACAATGATACTATATGGATGGTATTTTTGTGAATCAAACCTCTTGGGGTATGGCTTCGCTAGAATCCAACATCCGGACGACCTGATCCATCCGCGGTCTCTTCTCAGCATTCAGATCAATACACCGCAGAGCTGTCAAAAGGGCACGTTTGAGCTCCTTTGTTGATGGTCTTCTCTCAAGGTGTGGGTCAACCACTTCGTCAGACCGTCTGTTGGCAACCATCACTTTAAGCCAATCAACCAGGTTTACCTACAGGTGAACAGCAGTGTGTTGGAAATTAAGGGCTCTGAGTTGTATGTTAAGATATGAGATAAAAAAAATAACGAGTAAACAAAGAGATATAGGATCTTAAAAATTACAGAAAGAGTTTACTAGTATTACCTCACTTGGGGGGCGGTCGTAGTCAATTGGATCTCTACCTGTAATAACTTCCAATAAAAGAACCCCAAAGCTGTAAACATCACTCTTTTCATTCAAAAGCCCACTGTTAGCATACTCAGGCGCGACATAGCTGTACAAAAATAGAAAAGTTGTTGAGTAAAACCATATACTAGCATCCACAATTTTTCTCCCAAAATATAATGGGCAAAATTTGGAAAATGCAAAAAGAAAGTGACTCATATATACTGTGGCATGAAAAACTTACCCAAAGGTACCCATAACTCGAGTAGCAATATGACTTTTACCAGCACCAAGCATCTTGGCCAAACCAAAGTCAGATATTTTGGCATTAAACTCATCATCAATCAAGATATTACTGGCCTTGATGTCACGATGCACAACCTTTGGTTCAAGTGCCTCATGTAAGTACGCAAGGCTGCAAGGAAAATGTGGACTTTGTATCAAATTGATGTTGCGAGGGCAGCAAGATGCTAGGTGAAAATAAGAACTAACTAATGACTGAACAGAGCACCACCATGTTACTAAAAACCTAGTATACTTGCAACAAAAAAGCAGTAGTCAACTGTGATATGGTAACAACAAGAATGGCTAAAATTTGTGTGGTCTCAACCCTTCCTTTAATCAGATGTTAGGGGTTACCCTCTAAACTTGCTTCTGTTCACAACAGTATATACATACTGGTGACTAAGCAACATAGTTCAAAAAAACTAAGAATAGTTAAACCCAGATGCCGTCACGACTGATAAAATCTTGGGAGTTGACAATGAATCAATGATGTAGAGTGCATTACTATCCTAAGAAAAGAAACGAGTCTAGTGAAAGAGTTACTCACGCCTTTGCAGTCCCCAAAAGAACTTTCATGCGAGCTAACCATGTGAGAGAGCTGTACTGGGACAATTCTCCGTGGAGCCAACTTTCAAGATTCCCATTGTTAACAAACTCATACACAAGCATCCTGTTTATGCAAACAAATCAAGCAATTCATGCTAAGAACTTATTTGATGCTATAATGATCAAAGCATAACAGCGATGCTATAGACAAAATGGAAGAAGAAAAAATGAACACTTAATCTGACCTCTGGATACCCTCAACACAGTACCCCAAAAGCCGGACCAAATTTTTGTGGCGTACATTACCAATTGCCTCGACTTCCACTCTGAATTCCCTCTCGGCTTGTCCCCTGCACAAAGCCAGGAAATTATTGTAAAAGCTAAAATGAGGCAACATAATAAACTTTCCAGTAAAAAAGTCAACACAATAAACACATGGATGTCCATTTCATCACCCAAATTCTGTTATAGGAAGACTCACAAATTATTAAGGATTTTCTTCACAGCAACTGGGGTGCCATTTGATAATCTTCCACGGTACACAACACCATATCCGCCCTCGCCAATTACGTTATCCTTTGAAAAATGGTCTGTTGCAACATCTAGATCTCTTAGAGTGAACCAATGGCCCCAACCAAGGTAAGAGAACTCGGGTAAGCCTGCTAGTGGCGCAGAATCAGCGGTAGCATGTACTGAAGGCTGATCGCCGACTGAAACAGGTTGAATTCCGTCACAGCCATCAGCATGACAAAAAGAACCTGAAACTTTCTTCTCTTCCATATGCCTCGAATTGTCCTCCTGAGCCAACTGAACTGCATGTTTATCCGTTGATTCAACAGGCCCATTCTCAATGGCGAGTAGAAGCCCATCATGTACAACGAAATCATTGGGTGAAAAATGGTCAGGCACCCTTACTTCTGTGATATCTTTAAATGCAGAAGGTATCTGGGTCATGGGCAGCTCCTTGAATGCCCTACGTGACCGCCTGATCCAGCTCTGGATGGTAAGGCATATAACAAGGATAAGAAGAACACCCAGGAGGGATGCTCCAACAGCTATCCCGATGACAACCCATAGTTTAAGTCCAAAGACGATTGTTTTCTCATGAAGCGATTCTGTTAGCGTGGAGTTTGATGACATCTTGTTATCATCAAGTACCTACATTGAAAGAACAAGAACAAGTTATTCAAAACTGCAAAAACGCACTTCCCCGGACCATAAGAATAAAAGATTGTGTTTTGCATCGTGAATGTGCTGCAATAATAAATAGATTGAATTTGGAGTGGAATACCTAGTAACCAGATGAACAGCATATGGCAAAACAACATTTATCATTATGGTTTGGATAGAGTAAGAGGAGAGAACTCAATGTTTGGTCTGTGCCTCTGTGGACATTTAATATTATCTGTTTCAAGCTGATCCTAGTGTTTGTAGGAAGATAAATACTGGAACTGTTTGCTGATTTAGAAAGTAATGAGAAAGCTACATTGCAACCACCAAGACAAACCCAAGCAAAAGTCTCTATCTTCGCGAGTTCAGTATGCATTTAGAGGGGAGGCAAATGCAAATTAAGTTCTTGCAACAATGTAGCTTAACGAGTAGTAGGAGTATAATTTAAGCAGAAGGGAGCAGAACACAATGACATCTGGCCAAGATCAACTTAAGGTACCTGACCAGCTAACTACCATTCCCATACCTAGAGGTTACTTGCTATTTCAGAATTAAGTATGTCCAATCCAAGAGGGTGCAGGATTAAATAACTAACTAAAGTATGGAAACAGCCTGATGCCATTGGCACTAGAATAAGAAAATCGGTGCTAGCAAACATCAGCCATACGTCCTCGATTATGAACGCCACAGATGTAATATCTAGAGAAACACAAATTTTGGGTTGACGACAACTTAACCTAGAACAGGAGGAATTTGCCCAAGGTTCATGGTACAGCCAAAGCAATTAGGCGCACGCAAGCTAGAACAGATGGGGGGTAGACTACACCTTTGAGCTAGCATCAAATACCAAGAACATCCTAAATGCCACAGGTAAACATAATACAATCTTCTTGACGGGCTGAAATCTGGGCGCCGAAATTGAATCAGCGCGAGCATTGGGATAATGGCAGGGGGTAAGGGGGGAGAGTAGGAAAAGTGGAACTAGAGGATGAGTGAGATCCAAGTACACACTCGCATTCCAAGAACGAAAGGCGAAGGGGAATTGGGGCGGATAGGGTACCTGGGATCCAGCGGAGCAGCAGCAGCAGCGGCAACGGAGGAAGACGACGAGGAAGAGGAATTGCAATGGGGGAATGTATGGGGAGGAAGGGGATTTGGAGATGGAATTGGAAGGTGGTGGCGGCAGGAGAAGGGGAGTTGTCAGCGTGGTTGGTAGTGTGCGAGAATGGAGTAGCGAGTCGGTCAGGCGAGGGAGTGACGCAGAAGAAAGCAGCTGAGCGAAGCGAAGTGAGTGGTAAACGCAAAGTAAAGCACACGCTCCCACCTCGAAACGACGGTACATCTTGCTGCTGCAACCAACGTTCCCAAATAAAATAAATTCTACTAAAATGATTCGAAATGGTGAGCAGCGGAATATTTACCTTTTTGAACCCGATAAGTCAATGCAATTCAGATACTGATGAAACATCATGATCTAAGGTCACACCAAATGGAAAACTAAGGGGCATCTTGGATTGTAGGAATTTCATATGATTTGCCTTTGGATTAATGGAATGGTGTACCCAAATCAATATATATTTATTACGAAAAAGAGACATAATCCCACCAAAATTCATATGGATTCGATTCAAATGTCTCATTCTCTTTCTTAGGCTCAAGCGTGTAGAATCAAGGCATTTTCTTTTGTTTTTCATGTGTTTCATCCAAACGATCATTCCTAAAGTTTTTTTTTGTGTTTTACAATCCTCCATTTTCTCAATGCAAACATGTGAGATTCCTGCATTTTTTCTATTCATGTAGTTCTCTGGGTGATCCAAAGAGGCCCCAACTCATTTTAGCCCTTAGGAAAGGCTCACTTTCTCCTTCAATTCTCTCTCCTCCTTCTCCTTGAGAGTCGCTCTTGTTCACTCACCTCTAACTTCCTCCTTGGTTGAAGTGGAGGAATGCGTTAGGAGATCGGCTTGTCATGTTCATAGTTGGTCTAGGGCTAGGTGTGGTGTGGTGTTGCTTCTAGGGCAAACGACGTCATGCCATTTAGGACCTTTCTTAGACGCTTGCAAGTGGTGGTCGAAGGATGTTGCTCCCCCTCTCGGTATGATTGTTACTAGAGTGGGATCTAGAGGATGCTCTCCTAATAATCCAGCCGGTTTATAGGATCGATGCACCAACTGAAACCTAGATGTCACCTACAGGGGGTGAATATGCAATCTGAAAAAATTACGGTTCTACCTTGAATAGATGTGAATGTAAAGTAGTCCTCTAATTATCAAGTATAAAACCTACTTATGCTAGGCTCAACAATGTGCACCAACAACATATGCTTAACAAAATTCATATGGATTGGATTCATATGCCTCATTCTCATTTTTAGGCTCAAGTGCGTAGGATCAAGGCATCTTTCTTTTGTTTTTCATGTGTTTCATCCAAATGATCATTCCTAAAGCTTTTTTTATGTTTTTCAATAATCCATTTTCCCAATGCAAACTAGTGAGATTCATGCGTTTTTTCTATTCATGTGTTTCTCAACCGTGTTATCCAAAGTGTCCCCAACTCTTTTTAGCCCTTAGGAAAGGCTCGGTTTTCCCTTCAATTCTCTCTCCTCCTCCTTGAGACTCGCTCTTGTACCTCTCACCTCTAAGAAGTCTACGATATTTAGTGCTATATTATCTGGAGACACTCACTTTTATCAAATACTAATGGTGGCCACACCCCCTTTCTGGTGGTAGTCATTGAGGATCTCAAAAACAGAGATCGCAAAATTGTGTCAACAATGACAACACTGCCAAGGAGGATTTAGAGATAAATAATGGAGAAGATTGTCATATTACTCCACACTCTAGATCCAGTAGGTCCCCCTTCACATGGGAGGGATGGAGAGAAACCCAAGTTTTAGAGATCACCAATGGAGGAGAGAGAGAGGTGCTCAAAAGCTTAGGAATCATAAGGGAAGAAGGCCCCTTAAATACCCCCTCCCCCCAAATCCAACTATTACTTAGTTTTTTGTGATGTTCGGAACATCCAGATGGGCTTAAAACTTCTTGGGCACACACGGGTGCCCGAATTCCAACTTTTTGGACTATTTGAGAGGTTGCTCCGAAACTTCCAAGGTCACCAGTACAACAAAAAAACATATCCCGAGTCGAGACACCAACTTTGACAATCTCAGGCTCATTGGAAAGATAAAAACAAGATCTAGCTCTTTGAGTGTACCAAATAACAACAAAGGAGGATAAACTCCAAATATGGAACCAGCAAAACCTCCAACATTCAAAAAATCAACAAGTTTGTAAATTCAAAATATGTTTTTGATGAACTTGAGCTTATATTGAAGATAACAACAAGCTGTAAAATCTCACATGGATAACATAAAACTAAGAATGGATTGCTAGGGATGCAAACGGTGAGCTATCTATGGACAATGTGATCAAGCTAGATACTAACTAGAGATCCCCCTTGATAGTACGATTATTGATATTATAACCCTGTTTTCCAACAACCACATTGAGACCGATAGAAAAGTAAACCTGTCAAGGTCGTACATTTTTACTTGCACATTCCACTTTAGGTAGATGATGATGATCATGCCCGCGTGAAGTTGGAAAACCTTTCTTGATTGTGGTCTCCTGGTGTAGACTTGAAAATTGCTCTCGCATACTCTATTATGAGAAAGCCTCACTTTATATCTTCACATGTCCATTATCACCAAATGTACGACAAGATTCAAGCATATAATCTCTTCAAGATACTCATGAACTTTCACGTGTCAACCTTGATGTATAGCAACACCACTTGATGTCATCATCCCATGGGCTACATGAAATCTTCCTTTTGATGCAATCTCATAGAGAGATACATAATCCTAGATAGAGAAACAAAACAATGTACACATAGATCACATGTTAGTTCACAACACGTAATTGACAATATCTTACCATACCACGAAATCACTTTATCTCACTTAGTTAATCATCTACAACTTGCTCTAATCTTTTTCACTTTTTCTTGATCAACCTCGTATCATTTCTTATCTCTTCATTATGATGATGTATTGAAGGTAAACATGAATGCAATGGAAGAGCTGGGATTCGAACATAGGGGTGAGCTAGAGAATGCACAAATAATTTTTTTTTCAAAAAGGGTAGCATATCATAAAATATAAATATAGCATTGAATGTAGCTCAAAAAGCAAACCCATTGCTTTATTTTTTATTGGCCATGCTTGTGTTATTGCCCAGAACATTTTCTTTCATTTGAACTTCATAAGTATGGTCATGGTTTATTTATTTAAAGAAGTGTGGCAAAAGTCTAATTCGAGAAACACCAAGCAGACACATCGCACAAGCGAATATGATAGTCAAATTTTATACTATACAACTATTCTATACCTAATGTAGAAAGTCATGTGAAGAAAGTTGTCACAAATTTGTGAAGAAATGGCTTCACGAATTTTGATGGATCTGAAAATATCTTTAACTTGAACAATCAACTGCGGAACTGATGATATATATGTAGGATATACATACATCATCGCTCATCTAACGCGGGTAGCGAAATAATTGATTGAAACTGATCGGTGCGGAATAAGTATGGAGACGGAATTCCTAGATCGCCGGATCTAGTGCATGACGTGCGTCTAATTCACTCATGGTCTAGGAAATGCTCCAGTTGTGGGCCAACCTTCTTGTGCTTGGACCATTCACCATGTTGTGTGTTTATAAGTTAGGTCTATACGCCTTTGCTAATGTCCAAATAGTAACTACATGTAGTCATCGGATTAGTTCTAAATGCCCTCTCCATACCATATGGGGGTGGATCATTAGTAGGGGGGGTCTGACCCTTGCCCGCCCCTCCCTACGCCCCAGCATGAATGCTCTCTTAATCTTACTTTTCAAAACATGCTCTCCTCTTTGATTACTAGAAACATAATATTATTTCCCTGGAATAGATGCCTACCTATGAGTAGTTTAACAATCTTGTACACTAACCCTCAACCCCCTTTTATGTCATGCATTTATCAACTCAATACTATAAGAGGCTAAAGCTTCAACGATCATCACAACACCCAAAAATATAGTCATAATCATCCAAAATAACACCAAAATTGTCCAACAAAAAGAATTTCATCACCGTGATCCCCAAACCCCAACTTTGAGTCGTAAAAGAGAGTCAATTGGTGAAGAATCTTACATTAAATTGGTGAGAGTTCAACAAGTTATGAATATTAAGACTCCATCTCCGATGAACTGATGATCATCGATGTGTTTTTTTCTCGAGAAAACACAAAAGTTTGTGTTTCATAGCATTGTTAGATAGAAGTTGTTTACAAGCCCAAGTCTCGGCTCACATCAGCCCAAGACCACAACGATGACCGCGAGACAAATATTACCACTGACACCACCAAACGAACCCCAACGTAGATTCCATCCAAATAGACAGAATGCGAACACCACTGGAAGAGAGAATCCAACTCCGCAAAGAAGGGCGGAATTGGGCATCTTCTACTTCGGAGAAGATGGTATTGCGGACCGCCTCGCACTGACGCTAGTGCTGAAATCCCCAAAACCATCGATCACTGCTTGCATCTTGAACGATGCACCGTCACCGATTGCATAAGTCTTCGCCTGTAGCAATATAGGGCCTGCAATTGTTAGTCAATACTCTTTGAGTTCTCATGCATTGTCTAGCTTCATCGCTATGTGTCACTGACACACCTCTCCTTGAGAATGTAGGTAGGAAGTCAAAAGGATGGGGTCTTGTTTGTGATGAATGCAAAAAAATGTGGGGCCGTAAACACAAACCTTATGTGCATATGGATCAACGTCCTATGCTCCTCTCACATGCACGATGTCCGCGAGACTTTGCTTGTGTGGTGCGACGCGTTGGAAGGATTGGCTCGCCATGGCCCGATATTGACCAATTTACATCCCTAGGACAATTTATGGATGAACCTTTTGATTTCTCTAAGCTATTTTAGAAAAATAAAACAAGTCTCGTGAGGTACTTCACTTGTTTAGCTAACTAATGTTGGATAATTGCCATATAGCAAGGTACATATTTCGTTTCTCGGCTTGTTAAGCTCGTGCTCGTTAAAAATAACGAGCGAAAATCATTGTTTGGATCCATTCGTTATGTGCTCGCAAGAGATCAAGGGCTGCTCATTACGATCACGGTTCGAGCAACACACATCAGGTGCAGTCGTGCAAGTGCACTTTGAGGCATCGCCGCTGTTGAAACGGTCGTTGACTGCACTAGCGTCGCAAAAGCATAAGTCACCTTCGAGGACACCTTCTTCCACCCTTCCTTCCATTGAGCTAGAAAGCAGGCGTGCGTCGTTGCCGCCGCTGATGTCAAGAGATGAGATCGGGAGGGAGAGGAATCAAGGAGGAGATTGAGGATTGAGGAGGAGGAAGTTAAATGGGATTTGGTACGATGGTACTTACGCAACGCTCGGGTGGGACCGTCGGAGCCTCATTAGTTTGTCTGGGCCTTTGGGATGTTTTGGACATTTTAACTTTATCAGTTAGATGGATTGTGTCTGGCAATGACCTTGTTCAAGACATTATTTTGAAAGTACGAACTATCTTCAGGATGAAAACCTAAGATCTTTGATTGGGCGACGACGGTGATGGTGCAATGTTCTCTTCTTGGAGGCGTCCCTTTTGAAAAGTCTGAAGTTCAGGTGTTGTCTTGGTGGTGATTATATTGTTGTTGTTAGGGCTGGAATGCTGTGGTGGGATTTTTATTTCTTAGTTTCTTTTATTTTTTTTATTTTTTGTTGTATGCATCCGTACTGCCATTAGAGCATTGTGTTGTTGCAGAGGTTGGATGTATTTGGTATCTCCGAATATTAATATTATGTTCCCTTTATAAAAAGAAGAAGTTAGATGGGTTCCGAATTAACTAGCTGCTCGAGAGAGTCGCCGGCTTGCTTGCTTAGCTCGTCAAAGAATCAAGCTAAAATTACTGTTTAGCTTTGTTTGGTTACTCTAACGAGCTCAATTAAACAAGTCAAGCAGTGTTTAGCTTGACAAGTTTCTAGCTTTGTGTCAAACCCTATATACGAGTAGTTGGAAACATATAGGTAAAAACTTGGTGTATGTAATATATAAACAAAAAATGTTTTGAACCACGTGACGCGTCGTGAAACACACTCTCCCAGTCCGGTGATTGTGAGACGATGTGCCGCTGTGGAGCCGAGCGCGCCGACGGCAAAGTACCAACTAACTCAAGCTGATTAAGCGGGGGGACCCAATGATTACACGTAACACGTAATTATCTTCATTTATTTTAGGTGTCATTGTATCTCTCGCGACAGCAACGTCCTTGATTTGCATGATGACAACAATGTGATTCTTCTACTGTTCGTTGAACTTGAAGTGTTGTTTAATGCGATCTCAACGTGTGCGTGTAATGAAAACTAGTCTAGCTAGAAGAACAAATGAAGTGATTATCCTTTTTCTTCTCACATGGTTCAACTATTCCGATAGCGTACGCCAATGTTCCTACTATTAGTAGCTCGTCGTGCGTGTCCACAGCTCTTGTATAGTCGTGTTTCCCTTCTTAGCTGCCTCTTTAAACCCCCCGCCTCTCTCCACGTTCGCCTCTGCTATACGTCAGTTCCTTTTCCTTCGGTCGGTCTCGCTAGAACTGGAATGGTGGGAAATCAAATTTAGAAGTGGATATTTCAATAAAAGTTGATGCTTTCAATAGATTATGTTAGTAGAGATTTGGCAACCATCTTCTTCTTTCCCTTTATTGTAGTAATGGAGATTACATCGTCTTCAATAAATGATATTTGGCTCTTTGTTCAATGACGAGATATCTTTCCTGATATTAATAGTGATGTTAGAAGATTAACTTTCTCCAAGTACGATCATCTGGATCTTACTTCGTGAAGAAGGCCCCTTTCCGAAATGTTTCAAACAAGTGATTTACCTGTATATTATCCTGGATAAAGAGTGTATAAAAAGAGAAAAAATCGAAAAGACCTACAATTTTGTGTACTTATTTTTGTTACTATGGTCCCTGTTTGTGGATTCTTTTCATGCAAAAAGCAACATGTATGTTTCCCCAGTAAAAATGAAAAGGTTTGATGCACTAAACCGACAACAAATTTGGCACTTGTTAACTGTGATGAGTTAGTGCTTTCTAAAACAAGCTATACCGTTTAGCATTTACACCTTAGTGCTAGAATGTAGAAGGTCTACAGACCTCAGTCTGGATTATCCACACACTAGTGACTTGTAACTCAACATGTATCTGGACGCGAATTTTTGGCACAAAGGTGCTATGCACCCCATAAAATCTAAAATTCGTGGTAATTTTAAATATTGATTTTTTTTAGATCCTCCTATAAACAAAATATGATCAAATTATTGTGCTCGTATAACATTGTTTGCGCTCGAAATGATTTCCATGGCATCCTAGCTAGGCAAGAAACACATATTTATCACAAATATAGCGTGAATAGTACATAGACATGGGGCTTGTTCGATTTCGCCTTTTTTTGTCCAGGATACCATGTAAATTTTTTATACGAGTACAATACTTGATCATATCTGATTCCAAAAAAATGAAGTTCTTTTAATTACTATTTTAAAAAATGTTATGGGTGTTGGGCACCCATGAGCATGGATATATGTTCCACACGTCCGTGTGGTATATAAACAAATCAATAACAGTGGGTATGATCACAGCAAAAAATATTCAAAGTTCACTCAAGTTCTTCCTTTAGCACATGTCACACAATATTTCTGTTTCTCCATAAAAATGTGCAAACACACAACTACACGAACATATATATATTCAATTTCTTTCCTTTTTTTTAGAAATTTATAAAATTATTTCTAGCATGCAGTAGCATATGCTCATTGGAGCCGAATTACATTTCCCGCCAAAACGATATCTTATTTTGCAACTTACTCATGAATAAGCTTGTGAGTGAAGGTAGGATGACAGCGGGTCTACGGTTCTTACAAAGAAGAAATTAAATGCAGGCATGCATTCAAAAGAATAAAAAATATTGGTAATCTTTTCCAATAAAAGGAGTATATATCGTGGAGATACCAATTACACCTAACTAGGTCTACGAAAGCAGTTCGTTCCTATTCTCAATGAAAAGCGATTGGTCGATGCAGCCCTGTCTGTGATAAAGCTATCTTGCCCTAGTCCCTCCCTTCCGTCTAAGAATATATATGTACTTCCTTTGGTTTCAGTGGCATGTTTCTTATGAGAATCGAGCCTATTTATCACTTTTAGTACCTGGAGAAGGGAATGCATCACCCGCGAGGTAGGAGTGGCTTGCGGGCTCCTAATGAGGGCATACAACATGGGTCTAACAGTAATCGAGTAATAAGCTTAAGTGTGGATGTCCTTTTTGTCATTGGCATGACCATTCGTTTGAGTCAGCTCATCTCCACCTATAGACAGCGCAATCTGCAACAATAAAATATTCTGAAGATAGTATTGATACAACAACCCTATTACAATGAAGAAAAGAAACAAAAAACAAAAAAAAAAGATCATGCTACGGTGATCACAACATTGCAGCTGCAACATAAACCATTACCAAGACAACACCCGGCGGCTACACTATCAAAATAATGCATTTAACAAGACCACTTCCAGACACAACCAATTAAGGTCAAACCTTGAATTTCACTATGGAGTAAATCCGTTCTCTCAAAATAATGTATTTAACCATGTCATTAGTAGGCACAACTAATTAATGCCAGACCTTGAATTTTCACTCTGAAAGAAAAGAGTATATCTTCCTCCTATGCTGCCACTCACTGCTACAGGTCAAGAAACACCAAGCAAAATCCCCATCGTCTTAAAGACATAGTCCTCCATTACTACTCCTCAGCCTTAGCTGCTATGGCATTCTCCGCCAGTGACTTCATCATAGAAATCAAAACACCGAAAATTCTCGTGATGGCATCAAACATCAAGCATCGTGTCACCCCCCTTGAAGCCGCATGGCACTTATGGTACAATAACTTGGTAGACGAGAGTAGCTTAGTTTGTGAACTTGCAAAGAAGACAATTGATACTCTAAAGTTGCCACGCGAGAGCTGATACAGTATATGTAGGACACACTTATGTGGCTTATCAATGTGTTGAGTTTTCTTTCCTTTCCCATTTGTCCCCAAAGAGCATCTCCACTAGCGCTCCATAGCGATTCGTTGTTCTTGAAACCAACGAAAAAAATAGCGCACTATTTCGGTGTTATAGCGGCGCTATAGTGTATTTGGAAAGTGAACGCAACGCTATGCACATTAGGCTCGCTATGGCGCTAATCACGCTATTAGCGGCGCTATGCGCGATATTTTTCGTAGCGTTATAGCGGCGTTATTTTTATGGCGTTGTAGCGGTGCTATTTTTGTAGGAAAATTGAGTAGCTGACTAGCTATTTTGGATCTTTTGACCCACAAGTTTTCTAAATCCCCATTCTAATCGTAGTCATTCAACCCGTTGGAAACCACTGAAGCACATCGAAAATTCCCACTCCCCCTCACACGATGCGTACATGTTGAAGAAGAAGAATCAACATCACAAAGTAAGAGCTACTGATGCAATCTGCTTAAGAAGAAGTTGTTTCTAGTTTTTCATTATGATGAGCTGAATCAGATGTTGACCGAATGCATTATCCATCTATAGTTTATCTCATTTTGATTAATTACTACTTCTGCTATGTAGTTGGCTCTTTAATTGTTTTCATGTTGGCAGATTAATTAGTTGTCTACTTGTCCACTTGTCTACTTGTTGGACTGATAAATATTTATCTTTCAGTGCGATCAGGACTTTATCAATTTAATTTATTGATCGTTGTGTTGTGGATAATTTTCGAGTTGCTGAAATCCTTAGTATACATACTACATTTGTTACTTTTTAATTTTTTATGAAACACTATTTTTAAAATAACGCGCTATTAGCACGTTATAATCTTCATAGCGTATTTTGGAAGACCATACTATTTTTTTCAGCGTGCTATTTTTTTCCTTGCTTGAAACACAGAAGCACGTTCTAAAATTAATCGACTGATTTTGGAGCTTAATAGAAGCGACGACAACCCCGTGTCTTCCCCTACGCACATGGCGCCGAATGGATGCATCGACACTCGTGCCACGTCGGATTTCAAGGGCGGGACTAGCATGGTAGCGATTCCACTGCCGGCTCCCTCTTTAATGTGACGTCTCGGATGCTCGATGGTGGGTCATCTTTAATGAACCCGTCGGTTCCCCACGCAGAGACATATCACATACCGCCACCGTAAATGTACACACCGGCCATATCCTTCTATTTAGTGCGCCCTCTCCGCTCACCTCAGCCGCACTCCCCTCCACACTCTCAACAATGTCGTGCCGGTCGCCACCAACTACTCGATGCTAGGTCGGAACGGCCGCACGTCGCCGCAGCCAACGTCGCAACCAGAGCCGTAGCAGCCCGAGCCCGTGGCCCCACCACAGCCCAACGACGAGCTCGAGCTACCGGCCTTCAACTTTGACGGCTTCTCCGATGAATTTGAGTTCTATGAGTCGAACGAGGTGTTCGTCATGGACGCTGATGTCGAGGTCGCGGAGGAGCAGGCGGAGTGGGGTGCCAAGGAGCAGTTCTAGGGCGACCCGGAGCACACGGCGATCCTGGCCTCCTTCAATGCTCAACGCTACCGAAAGATCTAGGAGCAAATCCTCGAGGAGACAACCGCCAACTTTGAGCGTGCCCTCGAGATCTCGTGTGAGCGGGAGACCACGGAGGAGGAAGGTCCCCTCCTCATGACGGCCGAGCGGCAGAGGCTACTTGAGCTCAACGCTTAGTGCCGGCCAGGCCGAGGCGGCCGACATCGAACAAGCAAGGCTCGCCCAGAACAAGGAATCCCGCCAGTGGTGGGCGGCGTTGAATGCCTAGCTTCGCCGAGAAGATCCATCGACGCCTACGCCGATGCTGCACTGCCAGATGCGCGAAGCAAGGGCAAAGAGGCGGGCGCGGAAGGCGAAGACATAGGGGAAGAACGACGACGAGGCAGGCTCGTCGCGCGCGCCAACTGACGGCCAGTATACTAGGGTTTGGTTTACTTCAGTTTAGTTTAAATTTCATTCAAACTTTTGTATATAAATCTAATTTTGAATGTAGTTTGTTTAACTTTGTTTGTTCAGATTTTTTTGGGGGGTTTCCTATCTGGAGTGCCGGTGTGAGATATAACCCTTCCTAAATCAAGAAAACATCTACTTACGTCCTAATAAGATAGTGCTGGTGTGCCAACGTTTATTTGGAACACGCTCATGGAGTTGCTTTGATGAAAGTAAAGGGAAAACGGAAGAGAAGAACTGACTAATGAAACTTTTTTTTTTTACCAAACTCAGTACAAACGCAAACGCTCATACAAACGTGCCAACTAATGAAACTTTCAGAAACGTAGCATGAGGTTATATGCAAAGTTAGTAAGCTGGACAAGGCTCCAGAAATGGCCCATGTTCGTTACACATGCGTCATTTGCCGGTGTGGCATATGCCACGTACGCACCGTTAGCCCTAGGCAGCATGATTTGGATTAAAATGACCGGGCAAGCTAAATTTATGGATTGGTTAGGTGCATTTTGTAGGTTGATGTACTTCCTCTATTTTATATTAAAATGTTGCTTTGGTTAGATTTGACGATATAGATAAGTGTATTTAGAGACGTTTTAGTGTGTATATCTGCTTTTTTTAGAAAAAAACTTATGACCTCTGATTCATATTAGCTATCGCATGCTTAATGAATCTTAGACAAATTAGGTAGGAGTAATATTTTTTCTAAATCCACGATCTTAATTTAAATCGGGGCTAGTACTAAAATTGACCCATGTAACTTGTTTATGTGTGCAATTTTCTTTTCCAAACCGAGAGTAGAACCCCGACCTCTGCGTCAACCAATGTACTTACATACATCCATTGCAATTAGTTGAGCGTCATCACTTAAGAAAAAGGTGTACTGCCGAATATATTCCAAGTCTGTTGTTTACCAGTGAGACGGAATGATGAGTTAACAACATTCTTCCCAGCTGCTCAGGGTAGATAAGATAAGATTATATTACGAGTATTGTATTCCATTCCATCCGATTCCAGATGCATGTCCCACAGACAGTGAGAGAGAGAGAGAGAGTGTGCTTTCACTCTCGGCAATGTCCCTTGTTCTTTTCCCCATCACTCTCCCCTGCTTTCTGCTACCACCCTCCACCACCGTCCAGGCGTCCACCACCTTTTTCCCTCGGGCCGCCCCCAAAGAAACAACACACGCTGCGGCGGCGACCCATTTCTTCCCTGTTCGGCTGCAGAGCGGGCGGCGGCGACAATGGTGGTCCGCTTCCGCCTCCTCCTCCTGCTCCTCGCTTGCTCCCTCCTCTTCCTCGAGCTCCCCTCAGCCTCAGCCACAGTCTCAGGTACTTTCTCCAGCTAACACCTACTGCTGTCTCAGTTGCAATCCCCTGCCACTAATTCCTGTTCAGATCCCCGCCCCGGCGGCACATCTCTACTAGTAGCAGTACGCGCAGGTTTAGAATAGAAATGCGCACTGCGGCATGCTACTTTCCTGTGTTCTGCTCTTCTGCCTGCAGGCTGCAGCTGCAGGACACTAGTATTTCTTCAGTAGACAAACATGACGAGTAATCGGAAACCCAAATCCCCTTTAACCTGCACGCAAATCTTGCTCCATGTATGGAGCTGCTAGGTAGCTACATCAGCATTGAGTTGATCTTTACATCTCGATCTGGGAGAGAGGTTGATTTTGCTGGTTTCTGTGTGCCTAAAATTGGGGAACAGCAGCACAGCAGACATGCTGGGATGCATGCATCCTTCATGTCTAAACCCGGCCTATTCCTTTTTTCGTACTACTAGTTGTCTTCACGAGAGAAGACAACATCCATGCAAAGGATAATTTCTTTTCTGAGGCTGCATATCTCCACTTGGACCATAAGCATATCTCTTTTACTTGGTTGCCTATTTAGTCCTATTGCTTTGCACTACCAAGACATGAGAGGTACAAACTCCTTGCTAATCAGTCACCTGAACCTGAAGTAACTAATTGCTGCTACTGCAGGTAAACCAACTGTCCATGATGACTTGGATCCAGCTCAGGTGACCAACCCGGCGATGCCGATCACAGTCCCGTCCACGAACCCAGCACCAACAATCATCACCGTGCCATCCACGAACCCTACCATCCCAATCCCTTCCTTAAACCCTTTGCCCACACCTATCCCAGCCCCCTCGACCGACCCTACTACCACATTACCACTGCCAACTCCTTCCACCTCTGCACCGACCGCCCCAGCAGTCACCAATCCTGTCACCACCCCATCAACATTCCCTCCATCGGCACCATTTACAAACCCAGCCGCAAATCCGATGGTGCCAGCTATCGGCAGTACACCACCACCTACTGTTCCGGTTACCACTCCAGTCACAGCTCCGGCTGTGTCAGGGCAGCAATCCTGGTGTGTGGCCAAGGCCGGCTCAGCCAAAGCAGCGCTCCAGGATGCACTGGACTACGCGTGCGGCATCGGTGGAGCCGATTGCTCGCCGATACAGCCATCGGGGAGCTGCTATTATCCAAATACCCTGGAAGCCCATGCGTCATACGCCTTCAACAGCTACTACCAGAAAAACCCTGCACCCACCAGCTGCGACTTTGGGGGCGCAGCAATGCTTGCCAATGCTAATCCGAGTATGAGTTACTTTTTTGTTTCCCTTCTAGACAAGATCCAAGGGTTTTCGGTGTGCCGCTCTGACATATTGCGCTCGCATCTCTTGTTTGCAGGCTCAGGAACCTGTGTCTTGGCATCATCCATGTCTTCACCAACAAGGTGAAGATTATTAGTTTTGCATTCTGATAACAATGAACTCTTGTTTCTATTGCAATGATGTGTATAGTGAACTATTTCATCTTTCAGCTCTACGGCTGGGTACAATCCTGGGTCCACCGCTCCTACTACACCATCCACTAACCCTGTTACTGGTGCATCTGGTTCTGATCCGGGATCATCAGTGCTGAACGCGAGTGGCTCAGGCATTTCTGGATCATCAGACTTTGGGCCAGGCTTCCCAGGAGAAGGCAATAACAGCAATAGTTGGCGCTCAATCTTGCCCTCTGGTTGGTCCTGGGTAGGCTTATTCTCCATGCTTGTGTTACCATACGTCGGAGGCTTATTTTGAAGAAAGAAGTTGCTCCAGAATTTTGGAAATTTGGAGGATTGCAAGTGGTGGCATAGAACTAAAGATTTTACTTTAGCTGTAGTAGTGTAGTGGGTGTTGATTAGGCTAAAGTTGTATGCTCGTAGGAAGTAGCATTGCCTGTATTGGCCAGTGGGTGTAGTTTCTAGGTGCATCCAGTCAAATGTTGATGATGAGCTTGCAAGTTGTAATATTTTGCTCCATTGAAAGTGTGATGCAGACTTGAAACTGTACAAGTCCTATTGGGGCCATTAAGTTTATCGCAGGCTGCTTGGAATTAATTCTATGAAGCGAGTTTAGGTGGTCAATCTACAACTCTGATGTGATGTGTAACAAAAACTTCAAATTCAGGTGAGCTGTACTAGCTCTTCAACATATTAAGGACCAACTCATGTACTTTTAACACATGGAAGCTTTTGTATATTTTTTATCCAGAAAAGTAGCGGCTTACTGGTAGAAGTATTTGTGTACTGACACATAAGACTAATATGCACTTTGGGAGTTTGGGTGGCTTTGGTTGGGTTGGTTGTTCAGTGATGTGAAGGGGGAATGTTGAGACACTCCACCAACAGCTAGCTAGCTGGGCACATTTCTTTTTTTATATACAGATATAAGATTGTGGCATTGAATTGTGGGTCCTCAGTTTGATCCAAATGTCACACCTACTTTCCCACTATCAAGCATTCTGTTCTTGGCATCTATAAGTGGCAGCACCTCTGCACTGTTATGCTATCAAATTATTTCCTCTGGAGCTGCTTGTCTCTTGCATCCTGCAAAACAAGGTTTGTCCTTTTGTCCCTCATATATTTTGTAAGGAATATTATGGATGAAATTCGTGTGAACAGTTTTGTTCGGCGTTATTGATTTGAGATCTCTACTGGTTCTGATTTCTGCTTGGAGGATGAAGTAACCGGTTATGCTCCACTTGATCCTGTTTAGATGCTTTCTTTCTTCTACGTTTTCTACTTCATATTGATTTTATTGTGTTCATGCTCTCTTCTGTTAGAACATGGTTCATGTTCAACCATGGGAGTTGCCTCTCTGTGCTGGATTTGGCTGGAGAATGTGTTTGTTTTGTTACCACTTTGCCCAAGTAGCTTAGATTTACTTTAGTGCATGGGGTTGGTCTGTCATGCTTCATGATTAAGCCATTGCTTAAAGTACAAAACTAATTAGAGGGATTGGGTCGGTCAGTTGTTAACTATAAAGGAAGAGACAAAAGACATTAAACACAACCAGTCTTTACTAAAATGTGTCCAGTAATCAACTCATCGCTGCAATTTACTTGAAGTTATTGTTTAAATCTGTACATTTCAGGAAATAGATAACCAATTCATGTTCAATGCTCACTAAGCATTTGACACTCTCGTGTAACTTTAAGCCATACCTAGCTTTTCATTTGTTAATTTATGTCTGCAGTGTGCATCATCTGACCTCCTCACCACTAGTTCAATACAAAATTTTATTTGGCATAATACATGTGTATACATTCAGCTAGGTGGTTTCTCACATGGCCTAGAAGTCTTTCAGCTGCAACTACTCCGGCCCTTTGTCAACTGCCTAGGGCTTGCCCTCAATATTAAATTTCAGTGGCTTAATTATTTGGTTTGTGGCATCCAATGCTCTATATGCTGTCTCTTCGTTCTACCTGTTTTTCTGCAGTCTGCACTATTTTTTCCTAAAATTTCCAGTACGAAGCATGCATAGCCAGATGCAAGTATATACAAAGCTATATGAAATGCTGCATGATTATATAATTATACACCAGAGTGCATATTATACTATAGAATTGAGATGGTAATTACTGTTTGACATGTAGAGTAGAGTAGATCTCGTATTGTGATGCATCAGTGTACTGTGTTTTGGGTTGGTTAATAGTAACAGCGTGGGTTTATTGCTGTGTCGTTGCGTGCTCTGTTTTGTGGTCCTGTCTGTCCTCCCATGGTCATGGCCGATTGGCCATTCTCAACTGAACCAGCCTTACCTTACCCTACTTGCATTAATAGCAGCCATCAGGTTCAGACAAGCTGTTACCCTCTCATGGCCCTCTCTTCTACTCACTGCAATTGACACTGATATAATCCTCTTGTTTGTACCTGCTGCCTGCAGTCAACAAGGAGCTGAGCTGTGCTGATTCCACAATCCACATGCTGCATGCCAACATATATTGTCACTGCCAACCACCCAGGCAGCACCTTCCTTTCTGACACTAAGTAGTATTCAGTTCAGGTCGCAAGACAACAATTAAGACTAGACCACTACCTAGGCTGCTCCTTGGATTCACACAGACGATGAAGCAGCCGGTGCTGAGCAATGGCCATGGCGGCAGGATCTCCTCGCCTTCGGTGGCGGCACGAACCAGGGTTCCGAGAGCAGCAGCAGCACCCATCAAGGAAGCTTCTTCGTCTCCAGCTCCAGCACCAGCCACTCCTCCTCGAGCGAGGAGGCTTGTGAGGGTGAGCAGCAAGGAGGAGAGGGTGGTCACTCCTGCAGCTGCAAAGCCAAAGAGGCACAAGGAGGATTCCGAGGAGGAGACGCGCAAGCTGCGTGGGGAGGTGGAGACCCTAAGGAAGGAGGTGGAGAGGCTGCAGCTGTTCAACACTGAGCTGGAGTGCGACAAGAGCGACCTCACACACCAGCTCGCACTTGCGCGCTGCACCATCACCCGGCTTCAGGAGCAGCATGACATCCATGTAAGTTGGGTTCCATATCAGCACATACCAGTTTGATTGCCGTGCAGCTGCTACAGCCATCTTTTCTTCCAGCTCCTGAAAAAAGCTGCATTTACCAATCACCATGCTCAGTTTACCTGCAACCTGCTTTGATCTACATGTTGGTTCACAAATGCATACATGGTGTGAGTGGCTAACACACATCAAATGATTTTTACTTCCAATTCAGAAGGCACAGACTGTTGCGGCGCAACAAAGCAACCAAAAGGATGATGCAATGAGCAGACCACAGCCTCCGAAGCCCCCATCACCGCCACCTCCACCACCACCTAGTAGTAAAATCCTGGGAAGAGCCCCAGCACCGCCGCCTCCACCGCCGCAACATGGCAAGATAAGCACAGTGAACAAGGCAACCGCATTGGTTGAGATGTACAACTCCCTGAACAAGCGCGATACCAAGAAGGCTGTGGCTGTCAGTGCCGCTCATCATAACAGCATCGTTGGCGAGCTACAGAACCGCTCCACGCACTTGTTGGCGGTCAGCATCATACCATTAAACGACCCTGGAAATAAGATTAACTTAGCTATATATGATTTTCTGACTAGATGTATTTTTTCTTTGTTTGCTCAGATCAAAACGGATGTCGAAACGAAAGGAGAGTTGATCAATGGGCTCATCAACAAAGTTCACACTAACACTTACACCGATGTGGAGCAAGTGCTGACCTTTGTTGATTGGCTTGATCAACAACTTTCAACTCTGGTAATCAAACAAACACCATAATATTGGTACCATTTGTTGTTGCCTTTATCAGTAGTGAGGACGGCTACTGACGGTTGGTGGGACGGTACTGACTAAATTAAGCTGTTGTAAAATTCAGTCGGATGAGACAGGCGTGTTGAAGCACTTCAGCTGGCCGGAGAAGAAAGCCGATGCACTCCGGGAAGCCGCATTTGAATACCGGGATCTCAAGTGTGTTGTAACGGAGGTCTCTTCCTTGAGTGTCGATGATGGCAGCCCTACCTCCTGTGAGGCTACTCTGAGGAAGATATCGAGCTTGCTAGATAAGTATGAAATCAAGAACCAATTGACCTCACACATGATTCTTGTCCTTTAGTTTCCCTACTTACACATAACTAATTGCCATACTTAATTGTTTGCCAGGCTGGAGAAGAGCATGAAGAGATTGTTGAGTCTTAGGAGCTCGGCGATGCCGTGCTATAAACAGTTTGGAATTCCGACCGAGTGGATGCTCGATTCAGGGATTGCTTCGAAGGTAGTCAATTAATTAGTATCCTTGCACTTATTATTTGCATCAGACGATTAACTGGTTTGGAATTGTTCGCTGTTTGAATTTGCAGATAAAGGTGGCGTCAGTAGCACTTGCAAAGGTGCACATGAAGAGAGTCCTCAAGGAAATAGTGGCAGATACAGGAGGAGGGAACACGGCTGCTCTCGTTGCTCAGAGCGTGCGCTTCACATATAGGGTTCACCAGGTATGTATTAACTATGCTTTACCTTCTTAGATTACATACAGCTTTGTTGTAACATATGCACCTTTTTTGTTTGTTTGTTTGTAGTTTGCGGGAGGACTTGACAGTGAAGCCATGCGCGCTTTTGAGGAGCTAACGCAGCGGTCTCAGTTGACTACTGCTTAGCTAGATGAAATATGATGAATGAGATGAAATGATAGTTTCTCAGAGTACAAGCTAGACGCCGTGATTTTTGTATATAGTCTTGGTTTATTTGAGCTGATCAATAAGTGTAATTTGTATTACACGGGCCCTGCCAATCTCGGGAACAAGTGATAGAGAGACATACTGTAGATCATTTCAGTTCCGTTTAACACTCTGAAGTATACTTGGAAACAAATGAGTCCGCGTGCTGATATGCATCTTTCAGATGCTGGGGTAAATGTCTCAGTAAAGGAAATGAGCACGCAGTTTCGTTCTTCAGAATACTACTCACCATATATATGATTATGTTGAAGCATGTTGAGGATATCAAATTGAGGATTTATGAAGTTTATGGTAGTACTAACTACTAGGTTGGAAGGCACCGATCAAAATGCTTGTGGGTGCTGCCGATTGAAGATCATAAAGCACCCCCGTCAAGTGTTTGATGTTCTGCTAACTTAGCAGCAGCACATTCGTTTTTTGTTTGAGCTTTGAAAGTATCTTTGAACTCAACAACTGAAAAGTTAAATTTTTGCGAGAAAACTGAAAAGCTGCCATGAGAAAATACAAACTGAATTTGGACGCTGCTACAACGTGGGCTCAGGCGTCACCTTCCTCCTTATGCCCCCTCCTCCTCCTCGCGGACCTTGTCCCATCGCCTTCCTCCCGTAGGCAGACGGGGCGCTCGTCGTCGGATCTCGCGGCCGCCAGTGGCTGTTGATCTCGCCTTGCCGGTCTGAAGTCTGAACCCTCCTTCCTCTTCGTACCTTCTCCGCCTCCGGCCCATATGGTCCTGGGCTCCGGACGGCCCAACAAGCCTCTCCGGTCTGTTGGCCTTTGTTGGCGTTCAAAGTAAGCTACGCGGCGCGGCATAGATTAGCGTCAGTTTGCCGATCGTTTGTGGCGTTGTTCCTAAGCTATCAAGACGCTATATCGAGCCGCGACACAGCCCAAAGCCAAGACACTGACGAACCGGCCCCACCCAGCAGACTCGTGGACGAAGGAAGAAGAAGCACACCGCCGCCGCCGGACCGGTGACCTACACTCTCCTCGGCCTCCGCGCCCCTGCCATCTACCAGCCATGCTCGGCTCTTCAAACCGTAAGCTCTCCCCCTCCACACGCCATCTTCGCCTCTACTGGCATTGCCAGTACAGACCAGCTCGTCGTCTCTGCTGGCTGATCGGCGGCCAGGGTTTTCCCGGTCGAGATCCTTCATTGAGATGCTAATAATGCTTTCCACGCTACAGTGTACAGCGTTGATGAACCGCCAAGTTACTTACTTCCTGTTTTGCCTGCAGATTTCAGCTACCATCGCATGCTCACATTCTTCCAGTTTTGGTTGCAAAAGTTCATTGCCGCCATGGTTCCTAAGAAGACGACGCCTAACCTCTCCAAGGGGGATTACTTCACGGAGCCTAGCCTAGAGGAGCTTGCGGCCAAAGAACGTGCCGAACCAGGCTACTGCTGTCGCGTTAGAGACTTTGTTGTCGGACGTCAAGGCTATGCATGGCAGCATCAGATTCTTGGGAGAAACGGACGTGAGGGGCCTTGATCTGGAGTCGGTCGTGGAATTCAATAACCGCGAAGTGGCCGTGTACAAGGACGAAAGCAAGAAGCCCCCGGTTGGCGAGGGCCTCAACAAAGCTGCAGTGGTGACTATGTTGAACGTCAAGTGCAGGAGTAGGAAGACAGGCGAGACGTACACGGATGGTCCGAAGCTGGACAGGTACAAGGAGAAGCTCGTGAAGAAGAGCCAGGAGCAGGGAGCGGAGTTTGTGTCGTTTGATGGTGTCAAGGGCGAGTTGAAGTTCAGGGTGAAGCACTTCAGCTCCTATGGATTTGGCCAAAGCTGAAACCGATTCAAGTGTACGTCAAAAAAAAAAAAGACTCGATTCAAGTGTAGTTTGGTCATTGTGAGTTAGAAGTAGAACGTTTTTTTCTTCTCGGAATGATGCTTCTATGACTTCCTTTCTGGGTCTATCTGACTATCTGTAATTCTGTATAGAAGACAAGTTTGACGGTCATTCCAGTATAAATCAAGTCGATTCATGTCTTATTTATGCATTGTATAAGTGGCCTTTGAATGTTTCGTGTACACATATTTTCTTTTCTGCATGTTTTATTTTCGAGGGAAACACTGCATGTTTATAAGCAAACAAAATACAGCGTGATACACACACCATTAGTAGAAAACGGACCTTTCGTAAAGCGTCTTTGGTCCCGGCCGTGTCCTGGGCCGGGACCAAAGGCCTGACCAGGTCGCCCCGAATCCATCCAATCGTACGACACCGATGGGTCCCGGTTGGTTAGGACCCATTGGTACCGGTTTGTATCCTAAACCGGGATTAAAGGGTTTTGCGGCACGCTGCGCCCGCGGTATCCCCTTTAGTACAGGGCTGGTGACACATGCCGGGATTTAAATTCAAACGGTTCGTTCCCGCGGAAGCCGATCGCGTCGCCATTACTGGCGTCGAAATCGAGCGTCACACGCCCGGGAATCTGAGCCGCCGTGCCGACGCCGGCGGCCAGCCACGGGAATTGATCACCCGGTGGCTGGCATCTTCATCTTCCTTTGCTTTATATGCTCACATCTTCTCCACCATTGCCACGTACAATATTCTTCCATTTGCAAAAAAAGCTCCCCTCTTCGTCGATGTTTTGGACTCAATGGAGCACCGCGCGCGCGACCTGGCTCCTCGAACTCGGGTGTACCACCTGATGGCGGAAGGGATGCCGTTCAAGGTCATGGTCGCTCTCCGTGCAAGAAGGGTGGAGAAGTGGATCCGCACCGTGAAGAGGGACTATCTCGACAACGCATCAATCAAGTGCGTCAGCTTGGATTGCGAGTTCACCAACCGTCGCGAGGGTGATCAGCGCGCCGCCGTCCTTCAGCTCTCGGTGGCTCCGAGAATTTGGTATTCCAGATTTGCCATGCTGATGAATAAAGTATATACTATTTGTCCAATTGCGGTTTACTGATTATTTTTGGTTTCAAAAAATACAGAAATGTGACACAATGGTATAAGAGTTAATATGATTGATATGGTAGTATTTACACCAAGGTACAATCACATTCGCGGGAGCGCATGAGGAAAGAACCGAGGAGCTAGAGCTGTCTCCACTAGTGCACTCACTCAGGATTCTAACAGAACATACTAGGGAAGCACATTCCGCACAAACTTCGCATGCCGCTCGCCTCCGCCATAGCCGAAGCACCCACCGGAAAACAAACCAGGAGATTATCGCGCCATGAGCCAAAGAAGTACCATCACATCAAATGCTTGAAGAGCCGATGAAATTCCCCATAAAAAAGGACAACGTTTTTTTCCCTATGGCATGTCAGCCGGGGAAATCCAAGTCCGCTAGCTGCCTCCATCCAACCTCGGCGGCCAAGGGCATCGGGTCCACACGCATAGGTAGGTCTTGAGCTCGGCAAGATGACTTTGGTTCACACGTGAAAGTGTTCCGAAAGGCACCGGCTCTCAATGGTGAAATTCTTGATGAAATGCATTGGCAACAGGAGTTGTCATTGGTAGCTCCTCCAGCGACTGCACCTTCTTCTTGTATGCGCATACTGATTGCTAGCGCCCCTTCCCAGCTACTGGGTCACTCTAGTACTTCGGCGACCCGTCGGGGAGGCCAGAGAGGCGGTGGTTTATCCTATGGCGGATGCTAGCACTTTGAGTCCTTTTATCTCCAAGTTGTGAATTTAGTGGATAATATGATAGCACCGAATGTCTTCATTACAAAGTTCTCCAATTACCTGATCTGTTTTGGGTAGATGTTTGTCTTTAGAGGTATGGATACCAACTTTCTCTCTCAAACTGGTCCGTCAGGATTAGCCATGCAAAATGGGAGTTTTGATATGGATCCTTCCTAATTTACTTTGGATTCCATCCCCGTAACACAATCGTCACTACTAGGAGCAACGGGCTCACTCCTATACAAGAAGACCGCACAAGCTTCTTGGTGACGTGCCACTGCGACATGGAAGAAGCCTAAGGACCTTACGTACTCAACAACATGGTCATCGCCATCTCCTTGCCACCACGCCAAGAACACCTAGCCTCGCCGGACTAAAGGGCCGCCCAGGAAAAACGCCCAAGCTCCTCCTCGCCGCCGCCAGGAAGGCCAACACCGAGGCACAATCTTATTCATTTGCGCCGTACCCGCGTCCAATCATAGCCGCGCTGCGAGAAAACCTAGACATTGAATGTATTGTGTAAACATGTTTTCTTTTATGTGTATAACTCTTCATGTCGACTTTATATCTTGGTGTATTGAAATACTAAGACCACTTGGTCGACATAAAAACCTAGTGGAGGACTCCCAAAAAACTTTCGGGTGGGCACACCCCCCTAATTTTTATATTCACATTGCCCATATGTGATGGCGTGGTTCCTAGGGCGTGACAGCTAGGTAGATGCCGAGGTGGCGCCTCCGGAATGAGATGCTCGTTGACGCGTTGTCTAGTGGAGACTTCCACATCGTGGAGTTTTTCGACCTCGTGTCGTGTTAGTGACCACTTTGCTCTTGGTGCTAGTTGCCGGTGTTTGGTCCATCGATGTTAGCGACCACCATGTACGCCGTGCATCGATGCAACCAAGCTTTTCACATTATTTCAAGCAAGTTGGGCCGGACCGCAAACCGAATAGGTCGCGCCGTTGGACGCACTGGCCGACCAAACAACAGGTCAAATTCTATCCACGACGCGATTCAAATGAACAAAATCGAACAATTTGAAAGCTTTTTTATGTCGCGCCGCTGGAGATGCGAGGGAAAAAAAATCTCCCTTCCCTCCCTCCTTCCGTCCTATTCTTACCTTCTCCCACTCCTGCCCATATGGGCCTGGGGCCCGGACAGCCCAACAAGCCTCTCCGGTCTGTTGGCGTTCAAAGTAAGCTACGCGGCGCGGCGCGGCACAGAGTAGCGTCAGTTTACCGCTCGTTTGTGGCGTTGTTCCTAAGCTATCAGTACGCTATATAGAGCCGCGACACAGCCCAAAGCCAAGAGACAGACGACCCGGCCCCACCCACCAGCCTCAGATCCAGATCCCCCTCTCCTCCGCCTTCCGATTATCCCCGAAAACCAACACCACAACACCGATCGACTCGTCGACCAAGGAAGAAGACGAAGCACACCGCCGCCGCCGCCGCCGGCCCGGTGACCTACACTCTCCTCCGCCGCCGCCGCCGCCGGCCCCCGCCGTCTACCAGCCATGTTCGGCTCTTCCAACCGTAAGCACCCTATCCTCTCCCCCACCTCCTCACGCCATCCTCCGCCGCACCTAGGGTTTCCTCTCCCCGCGCGCGCATTCCGCCTTCGCCCTCGATTCCTGCCGCCGCCATTGCCGCCACCCACCACCTCGTCCTCTGCCGGTTCACCGGCGGCCAGGGTTTCCCGGTCGAGATCCTTCATCATCCTTGATATGCGTTAAATATTTAATAATAATGCTTTCCGCGCTACAGTGTTCATGAGCCGCCAAGTTTACTTCCTGCCCGTCGCGTACAATAATTATTTCTGTTGTTTTGCCTGTAGATTTCCTGTTCATGTCCTTCCAATTTTGCTTATAAAAGTTTATTTACATCACCGTGGTTCCTGACCTGTTTCCGACCATCCTCCTGTTGCAGCATTCGGGCAGTCGTCGTCCGCCAGCAACCCTTTCGGGCAGCAGGCCTCGAGCAGCAACCCGTTCGGGACCCAGCAGCAGCCTGCCTTTGGCCAGACCAATGCCGCCGCCACCAACCCCTTCGCGCCTAGACCGTTTGGCAGCCCGACACCCGCCTTCGGAGGAGCGCAGACAGGGACCAGCTCGCCGTTCGGGGGTGGTGCGTCCGCCTTTGGCCAGCCATCCGCTCCGGCCTTTGGGGCTGCAGCCACTGGCGCCTTTGGCCAGCAGCCCACCCCGGCGTTTGGGGCTACAGCCACTGGCGCCTTTGGCCAGCAGCCCACCCCGGCGTTTGGGTCCACGTCAACCGGTGCCTTTGGCCAGCAGCCCACCCCGGCGTTTGGCTCGACGTCAACCGGCGCCTTTGGCCAGCAGCAAACCCCGGCGTTTGGTTCGACGTCAACTGGTGCCTTTGGCCAGCAACCCACACCGGTGTTTGGTTCGACGTCAACCGGCGCCTTTGGCCAGCAGCAAACCCCGGCGTTTGGCTCGACGTCAACGGGCGCCTTTGGCCAGCAGCCCACCCCGGTGTTTGGTTCGACGTCGACCGGTGCCTTTGGCCAGCAACCAACACCGGCGTTTGGCTCTACGTCAACCGGCGTCTTTGGCCAGCCAACCACGCCAGCGTTTGGCTCGACGGCAACTGGCGCCTTTGGCCAGCCATCAACGCCCGCGTTCGGCAGTGGCGCCACAACCTCCAACCCTGCCAGTGGTTCGTACCCTTCTCACAGTCTCAGCATTGATCTTCTACATATTCTCCCGCAACTTGGAACACAATTCATAATGCAGCATTTACTGGATCTTTACCTGTTTTGCACCTGCTCTGTGTTTAGATGCCAACCTTGATGAAAGCTGTACTATATTATAGGAAAGCTGTTATTATAGACAGAACAAAGCAATGCTAAAGCAACCGTTTATGTTGTGTTATGTACCACTACAGTTCAATGCTTACTTCGAAATATCTCTGATGGCTATTAAAAGTGATAGCTGTTGCTGGTAGTTGGAAGTTTGTGATTCATTATAGACTATTTTCTGTATCAGTACAAAAGAGTGTAGGACTAGGACTTGAAATACTGTCACCCTATACTCATCAGTCCATGCTTTCCCTTTGCCACTGCATATAAACTATGATAGGTTTCCCAAGGTAGTAAGTTCCTCTCTGCGTAATTTCATTCAAGTATGCTTACAATACTTGACAGTAATCTTTGTTTTAACAGCATTTAAATCTTTTTATGTGATGTTTAATGCCACATTTCATATTTGTTTCAACGATGCTTCTTCAAAGATGCTACTAATTATGTTGTTTTTTTCTGGACCCCTTTTGGACCTTCTGTTTTCCTTCTTGTAATGTACTCTGCAAATTTTTCAGGATCTCTGTTTGGACAAAAGTCTAGTTTCGGTGGTTTTGGTTCATCTCCTAACCAGTCTACTACATTTGGCAACAACAATTTTGGCACCACAACTACTCCGACCTTCGGTGCCTCTACATCAACATCCTTATTTGGTGCTCCCGGCACCTCAACGTTTGGTTCGACCACTACTCCTGGATTTGGATCTTCTCCGTCTTTTGGACAATCAGGAGCTGCAACTAGTAGCACGCTGTTCGGAACAACTCCGTCTTCTCCATTTGGTAGGTTCTCCCATTGGATATTCACCTTACTCAATTACGTTCACATAGTTTGGGCTTGGTGTTGACTTTTGAGTGCATCACGTTACTTTCTTACATTCTGCGCACTGTACTAGTTGGGTAACTGCAAACTGTTTTTTCACTTCCTTATTTGATTTTCAGGCTTGCCGACAGCACCACCAACGTTTGGGCAAACTACATTTGGGAATCAATCTGGAGGAACCAGAATACAGCCTCATGTACAAACACCAGATCCTGACGGTGCTACGAGTGGTTCTCAGGCTTCAAAACTTGATTCCATATCAGCTATGCCTGCATACAAAGAGAAGAGTCATGAAGAATTGAGGTGGGAAGATTACCAGCGTGGGGACAAAGGTAAGTGGAATTGTTTGGAACTGAGTAGTATGCTATTGCTTCATCTGTAACCCCTCTTTAAAACATTCACAGCTAATTGCACACATTATTTTTTGCATGCTTATTTTCTGTGAATTGGCATGAATATTATGTTCTGGCTTTGGGTATAGCTTACCTGTAGTGTTTTTTCTTTCTTATTTGCAATTAGATAACTGTAGTGTCTTTTATTTGCAATTAGAATGAACTCATAAAGTTTACTATTTCAATGCTTCACTAGATCATGTAACTTGTGATAATTTAATGTTTGAACTTTGAACCTCAGGTGGACCAAACACAACTCCAGTGGTGAATAACTTCTCGCCATCTCCACAGCCAAGTTTTCCAATCAGTCAACCGGCGCCAGTGAATCCATTTTCTAGTATCTCAAATTCTACTGGTGCTTTTGGTACTACGCCGAGCCTGTTTCCGTCCCCCGGAACGACCTTGTTTGGACAATCAACTGGTTCTCCCTTCCAAGCAAACACTTCACAATCTCTGTTTGCAAATACCACTCCTTCAATATTCGGCTCGTCATCGGCAATCACGACTCCTTTCAGTTTTGGCCCATCCTTTAACAATAACTCTCAATCAGCTGGGCTGTTTCCGTCTTTGTCTTCCCCTGCAATTGGGCAACAGCCATCGAGCCACTCATTTAACCAGCAGACGACAAGCAGTTCAGCTTTCTCCACCAGTATTTTCAACAACACGACTAATGTTGGAACAGCCGGAGGACAGTTTGTCCCCACATCTTCACCTTTTGTAAGCATCTTATCCCCTTGCAGTTACATATTTAGGCTTGATAACTGTTTTCCACAAATTGTTGTACTTTCATATTATTCCTATCATTTAACCCTCAAAATTTTCTATATCTTCTGCTTTGAAAATAACGAGTTCCTATTTTCTCTTTGTTTAAGCCAATGTTTCCACAACCTGCCCCTGTTCAACCTTCAAGTTCGTTCTCATTCCAACCTCAGGGCCAACCAGGTTAGTATTTGCCTCATAATATTCAATGCTTTCTTTTAATTAACGGATATCTGTTATAACTTTTGTGTGTATGCTGATGCTTTGGCAGGTGGATTCTCTGGAGTTTCCAAACCGATGAATATGGCCCCATTTGGACAGCAGTATGACCCTTCCATTTACTTGTCACATTTACATTTATTCTTTCTGATTTCTGTTTTTATTGGGTGGAATTGAGAAGGCGAAAGTAAACAATAACATGATTGTGTAATACTGTAGAGAGAAGAAATTTCTTAATGGTTCTGTTTTGAGTAAATAGGTTGTACCTGCTGAGCTGCCATGTTTCTGTTTATCTCTATAGTGCAGCACAGACTTTTGCCTTGGTTTGTAATAATTATCTTCTAAAACTGAGTACTAGGGAGCACCTATTATCACTTGATTACCATGTGGATTCCTTTTTTTGAACTTAGTTAATAGTAATACACCATCCTCTTGTAACTTTGTAACACTCTGTTGCATACTTGATGCAGAACCAGTAGTCAGTCCAGTATGGTAATGCAGCCGACTCTTGTTTCAAATCCCTTCGGGACACTTCCAGCGATGCCTCAGATGTCCATTGGGAATGGTGGATCCTCACCTTCCATCCAATATGGAATATCAAGTTTACCGGTTAGTTTTTATTATCTTTAAGTATTTCCAGTAGTTTCTGTAGAGTGGAAAGAGAGTAGAGATGGGCAAGGCGGGTAATATTTTGTTAGCAGTCTGTGCTACTGAGGCTATCTGTAGCTATGAGTAAAGACGTTTGCTTGTCCGAAACATTTGCTGCCCTGTAGGTTGCTGAGAAGCCCCATCCGAGTAGAACATTATCAATGGTGGTGCCTAGGCATTTGTCACAGAGGAGGATAAAACTGTTGCCACGGAAATATAATGCGACATCTGATGGCAAGGTAATGACTGATTACATAGTTCAGTTCTATATTTCTTTGTTGGAATTAACGAAAGCCATTGAGAGAGTATTGTATGTGATGCCTGTTTTCTTGTTACTCCTGTAGGTTCCGTTCTTTGCTGATGATGAAGAATCTTCCGTAACGCCAAAAGCAGATGCCTTTTTCATCCCTAGAGAAAACCCAAGAAGTCTGATAATCCGTCAAACAGATCAGTGGCCTTCACGTAGTGCAGTTGACCGACAACCAATTCCAAGAGATTCAGCTCATCTTGACGAAGACAAAGGTATTCATTTAGAACTATTGGTATTCCTTTTCTCCTCAACTTGCACAATTAGGTGTAGCTTGTTGCTGACTTGAGTAACTGTGCAGATGCTTTTGTTGGGAGGGAGCGCAATAAGGCTGCCATGTCACCGGCTCGGTCTGGTCAAGCAGGAAATAGTCATGATGCATCAAGTGAGCCTGAGGCTTTTGTTCGGCATGTGAATGGTGCTAGCATTGAGAAGATGATGCCTAAGCTCTCCCAGGCAGATTACTTCACGGAGCCTAGCCTAGAGGAGCTTGCGGCGAAAGAACGTTCTGAACCAGGCTACTGCCGTCAGGTTAGAGACTTTGTTGTCGGACGTCAAGGCTATGGCAGCATCAAATTCTTGGGAGAAACAGATGTGAGGGGCCTTGATCTGGAGTCGGTGGTGGAATTCAATAACCGTGAAGTGGTCGTGTACAAGGAGGACAGCGAGAAGCCCCCAGTTGGCGAGGGCCTGAACAAAGCTGCATTGGTGACTCTTTTGAACATCAAGTGCATGAATAGGAAGACAGGTGAGCCCTGCACCGAGGGTCCGAGGCTGGACAAGTTCAAGGAGACGCTGGTGAAGACGGCCAAGGAGCAGGGAGCTGAGTTCGTGTCATTTGACGGCGCCAAGGGCGAGTGGAAGTTCAGGGTGAAGCACTTCAGCTCCTATGGATTTGGCGAAAGCTGAAACGTGTAGCTTGGTCGTTGTGACTGGTTGTTAGAATGCTTTTATCTCATGGGAATGATGTTTCTGTGACTTCCTTTCTGGTTCTATCTGTATAGAAAGACAAGTTCTACGGTCCTTCCTGTATAAATCGGGTCGATTCATCATGTCTTCTTTAT